>NC_140168.1:104348050-104463050 GCF_963971535.1 Notolepis coatsorum | reverse complement strand
GGGACATCCGGTTTCGGAAGGGGAGGGACATCTGGTTACGGAAGGGGAGGAGTTTTCAGAATTTTTTTCAAAATAAAAGTTTTTTTTTTTTTTCAAAATAAAAGATTCAAACGTTTTATTTTCAGATTGTGTGTATTCCAAGTTTTTCAAAATACGTTTTTTTTTATTGTCAGAAATAAATGATTCAATTTTAATTTTTTTTTAGATTAAATTTTTTTTTTTTTTCAGGTTGTGTGTATTCCAAGGTTTTCACAATATGTATTTCTGTATTCCAAAAGTCTTAAGAAAAATACAATATCTTCACAATATGTATTCCAAAAGTCTTAAGAAAATATCTTCACAATATGTATTAGTGTTTCTTCACAATATGTATTTTGTGTATTCCAAAAGTCTTAAGATTAAATGTGTGTATTCCCCGGATTAAACATTTAAACTGTGTGTGAGAATTAAGTTACAGAATTCCAAATGCCAAATGTAAAATACATTTTGTGTATTTCTTAAGAATGTATTATGCTTCAGAAATGTTCAATGTATCTGTGTTCAGAATAAGTGTATCTTAAGAATAAGCATTTCAAATGTGGCTGTTTGCTGTTGGTGTGTAGAAAGAATTCTCCCCTGCTCTGTTTGTCTCCACACTGTAGGCTGTCTCCTCTCAGTAGACTGAATATTTCTCCCTCTGTCTAACTGTAGCTTATCTGAAGTGACAGCCCCCGTAGCTGTCATAGTAGACGGGAGAATGACTAGGGCCAATGGGAAGCCTAAAACTACTAGATGCAGCTTCTGCCAAAAGCAGATTTATGACCCTGCGACTTCCCGTTTCTGTAGACCTCACAGTCCCCCAAGGTGTGGGTGTGCGTGTATGTGTCTGTGTGTGTATGCGGTCTAAGTTACAGAATTAAGAATAAAATACATTTTGTGTATTCCAAATGCCAAATGTAAAATACAATGTCACAATCTTTAGATAATTGTGTTCAGAAAATTACAAATGTAATGGGTCTGTATTTTATAGTTTCATATGGAAGAGTATGTATAAGCAAAAGTCTAAATAAAAGAAAATACAAATGCAAGTGAATAATAGGTTGATGTTGTTTGAAAAAAAAATAGTGATAACTTGTAACCACAATAAGTATGTATGTATGTATGTATGTATGTATGTATGTATGTATGTATGTATGTATGTATGTATGTATGTATGTATGTATGTATGTATGTATGTATGTATGTATGTATGTATGTATGTATGTATGTATGTATGTATGTATGTATGTATGTATGTATGTATGTCTATATTTTAGTTTCTTGGATAAAGACATAATCTTTATACACTTGTGTTTAAGCAAAAGAAAATTACAAATGTATCCCCTTAATGCTCTTTGGGTGCCAAAGTGCACCATTTCATTAGCCTGCAAGGGTCTAGGGTTTGAATATATCGTTAATACGGTCCTGTGAAGTATTTTTTATTTAAAATAGATTCTTTAAAAAGGATGTATTACATATATTGTATTATTATTGACATTAATTATTACACATATATTACACTATATATGATAGCTTAAAGAGTTGTGTTGAAAATATAAAGTACAGAAAAGATCTGTCTATGTGGGTCTGTGTGTCAGTAAGGGTGTGTGTCTCTGTTCGGGGGTGTGAACATGGGCCTCTCTTAGGTGCTAAAACACAGCATGGGGGCGTGAAGATTAGGGGACATGCAAACTCAACTATAGTCACATTTACAGTCATCATTCAAATACAAATGGTTTATATCTTTGTAACATGAAAGTTAGTGTACAACATTTTACTCATAGCATATTTTTTATTCACACAATGGAAGGGGTCGCATGAACAGAATTTAAAACAGGTACTAGAATTAACGGATCAGATCCCAAATCCACTGTAACCTTAAGTCTACTCACAAAGGCTATGGTTAATAAAACTTACTATTATTCTAACCTATATGGGCACTTGTACAATGGACATTCAATTCCATCCATTTAATTCACACAACATATATATCTGAGTTAAGGGGCTAGGGGTTAATGTTTATGAATGTAGCATAAAATCATTAGAATTGTTAACGTGTAGCAATAAAACAACAAATATCAATAAAACAACAAAGACATCTCAGAGAAAACTAAAACTTGCTCAAAAACAGCACAACATACCATACACTCATACTCTAATAATACTCATAACCACTAGACAAACACATTCCAAAACAACACCCAACCCAACACAAGAACCCATTCATTAGACATAGATTAGACCCACCCAAAATCAATCTCTTTCTGCATTACAGCCACTCGTAGTCTCCTCTTGAATCTCACCTTACTGGTAATTGAAACCAAATATTGTGGAAGTCTATTCCAGTAGGACACTGCCCTGTACATTACAGTTTTCTTTAAGGCTTCAGTTATGGGTCTAGGCAGGGCGAACCAACCCCTCAAGGCTTGCCTAGTGCCATAGCCATGACCATCACTAATAAGCACCAGCTGCAAAAAAAAGAGGCACACAGGTTTATGTAAAGTATAAATATTTCTCATAAACAAAATAAGACTACACACTAGTCTCTCATTGACTCTCATTCACCAACATTGTCTTAAGTTTTCTCAACACTGTTTCTAATTGAGCTATGCAATGCATGTCTTGCAGCTCTATTTTGAGTAAGCTGTATTTTATTTAAGTCTTGTTTGGATGCATTTGACCAAAATGTTGGACAGTAGTCCAGATGTGACAAAACTAGTGATTGTATGACTTGCTTGGTAGCTGTGTCTGTTAAAAAATAGGCATTCCGTCTAATAATTAAAATACTTCTGCTCATTTTTGTTACAATATTGTTAATGTGAGTAGACCAAGAGAGTGTTTCATCTATTATAACTCCAAGCAATATGGCCTCCTTAACTTGCTCAATATCTGCACCCTGCAAAGAAATATTTAATCTGTGATTCTCTCTCTCTGAGCATGCTTTGAACAAATAATTAGACATTTTGTTTTGGATGCATTTAGTTTCAGCTTATTTACCGTGACCCATTCAGAAATCTGCATTAACTCACTTTGCTTGCCTAAGCATATATTGTAGTGTCATCTGCATAAATGGAACTGCTTGCATTTCTTAAATTTTGTGGCATATAATTTACAAATATTGAATATAATAATGGTCCAAGGCAACTTCCTTGAAGAATGCCACATTGTAGCGTTTTAAAGCTTGATAAAGTTCCATTAAACAGGACACAATGTTGTCTCATGAATAAATAACTTTTCATCCAGTTAGTAGCTGAGTGTTTGAAACCGTAATCAGCTAGTTTTGTAAGCAGCAGTTCATGATCAATGAGATCAAAAGCTGCGCTAACATCTAACAGTACTATACCAACTAATAATTTACAGTCAATATTTCTTAGCCAATCATCAGCCAATTGTGTAAGTGCTGTGCATGTTGAATAGCCTGGTTTTTAAGCATGTTGAAAGTCAGAATTTAGGTTATTAAGGGAGAAGTAATTATTAATTTGTTTGAATGCAATTAATTCCATAAGTATACCTAAAACAGGTAAAATACTGATTGGCCTACTATTTAGTCCAGTGAATGAATCTTTTCTATTTTTTTTGGTAGAGGAGTGACCTTATTTACCATATTTGCGGATAAATTCCTTCCTTACGACTCAAATTGAATATATGACATATCGGACCAGCAATACTTACAGCTGATAGCTTCACAAGTCTACTGTCCAGATTGTAGTGACCAGAGGGTTTGTCACATTTCAATTCAGACAATAGCTTTTCAATTTCTGAAAGATTTGTGAGCAAAAATTCAAATTCATATTCTTTGTCCTTCATGATCTGACTTTTTATAATTGAATCTGATAAGTTACCCTTTACAGGTGGCATGTTGTCTCTTATAGTATTTACTTTATTTGTGAAATAGTTATTGAAATAATTTGCAATATCCAAGGGTTTAGTGATGAAACCATCCCCTGATTCAATAAATGATGGTATTGTACCCATTTTGTCTATACCCATGATTTGATTCAGAGTACTCCATAGTTTTTTTTACCATCATATTTTGTTTCTTGTAGCCTTTTTTTTCCAGTTTATTTATTTTGGTCACTTTATTTCTTAAAGAGCGATATGCTAACCAATCTTCTGAATTCCGTGAATTTAGAGCGATTATTTTCATTTTATCTCTTTCTTTCATGTTGCTCCTTAGCTCAGTGTTTAGTTTTTATAAAAAAGTTTTTTTATGGGCACATGCTTGTCACAGACCGAGGAAAATAACTTCATATGTCTTATTTCTACACTCAAATACACTGTCCCATTTTATGTTGTGTTGTCTTGAATAAACATTTCTGTGAGAATTTATGTATGATTTTAGGACCTGTTTTGGGGACTTTGACTTTTCTTGCCATAGCAAGCATGTTATGATCACTGAATCCAATTGTGTGTTGTGAGTGCATTTGATGTTTGTTGTATAGTGTTATTGCTCGTTACGTGATAACACATAATCCTAGTGAAATCTGAATTTGTTGTTTATTGGTTGAGTGTCAAGGATACACTTGAAATCAACATCTAAAACCATGAAACTGATCGATACACTTAAAACAGACGTTTACACACTGATGAGGTAAAAACAATACAAATGTATTTTTTAGTACGTTCAAGCCCCAACGGTATTTTCTTTAACCTGATCTAAGGTAAACAAATAGCACATTTCTGAATTACTTTGCAGTGTCTAGTTTTTTCAGGTGTAATAAGAAAGCCCCCTGAGTTTTATGCTCTCAATATTTCGATATACATTAAATCCTACACACGATAGGAAATATTCAAACAGCTCAAAGATGATAATTCTAAGGCAAATACATTTGAACTCACTCACCATAGTTAGTGTATAGTATGGCTAACATGTATGAAAGTAACATAAAGCCGTTATTAGAGTTGTTGATACAATATTATAATTCATAATAATTTTGCAGAAAAAAGCTAAATACAGAGTATTACCGGCGAGGTTGTTTGATTTTTTGTCCCGATGATTGAAGGAAATTCATTTTAAGAACTATTTAGCATGAAACATCTTAATACAAAGATGTATTTTATTCATTATAACCATGAAAATAATGCAATGTTAGGTTTTACCGTGATTATAGTGTTCACAGATAGGAATGTATTATACACATTCAATTATCCAAATGTACTCTGTTTGAGTCAAATTTACTCTGTGAAATGTACTCTGCGAAAGTTCCCTGCACTATGCAGGGTTTTACATAGCAAAATGCAAAAACAATTCATATTGTTTCAGTGATGGTCTTGTTGATTGTTAAATGGTCGACATGTCTTATTTGTACATGAAAGATTTACTTTATTCACACAATAAATATGCTGTTTATGAAAAATAATGTATAATATCTGGACTGATTCACTGTATAGTGAATCCAGGGGTATACTGGATCGATTATATTTTGTTTTTATAATATTTTATAATATCAAAACATGTCTTATGTTCTATAAAATGTTCTTATATATCTACAAGTCTTATAGAATGATGTAAAAAGAGTTCTACTAATATATTTCACTTAAAAAACTTGTACAAAAAGATAAATATCCGACCCCAGGAGCCCTGTCGGAGTGTATTCAGGTTCTGTACAGTATACCACATGCAAATCCCATATGATCTAGCGGTAAGGATGCCCTGGTTTCAACAGGGAGGCGCGGGTTCGACTCCTGCTATGGGAATTACAACTTTTTCTATACATAGCAAATGTGTTGGTATGTTTTATTGTAACTGTTTGTTTGTTTTAGTGCAAGACTGTCACCAACATCTAAGAAGGATCTGAGGTGCATTTAAGTCCTATTGATATGTTTTTCCATACCTTTGCAAGGCTATGTATGACTGTGCTGCATTCATTTATTTTAAATTTGGCGGACTTTATGGTATTTATAGCTTATTCATGATTGTGATACTTCTTATTGAATTGTTTAAAGAATATGTGTTTAACCAGAGGGGTGATTAATGTATAGTAGGACCTTACAAATATGATTTGATCCTAACAAGTGGTAAAATGTTTTCAAGCATTACATTTTAAAGGGATCACATTCACATAGCTGAATATAGTTGCACAACTGGATAATATTTGTATTATTACTAGGATGAACTTAAAAAAGTTAGAGAAAAGGTAGAAAGAAGCGCAGTTGTGTATATTATAATTTTTTATTAAAGAATATTGCAGATCATGCTGTAACCTTTTTTATCAATAATATAAACGTGCATAACATCAATAATGTGATTCATATCTAAAGTTTCTAAACACTTATGATTTTTCAGCTTAAAAGCCGTAACATCCACTATTACGGTGTATAAACATAACAGGTGTGCTCTGTTAAAATGACCATTCATATGATCTAAAATAGTAACTAAGCCGTTTTCAGATAGAAGACTTTCATCCTCGGAGAGTGTCTCTATCATATATTGCCAATTATTTAGCAAGCCTTTCTCTCTCACCAGCTTCAACATATTTTCAAAAAGCCTTAAGCGCAGGCTATTGACACACCCGGTTACAGTGTACAAGTGGGCATCGTTGACTTTATTAGCTATAGCATGTTTTAAAAGCAATGCAAGATCATAGTTTATAGAGCTCATAATACAGCTGCTAGTCCTGCTGAAGAAATTACCCATTTCCTATGCTATGATCCTGGTACTTTTAAACAACAGCTGATACTTCAAAGTTTCTGTCATAGACTGCAACTGTCAAAAAAATTGTGTGGGTGTATATTTCTGTAAGGGGATGGGGGCGAAGCTTCGGACGGGTCTGTATGACGCTATAGATGTGTAGGATAGAAACCTATATATTTAGAGAGTACCCTCTTAGAGAGACCCTAGAAAGAAAAATGGCGAGCAGTCTAGCTACATCTACTATACGCACGTCAGCCCGAGTAGCGCATTTTAAGGCAGAGTTACTTGCACCATCCAAATTTGGTAGCGTGTTTTACACCGAGATATGGCCCCTCAGGGATGGTGTGCTAGGATTCTGTTATGATGTTAAATTCGAGAGAGTTGTCTTCTACAAGACCTCCTTGGAGAATTTCCAGGGTGTTGGAAGAAGATCTGAAATAGACCTATCGGAGAGTGAATTTTGGCAACTAAATAAAGCTTTGTATGAGGCTATGGATGGATTAGTGGGTAGAACGCTTAAGGAAGGGCATATATTCACCCTGGTAATAAGCTCAATAGACTACGGGTATGTGTATTACGGGTGGATATCTATAAAAAGTACTCTGGCTTTTGGTGTAGAGACTAGTCTAACCATCTTCTCAAGGTTCCTTAATACAAGTCATGAGTATATCCTCTTCTCAGTACCGGTACCGGCCTGGTTAGAATGTCTTCGGACTTGCGGATTGGTTACTAAAGAAGGGGTTAAGGTGAGGACAGACCTGGTTCATTTAAAAAGACGTCTATTCCCATACACCGAATCAGAGGAGATGGTTTGGGAGTGACCCCGCGAGGCGGCGGAGGATGGGGCGTGTCAACCCTAAATCCTCCTTTAAAAAAGACTTACAGTGCATTTTGTACTTTTAGATAGCAATCATGGCTTTGTATGTGACACATGAGGCTGATCCTGCTAACTTTGCATTGGATACACTAGATAGCCTGTCTCCACTATACAAGCCTGACGATGTTGAGACACTACCCGCTGGCGGTTATAGATTCGGTGACCCTACTTCAACGCGATGCTTGGTATGAGGCTGATCCTTCTAAGCATGCCTCGGATACACTAGATAGCCTGTTTCCACTATACGCTCCAGACGAGGAAGTTGAGACATTACCCGTACCCCTGTATGGTTCAACTAAAACTTTTTCATTGCAAAGCCTCCTAGACACCCCTAGGACTAGTTACAGCCCTCTTACAACGATTTGGGAGACTTCATCGCTGGATTCACCACCGTCAAACCCCGTCAGGTGTACGAATCCTTGGGATACTTCGTCGCCGGATTCATCACAGCCAACCCCCTTCATGCGTATGGATGTCCCTCCTAATAGCCCCCGGTACACCCCTCCTGCATCAGAATCTAATGTATTCCACCCCGACCCCGAAGAAATACCTATCATTGATGTAACCAACAGAGCATCATCACAGCCATCCCCAACCGGGGGTACGGTTAAGAGACTGTGTCCTACTAGAAGAAAAAACGTCCACTTCCCAATCAAAGTATCTACTCTTAAAGCCTTAGTGACAGCCGCGGAGCTGTCAGGACAATTGTACATCGATGGGTAACCGGGAATGTCAATAGCCTGCGCTTAAGGCTTTTTGAAAATATGTTGAAGCTGGTGAGAGAGAAAGGCTTGCTAAATAATTGGCAATATATGATAGAGACACTCTCCGAGGATGAAAGTCTTGTATCTGAAAACGGCTTAGTTACTATTTTAGATCATATGAATGGTCATTTTAACAGAGCACACCTGTTATGTTTATACACCGTAATAGTGGATGTTACGGCTTTTAAGCTGAAAAATCATAAGTGTTTAGCAACTTTAGATATTAATCACATTATCGATGTTATGCACGCTTATATTATTGATAAAAAAGGTTACAGCATGATCTGCAATATTCTTTAATAAAAAATTATAATATACACAACTGTGCTTCTTTCTACCTTTTCTCTAACTTTTTTAAGTTCATCCTAGTAATAATACAAATATTATCCAGTTGTGCAACTATATTCAGCTATGTGAATGTGATCCCTTTAAAATGTAATGCTTGAAAACATTTTACCACTTGTTAGGATCAAATCATATTTGTAAGGTCCTACTATACATTAATCACCCCTCTGGTTAAACACATATTCTTTAAACAATTCAATAAGAAGTATCACAATCATGAATAAGCTATAAATACCATAAAGTCCACCAAATTTAAAATAAATGAATGCAGCACAGTCATACATAGCCTTGCAAAGGTATGGAAAAACATATCAATAGGACTTAAATGCACCTCAGATCCTTCTTAGATGTTGGTGACAGTCTTGCACTAAAACAAACAAACATTTACAATAAAACATACCAACACATTTGCTATGTATAGAAAAAGGTGTAATTCCCATAGCAGGAGTCGAACCCGCGCCTCCCTGTTGAAACCAGGGCATCCTTACTGCTAGACCATATGGGATTTGCATGTGATATACTGTACAGAACCTGAATACACTCCGACAGGGCTCCTGGGGTCGGATATTTATCTTTTTGTACAAGTTTTTTAAGTGAAATATATTAGTAGAACTCTTTTTACATCATTCTATAAGACTTGTAGATATATAAGAACATTTTATAGAACATAAGACATGTTTTGATATTATAAAATATTATAAAAACAAAATATAATCGATCCAGTATACCCCTGGATTCACTATACAGTGAATCAGTCCAGATATTATACATTATTTTTCATAAACAGCATATTTATTGTGTGAATAAAGTAAATCTTTCTTCTACAAATAAGACATGTCGACCATGTAACAATCAACAAGACCATCACTGAAACAATATGAATTGTTTTTGCTAGTAGCCTATGTAAAACCCTGCATAGTGCAGGGAACCTTCGCAGAGTACATTTCACAGAGTAAATTTGACTCAAACAGAGTAAATTTGGATAATTGAATGTGAATGGTGTCATGGTTATAATGAATAAAATACATCTTTGTATTAAGATGTTTCATGCTAAATAGTTCTTAAAATGAATTTCCTTCAATCATCGGGACAAAAAATCAAACAACCTCGCCGGTAATACTCTGTATTTAGCTTTTTTCTGCAAAATTATTATGAATTATAATATTGTATCAACAACTCTAATAACGGCTTTATGTTACTTTCATACATGTTAGCCATACTATACACTAACTATGGTGAGTGAGTTAAATAAACTGGAAAAAAAGAGGCTATACTACCAATCCAGAATTGAAGAAACAAAATATGATTGTAAAAAAAACTATGGAGTACTCTGAATCAAATCATGGGTATAGACAAAATGGGTACAATACCATCATTTATTGAATCGGGGGATGGTTTCATCACTAAACCCTTGGATATTGCAAATTATTTCAATAACTATTTCACAAATAAAGTAAATACTATAAGAGACAACATGCCACCTGTAAAGGGTAACTTATCAGATTCAATTATAAAAAGTCAGATCATGAAGGACAAAGAATGTGAATTTGAATTTTTGCTCACAAATCTTTCAGAAATTGAAAAGCTATTGTCTGAATTGAAATGTGACAAACCCTCTGGTCACTACAATCTGGACAGTAGACTTGTGAAGCTATCAGCTGTAAGTATTGCTGGTCCGATATGTCATATATTCAATTTGAGTCTTAAGGAAGGAGTTTATCCGCAAATATGGTAAATAAGGTCACTCCTCTACCAAAAAAAAATAGAAAAGAATCATTCACTGGACTAAATAGTAGGCCAATCAGTATTTTACTGTCAGAATGCAGGTAGGTGAATTCCAATGGTTGAAGGCAATCACAGAGACAGAGAGTGTTTACTCTTGAACAGGTTCGACTTTAATAGTAAGAACACAGAGTAAATTCTAAGAGAGAACAAGTGCTAAAAGCACAAGTGTAAGATAAGGTAAATGGGAGCTTATTGGAGGTCCACAGTAGAACCGTCCGCGTTATCCCCGAACGCAATTAGTGAAGACCTGACAATGGACAAGCAGAGGAGAGGTATGTTAAATAGAGACAAAATACCAACATTCCACACACACCCCCGTGACAGCCAATCAGGAACCACCCCTAAGTGACAGCACTAATTGACAGGGAAATGACAGGTGACAAGCCCAGTGACAAATGCCAGGAATGTGGGTGGTCACCGACCGAGGTCGGTGTCCAGAACGTAACAGTACCCTCCCCCGACGAACGGCACCAGACGTTCACCTAGGAGCCTCGGGATTCAGCCGCCGGAAATCAACGATCAGGCTGGGATCTAAAATATCCCTTTGAGGCACCCAAGAACGCTCTTCTATCCCGTACCCCTCCCAATCCACCAAGAACTGAAACCCCCTACCCCTCCGCCTACAACCCAGTATCCTCCGCACCGTGTAAATGGGTTGACCGCCAATAAACCGGGGCGGAGGAACCACAGGCAGTGGCGGGGCCAAGGGCGATGAGAGGAATGGCTTCAACAGGGACACATGAAACGTCGGATGAACCCTCATAGAGCTCGGAAGTCGTAGCTTGTAAGCCACTGGATTAACCCGATGAATCACTTTAAATGGTCCTATAAAGCGAGGAGCCAGCTTCTTGGATTCCACCCGGAGAGGGAGATCCCGGGTGGAAAGCCAAACCCGCTGCCCTGGACGGTAAACTGGAGCCGGACGACGCTTACGGTTAGCCTGCCGTTGGGTACTAACCGAAACCTTCTGTAGCGCCTTCCGAACCTGTTTCCACGTCCTGCGACAGCGAGCCACATGTGCCTGGGCCGAGGGCACCTCCGCCTCCTGCTCCTGCTCGGGAAACAGAGGAGGTTGAAAACCATACTGGCACTGAAAGGGAGACATACCGGTAGAAGAGGAGAGAAGGGTATTATGCGCGTACTCAGCCCAAGCCAACCTCCTACTCCACGTTGCCGGACTACCGGCAACGTAACACCTCAAGACCCCCTCCAAATCCTGGTTGACCCTCTCCGTCTGCCCGTTCGACTGTGGATGGAACCCAGACGACAGACTGACAGAGGCGCCGAGGCCGGCGGCAAACGCCTTCCATAACCTGGAGGCGAACTGAGGACCCCGGTCCGACACGATATCTACTGGCAGCCCGTGGACCCGAAAGACATGCTGTATAATTAAATCAGCAGTCTCCCGGGCCGAAGGAAGCTTGGGGAGAGGGACAAAGTGAGCCGCCTTAGAGAACCGATCCACCACCACCAAAATGGTGGTGAATCCGTCCGAAAGGGGAAGACCAGAAATAAAGTCCAGAGATATGTGTGACCAGGGTCGTTTAGGAATAGGAAGTGGTCGGAGGAGACCCGCCGGTGCCCGTCGAGAGGTCTTACTACGTGCGCACACCGGACAGGCCGCCACAAAGGAACGCGTATCCCCCTCCACTGTCGGCCACCAGAACCTCCTACGGATAAATTCCAGGGTCCTGGTTGCCCCAGGGTGGCTGGTGAGGGATGACGCATGTGCCCACTGTAGCAAGCGTGAGCGCGCCACCTTGGGAACATACGACCGTCCCGGAGGACCCCCACCAGGATCGGGCTCCCGCGTTAGCGCCGACCTTACCACCTTCTCTATGCCCCAAGACACGGGTGCCAAAATCAAGGCCGGTGGAATAATGGGATGGGGCTGCTCCTCCCGCCCAGGAAGATCAAACTGGCGCGACAACGCGTCAGGTTTGATATTCTTGGAGCCGGGTCTATAGGAGATGGTATATCGAAATCGTGTGAAGAACAACGTCCACCTGGCCTGGCGAGCGTTAAGGCGTTTAGCCCCTTGGATGTAAGCCAAGTTCTTATGATCAGTCCAAATAATGAAAGGATGTGCCGCCCCCTCCAACCAATGTCTCCACTCCTCCAGTGCCAATTTGATCGCCAATAACTCCCGATTACCCACGTCGTAATTACGCTCGGCTGGTGACAGACGGCGAGAAAAAAAAGCACACAGGTGCACTTTCCCATCCTTTAAGCATCTCTGAGAGAGCACCCCCCCCACCGCGACGTCAGAGGCATCCACCTCCACAATGAACGGAACCTCCGCGTCATGGCGGATCAATACAGGAGCGGATGTAAAACGACGTTTAAGATCGCAGAAGGCCGACTCAGCCCTAGGTGACCATTCAAAGCCAGGGAGAGAGGCCTTAGTGAGAGCTGTTAAGGGATTGGCTAAGGCGCTAAAATTGCGAATAAAGCGCCTGTAAAAATGTGCAAAGCCCAAAAACCGTTGTAACCCCTTGAGCGACGAAGGCCGTGGCCAGTCCAAAACTGCACTCACCTTGGCTGGATCCATGCGCAGATCGCCCTTCGTCAACACAAAGCCCAGGAAGGACACGGTGTCCGTGTGAAACACACACTTCTCAGCCTTAACGAATAGTTGATGCTTGAGGAGATGGTCTAGCACCTCCCGAACGTGCATTTGGTGTTGCACCATATCCTGAGAAAAAATCAGGATATCATCTAAGTAGACAAACACCGACACCCCAATCAAGTCTCGCAGCACGTCGTTAACCAGGGCTTGGAAGACTGCCGGAGCATTAGCCAAACCAAAGGGCATGACCAAATACTCATAGTGCCCATTGGGTGTGTTAAATGCAGTCTTCCACTCGTCTCCCTCTCTAATCCTGACCAGGTTGTATGCATTACGTAAGTCAAGTTTAGAAAAGACCTGTGCCACCTGTAAGCACTCAAAGGCCGTGTCCATGAGGGGTAAAGGATATCGGTTATTGATGGAAACGTCATTCAATCCCCTATAATCAATGCATGGGCGCTGATCACCATCCTTTTTATCAACAAAAAAGAAGCCAGCGCCGGCAGGGGAAGTGGAAGGGCGTATGTGCCCCGCAAGCAATGCCTCCTCTATGTAGGTGTTCATGGCCAAGGTTTCGGGGCGTGAGAGAGAGAACATTCGCCCGCGAGGCGGGGAGGTACCGGGTAGAAGATTAATGGGACAGTCGTATGATCTATGAGGCGGAAGTGCTTTAGCACGCGTCTTGCTAAAAACGTCCGCCAGGTCCCAATAGATCTCAGGCACCCCTATTAAATCGGGATTAGAGGGTAGATCAGAATCTGCCACGCTCCCCACCATCCTGGAGAAAGAGGGAGGAGACAAAAGTGAAGAGGGGGGGGGAGACAAGGGTTTGGGCAAACTCCCGCTGACGATCGACTTGACGTCGGCCGCCGTTGAGAGTTCGCCCGTGCTCCAATTAATGACACGAACACATGACGACAACCAGGGATGACCCAACACCATGACAGAATAGGGGGAAAAGGTGACAAAAAAAAGTAACCCATTCCCACTCCCCACCCTCCACCCGGATGTGTAAGGGAACTGTGCGCTGGGTGACGCTCCCACTGCCCAGGGGCCGACCGTCCAGGGCATAGACTGGTAAGGGAACCCCTAAATCCTCCACCGGGGTTCCCCACTCCTTCACCAATCCCACGTGAATAAAATTGCCCGCCGCCCCTGAGTCAATGAGAGCCTTAGTTCCCCTAATGTCACCCCCACAGTTGATCGCCACCTCAAAAAAATTTCGAGAATCCGTGGTTTTGGCAGGAATGAGCCCACCTGCTGGCGCCCTCTCGAGGCCCGACGGCGCACCTTCCATCCCCGATTGGCGCCGAGCCGATACAGCCTGGACCCGACAGCTGCCGAAGCGGTGACCGGTGCGGCCGCACCGGAAGCAGCGTCGCTCTTTGATGAAGCGCTGCCTCTCGTCGTCCGAGAGCGACAGCGCTCCAAGCTGCATGGATTCATCACCCAGTGGCCCACTCGTGTAATGCATGGAATTATCAACACCAGGAGAAGAAGGAAAACATACCTGGGGCTGGGTGTTGTTGACATGCTCCTTCTCCCTCTCCCGGTGCCGATTATCCATCTTGATGGTGGTGTTGATCAGCACTTCCAGCTGCTCGGGGATCTCACGCGCGGAGAGAGCATCTCGCATCCGCGCTGAGAGTCCCCTGACGAACAGAACCACGCAGACGTTCTCCGCCCAAGCTGTCTCCCGAGCCAAGATCCGAAAATTGATAGCATAAGCTGCGACTGTGCGGAGGCCCTGCCGGCAGTCGAGAAGACGACCACCAGCCTCGAAGATCGAGAGTACCCGGGAAGTATCGAATACTCTTCTCAATTCCCGGGTAAAGGCGTCCAGACTGTCGCAGATTATCGCCCCTGCCTCTAATTCCGCCGTAGCCCAGGAGAGAGCTTGGCCGGTGAGCAGTGTGATAATATACGCTACCTGCGCTGTCTCCGATGGAAATGATCGTGGTTGCAGCCGGAAAACGAGTAGACACTGGGTGATGAATTCCCGACAACCATCCGGTGATCCGTCATAGCGAGCGGTCGCCTGCAGATGAGGTTCGCGGGACCGCTCCTGGACCCCGAACACCCCCCGACTTTCCTCTGCGTGGAGCGCTGCTTCCCCCGCCGCCGACTGCACACCAGCCACTCCTTCTTGGGCTTGTCGGGCTGTGGCCAACGCCGACTGCGCCACCGCTTGGGATGATCCGACGACCCCATTGAGTCGGATTAACTCGGCGCTGACCAGCTGCTGATGTTCCTCCATCCGTGTCTGGGCTGCTCCCTGCGTCCGGAGCATCTCCATGATGGCCTCCATGGAATTCTGATGGTCAGGTCTTCTGTCAGAATGCAGGTAGGTGAATTCCAATGGTTGAAGGCAATCACAGAGACAGAGAGTGTTTACTCTTGAACAGGTTCGACTTTAATAGTAAGAACACAGAGTAAATTCTAAGAGAGAACAAGTGCTAAAAGCACAAGTGTAAGATAAGGTAAATGGGAGCTTATTGGAGGTCCACAGTAGAACCGTCCGCGTTATCCCCGAACGCAATTAGTGAAGACCTGACAATGGACAAGCAGAGGAGAGGTATGTTAAATAGAGACAAAATACCAACATTCCACACACACCCCCGTGACAGCCAATCAGGAACCACCCCTAAGTGACAGCACTAATTGACAGGGAAATGACAGGTGACAAGCCCAGTGACAAATGCCAGGAATGTGGGTGGTCACCGACCGAGGTCGGTGTCCAGAACGTAACAGTTTACCTGTTTTAGGTATACTTATGGAATGAATTGCATTCAAACAAATTCATAATTACTTCTCCCTTAATAACCTAAATTCTGACTTTCAACATGCTTACAAACCAGGCTATTCAACATGTACAGCACTTACACAATTGGCTGATGATTGGCTAAGAAATATTGACTGTAAATTATTAGTTGGTATAGTACTGTTAGATTTTAGCGCAGCTTTTGATCTCATTGATCATGAACTGCTGCTTACAAAACTAGCTGATTACGGTTTCAAACACTCAGCTACTAACTGGATGAAAAGTTATTTATTCATGAGACAACATTGTGTCCTGTTTAATGGAACTTTATCAAGCTTTAAAACGCTACAATGTGGCATTCTTCAAGGAAGTTGCCTTGGACCATTATTATATTCAATATTTGTAAATTATATGCCACAAAATTTAAGAAATGCAAGCAGTTCCATTTATGCAGATGACACTACAATATATGCTTAGGCAAGCAAAGTGAGTTAATGCAGATTTCTGAATGGGTCACGGTAAATAAGCTGAAACTAAATGCATCCAAAACAAAATGTCTAATTATTTGTTCAAAGCATGCTCAGAGAGAGAGAATCACAGATTAAATATTTCTTTGGAGGGTGCAGATATTGAGCAAGTTAAGGAGGTCATATTGCTTGGAGTTATAATAGATGAAACACTCTCTTGGTCTACTCACATTAACAATATTGTAACAAAAATGAGCAGAAGTATTTCAATTATTAGACAGAATGCCTATTTTTTAACAGACACAGCTACCAAGCAAGTCATACAATCACTAGTTTTGTCACATCTGGACTACTGTCCAACATTCTGGTAAAATGCATCCAAACAAGACTTAAATAAAATACAGCTTACTCAAAATAGAGCTGCAAGACATGCATTGCAGAGCTCAATTAGAAACAGTGTTGAGAAAACTTAAGACAATGTTGGTGAATGAGAGTCAATGAGAGACTAGTGTGTAGTCTTATTTTGTTTATGAGAAATATTTATACTTTACATAAACCTGTGTGCCTCTTTTTTTTGCAGCTGGTGCTTATTAGTGATGGTCATGGCTATGGCACTAGACAAGCCTTGAGGGGTTGGTTCACCCTGCCTAGACCCAGAACTGAAGCCTTAAAGAAAACTGTAATGTACAGGGCAGTGTCCTACTGGAATAGACTTCCACAATATTTGGTTTCAATTACCAGTAAGGTGGGATTCAAGAGGAGACTACGAGTGGCTGTAATGCAGAAATAGATTGATTTTGGGTGGGTCTAATCTATGTCTAATGAATGGGTTCTTGTGTTGGGTTGGGTGTTGTTTTGGAATGTGTTTGTCTAGTGGTTATGAGGATTATTAGAGTATGAGTGTATGGTATGTTGTGCTGTTTTTGAGCACGTTTTAGTTTTCTCTGAGATGTCTTTGTTGTTTTATTGATATTTGTTGTTTTATTGCTACACGTTAACAATTCTAATGATTTTATGCTACATTCATAAACATTAACCCCTAGCCCCTTAACTCAGATATATATGTTGTGTGAATTAAATGGATGGAATTGAATGTCCATTGTACAAGTGCCCATATAGGTTAGAATAATAGTACATTTTATTAACCATAGCCTTTGTGAGTAGACTTAAGGTTACAGTGGATTTGGGATCTGATCCGTTAATTCTAGTACCTGTTTTAAATTCTGTTCATGCGACCCCTTCCATTGTGTGAATTAAAAATATGCTATGAGTAAAATGTTGTACACTAACTTTCATGTTACAAAGATATAAACCATTTGTATTTGAATGATGACTGTAAATGTGACTATAGTTGAGTTTGCATGTCCCCTAATCTTCACGCCCCCATGCTGTGTTTTAGCACCTAAGAGAGGCCCATGTTCACACCCCCGAACAGAGACACACACCCTTACTGACACACAGACCCACATAGACAGATCTTTTCTGTACTTTATATTTTCAACACAACTCTTTAAGCTATCATATATAGTGTAATATATGTGTAATAATTAATGTGAATAATAATACAATATATGTAATACATCCTTTTTAAAGAATCTATTTTAAATAAAAAAACACTTCACAGGACCGTATTAACGATATATTCAAACCCTAGACCCTTGCAGGCTAATGAAATGGTGCACTTTGGCACCCAAAGAGCATTAAGGGGATACATTTGTAATTTTCTTTTGCTTAAACACAAGTGTATAAAGATTATGTCTTTATCCAAGAAACTAAAATATAGACATACATACATACATACATACATACATACATACATACATACATACATACATACATACATACATACATACATACATACATACATACATACATACATACATACATACATACATACATACATACATACATACATACATACATACTTATTGTGGTTACAAGTTATCACTATTTTTTTTTCAAACAACATCAACCTATTATTCACTTGCATTTGTATTTTCTTTTATTTAGACTTTTGCTTAAACATACTCTTCCATATGAAACTATAAAATACAGACCCATTACATTTAATCTAAAGATTGTGACATTGTATTTTACATTTGGCATTTGGAATACACAAAATGTATTTTATTCTTAATTCTGTAACTTAGACCGCATACACACACAGACACATACATGCACACCCACACCTTGGGGGGACTGTGAGGTCTACAGAAACGGGAAGTCGCAGGGTCATAAATCTGCTTTTGGCAGAAGCTGCATCTAGTAGTTTTAGGCTTCCCATTGGCCCTAGTCATTCTCCCGGCTACTATGACAGCTACAGGGGCTGTCACTTCAGAGAAGCTGCAGTTAGACAGAGGGAGAAATATTCAGTCTACTGAGAGGAGACATCCTACAGTGTGGAGACAAACAGAGCAGGGGAGAATTCTTTTTACACACCAACAGCAAACAGACACATTTGAAATGCTTATTCTTAAGATACACTTATTCTGAACACAGATACAATGAACATTTCTGAAGCATAATACATTCTTAAGAAATACACAAAATGTATTTTACATTTGGCATTTGGAATTCTGTAACTTAATTCTCACACACAGTTTAAATGTTTAATCCGGGGAATACACACATTTAATCTTAAGATTTTTGGAATACACAAAATACATATTGTGAAGAAACACTAATACATATTGTGAAGATATTGTATTTTTCTTAAGACTTTTGGAATACATATTGTGAAGATATTGTATTTTTCTTAAGACTTTTGAAATACAGAAATACATATTCTTAAGACTTTGGAATACACACAATCTGAAAATAAAAAAAAACTTTTGAATCTAAAAAAAAAAAATGTTTGAATCTTTTATTTCTTTTAAAACTTATTTTGAAAAAACTTGGAATACACACAATCTGAAAATAAAACTTTTGAATCTTTTATTTTGAAGGACTTTTTTTTTTTTTTATTCTGAAAACTCCTCCCCTTCCGTAACCAGATGTCCCTCCCCTTCCGAAACCGGATGTCCCTCCCCTCGAAACCGGATGTCCCGCCTCCTTGAATCCTCGACCAATCAGAGAAGCCCTAGGGGGTCATAAATCATCTAAAAAAGGGGGCGTGGTTACAATCCATAAAACTTTGATATATGCCCTTATAAGGTATGACATACCCCTAAGTCCCGCCCCCTTAAACCTATCGACCAATCAGAGGGCTCCAAATTTAAAAGGGGCATGTTTTGCATAATGAGACACATTGTGTATCCCTAATATCTCTCTTAGGTGTGTCCTTCATTCTAGGGAATGATTTTGCTGGTGGCAAAGTGCTGGCTACTCCAGAGGTAATTCCCATCCCTGTAGTTTCTGAGGTCCCTGATGAGGTGGCATAGAAACATCCAGGAGTGTTCCCTGTGTGTGCTGTAATTCAAGGAATGTCAAAGAAGGACAAAAGTGACAGCCATGTTGATAACTCAAATTGTGACATTACACTTAGTGACACATTCTTTGTTGACTTGAAAAGTGTCTGTCCCTGTTGAGGAATTACCGTCTCATGAGCAGCTAGTGTTAGAGAAAAATAATGCTGTATCCTTGTGAAGTGTGCCCCCCGTGCCAGACAGGCAGAGCCATCGACCCTTCAGGAGACCAATTGCACGCTCCACAGTGACTCTTGTGCGTGCGTGCGCCCGGTTATAGGTGCCCTCCTGCAGGGACGTGCACAGGACTTTAGAGGGGCAGGTGCTCAAAGGCTGAAAAGGGCACTATACCTGTGTCTTTTAACCGTGCGCGCGTAGCGTGCAAACTCGATTTTAAGGGCCCTTTTCGGGGCGGGGGGGGGGGGGGGGGGGCCCTTTTTATGTTTTTTGGGGGGTTTTGGTGATCAAATATTGAATATTGAACTATAATAATCAGTGCAGGAGCTCACTTATCCTTGAAAGACACTTTTATCACTGACTTAAAAGGCCCATACATCTCCATAAATGTTCAGGGGGGAGGGAATAAGTGCTTACCCTACAGACCCCAAGAAATGCTGTATATTCTGTATTGTTTAATATAAATGCCTTTTTTATTCCAATTCCGATTTCTATTTGAGATTCACAAATCCCATCGGACTTGACTTCTTCATGTCCCTCAGTGAGTGTAATACCAGCATTCAACTGTATGCGCCACAGCGGTTTCTATCATCATCATCATCACCACCCACGCTATGCATAAAATATATACGCTGAGGAGGCCGTGCAAACTGCAATGGAATATGGGGCATCTCTCTCTCTTTACCTAATATTTTTATTCTATCCTGACATTTTTCAGTTGGAAGGGCAGTCTATATGCGTAAGGTTTAAAAAAAATTAAATAAAAAAAAAATCTTTCAAAAAGGGCACTTTTTTTATGAGGCTCAAAAAGGCAGGTGCTCAAGCACCCCTTGGGCTCTATGTGTGCACGTGCCTGCCCTCCTGTTGGGTGGTGGGGTTGGTCAGCGGAGTCATTAGCCATGGCTTCAGTGGATAGTGTAGTATATTTCTACAGAATCCTACAATAATCTAAGGTTATTGAAGTTACAGGACAATGGGATTGCTTATCTGGAAGGAGGAGAAAGGGATCATATACGATAGAATTGTTGGTCTCCTCATCTGACTTAAAGCAGATGAAGAAATAAACGTGTAGCCAGACAAACCAGAACTATAGTTCAACTCAACATTTATTTGAGCCAGAGGCCAAGGGTGAATAAGAAGTTGCCTTTTACATACAAAAGATTATCAGAAAACATTAACATGGCTGCCGTGTACAGGAATCACAATAAGGTTTGCATCTCAAACCCCAATATGTACAGAAACAGTCACTCGTTAACATAATTTGAACACACATTGACAATACTGTAAGCCCTTTTTGTATATAAGTAAGCCTGGTTTCTAAGCTAAGTTTACATTCTATTCTAACCAAACATGGTGTGGTTCCATTCGGCTTACTTACATTAAAACAGCAGTAGTCTCTCGGTGGGGGGGCAGTTGGAGCACGCAGACCTGTGTGGGGTCTGGGCTCCAGAATAACACTATGTGGGGCCTTATATCCTATAATCACTAGCCAATAATAGCACATTTTGGTCCAATCCAGCTTCTCCTTGTGGGGGGTTGGTTCTTGTCCCACGGGTGGGGGTTGGTGTGATGTCATCTTCCCTCAGTGATAAGAAGGGGGGTCTTTATGGCCCTCCTTCCTTGATGTGGTTTCTCTTCCCTCCGTGATCAGAAGGGGGGTCTTTATGGCCCCCCCTCCTTGGTGTGATCTCTCAACTCAACTGATTGCAGAGTACTGTTCCAATAAACCTTTTACCAACTGTATCTCCCGTATATATGAATTTACCCATTTCTAATATTATGGTTTACTCTTTTGATACTAAACAGTTGATTAATAGATAACTTTGTTTGTGACTTAGTGTCCATGACTAATCATTTCTTCAACAAGTCTAAACTGGTCTGCCCTGTGGTCAGCCCAGCTGTCTTTGATCAGCATTTACATACAGTCAGTTCGAAAAGGTGTTTGTTCTCTAATTTAGTCATTGCTTGAGTGGGGGTTGAGAATGGCTCTCTGTTCCCCCTGTCATATTTAGCACTGAAAACCCACTCTGCTATTGAAAGGTACATCTGGCTTTTGATGTGGTCCTCTAATTTATTCACACATATTAATTATGAAATTCAACGTCAATATTTACCACAGTTCCCCACTTTGACAATTCTCATTGTCACATACGATATATTGACTTGATTTTCTATACATACTAACCATACAATTTAATAACAAAAATCATTTTTTCAAAATTAAAAATCATTTCTTCAAATTTCTCAATTTTTTTTCTTTTTCCATTTTTCTTTGGTACATATCATCAATGAGTTTTTTCCTTCTTGAGGCTCATTAGCCAAAGGCCTACTTTTTAAACAACAACTTTTGGGTTTGTTGAAAACAATAAAACAATTTTAATCTAATCATTATACCTTTAAAGTATAATCAATCACAATTTTTTAAAAACCCAATTTCCTTATGTTACAGAATCTGTTTATATGATCTGGGGGAGACAAGATCCATTAGTATCACAATATTTTCATTTTACATTCATTCTCTGAAATAATCTCTTCTTTCTGCTAATTTTTTCCTTAAGATAGTACAATCACATTTGCATAATCAATCAATTGCTTCCCACCTATCCTCCCCCCTTTTATGACACATACAAGGGTCATAATCTTACCACTCTGCCCTCGGTTTTCACAGCCCAGTCCGGCAGAGGAAAGCAGATTTTCAACTAAAAATGTCCTTCACTTACTCTCCTCACTCTGGCCATAACCTCACTATGTGAATGCGTATTAACCGTCCCTGCGTTGTGTAATTTATCCGCCCTTTGTTTGCGCATCCTACCAAATCAATGTGCACAAAACAAAGCCCATCAGTATCTATTCAGTCTTGTCCCTGTCCCCTACAGTCCAATCACAACTTCATAACTCCCCAGAGAACCTTGTTCAGCTCAGCCCTCAGACAGGCTCCGCCCCCCCAGGCCAGGTCACATGCCCCAGGTCCAGTCATCTATTATCTCATGACAACCCGTCGTCAGACGACTCCTTTAGCGTGGAAGTCCCTCCAAACTACGTCTGTTCAGTTTTTACAACCTGGCCCCACCCGCATGGGGTTCTGTAGAGACAGGGGCAAATGCATACAAGAATCCTCTCACCACCATTTGTAATTGACCACCATTGGACTGCAGAGTAACAGGGAAAACGAAACCTACGTTACCGCTCTAATGTAATGTATTCATGTGTCTCCCACCGCTGATCTGCAATTCCCCTCCTTGACTGAGCTGTTGAAGAAACAAGCACAAAGCAAATCTTTTTACACCATATGTCAACATACTTTATAAGGGAAGCCATTAATTCCATATGCAAATCGTGGTGGCACTACTCATCTTTCATCGATCTGTGCCAATGCATCCCAGCCTCCAACAGTCCCCTCCCGCCAAATCATGTAAAACAGTTTGGGAAAAACAAAAAACAAACAATTAACCAAATATTTAAATATAACACATCCTTCTACCACATGACATGCAACTCCTACATGTGAAATTACCATTCATACCTAAAACAGTAAATCAATGAAACCAACAAGCTCCAAACTTAGACCACCTCAATGGTTATTAGAAAGAAAGGAAAAGAAATCTAAAAACTTACATCCAATATCTCATCACACCACTGTTCCATTCACACATGTCATTGTGACTTTGACACCTCTCAAGCCAGCACAGTCACCCTCTACAGGCTCCATTCACACCCATTCAGGCCACACAATTACAGACAGTGGCTGTTACTTTAAACAAAACAAACTCTTTCATTCAAATGATATGAACTGAAATAAAAAATGACATTCACGCTTCTTCTTCACTCCTGCATCAAACGCTTTCATACAACATACTCCCTCAAACACACAAAATAACCAACACTCTCTCAATCATTCTCAGCCACTCTGATCATTTGATCCTAAACAAATACTTTCAAACTCTCTCTCATACAACTCGTTAATCAACCACAGACCGACAAACAATGGTTAGTTTTGTTCCTCCCTCTTCTGCTCTCTCATCAGGCTACACTCATTTCCGGCTAATACAATCCACACTTAACTTCTACACTCCTACCTACTGCCAGAAAGAGTCTAGGAACTCTCCCTCAACGACAGAACCTCAAAGCATTCCTAGTACCTTGAGAGTCTACCGCTATTCCCCCTAACCAAAAAGCTAGCCCTCCAAAAGTCATAATCCCATTGAACGACTACCTCCCTGATTTTCTCACTCACTCACCCAGCTGTGTTCTGTATTAGCGCGCTTCCTGTCTCACCTTCCATGTCCCTTGTTGTAAAAATAACTGTCAACTGTTATCTCACTTTACAACTGTCTTCTGCAATCTTCACCTCTGACCTCTACTTCCCCTGCATCTCCGTGATTAGCTCCGCTCCGTCTTCCTGTCTTAAAAAACAGCCATTGTAAGCAACAGCTGTCCCACTTGCCCCCGCCTGGGCATACAACGTTATCACTTCCTGCTGTGAAGATATTCTAGGTCTCTCCCATGAGCGTAACAGTGATCATATACAACAGGTTTTAGCCCTCCCTCGTGGCTTCCCGTGACCTGTCTCAAAAGGATTCCTACCCCCCTGGGCAATATAACCTTCTCAACTTTTGTCTCTTTTGCTACTGGCACCTGGTGCAAGCTCCTCACACGCCCCTTGTCTCATATGCAGGCCCCCTGCGGCCCTGTTGGCCCCTGGGCCTACAAAGCCCCATTATTTCCTGTAATCAACAAAGGGTTAATCATTGCACACAATCATCTATAATAATTGCAAAAACACAATCTCACATCAAACCAGATACCTAAACAAGTCCCCCGTCACTAAGTTATCCTATTGTGACCCCAGGACTTGCAATCAATCTCAATATAATACATCAGCCTATGTAATCCAATGGCATTAAAGCTATAACAATTGACTGTATTCCAACATAACAATGCAACCTAATAACATGAAAAATCTGACATTTTAACCTCAATGCATTCTATACAAGCATCTTAATTCAAGCTACATAATAAACTCCAGTAACACACAACATCATTATTCCAAGCTTACAATTGTACACGTTACACCGATTAAAAAAACTGGCAATGTCCATCAAATCTAATTATTATACATGTAAGCATCATTCATTTCAGAAAAACATTATAGTGGTTAGTCCTAAATACTTCCTCATACCATACACATTGTGACAAACCGATCCTACATGTATCTTACTTTGTAGAACACTTTACCCAATTCAGCCCATCTCATTTTCCTTGTACTCCGGTCTCTGTCTACATCCCCTTAATCATTTGTATGTATTTAGCTGTACTATTTTTAATCAATCAACTACTCATCCCCCCTTGGTTAAAAACATCCCTGTGTCAAATGTGCGTATGTACGTACCCATCAAAGACAATAATACAATCTACCCAGTTTAGCTGGTTTTGTGAATCCCAGTTTATAGGCAACGCATCCATCAACTACCTACTCTTTTGACCGGCACACTGCAATGTTTGCAGTCTATTCTCAACTTCCTCCCCTAAACCAACCACTAACAATGTTACATTTCTTTCCCTGTGTACACACACTTGTATTAAATCGCCATTGCATCAACAAAACTGTCTTCTAACACAGACAACAAGCCTCTATCAATAAATTATATTCTCCTACAAGTCGGAGGCTTGTGTCAACATAATAACAGTGTATTAAAGATTTCTTGATACAAGCATCTCAAAATAATTACCCTTCTATACAGACTTTTTCCATACAGATCTTAAAATCACATTCGTACATGCACAACACACACATAAGCATTTCCATCAACCATAACCAATTAGAAATCAAACATCATTATCAGTTAAGTTCCAATCATGCTAAGTCTCATAACTGTAAATAGGATATTCTGGGAACGCTTAGCCCTGTATATAGGTGACATGTGATTATAATGTAGATGTATTAATCAAAAAAAATAACGCAAGCGATATGTCTTTTCTAGTGTAGAGTGCTTCCCCAATTAAACCCCACTTGGTCAAGACTCCCCTTGTGTAACATATTTATTGCCCATTCATTACAAGTACAATGTGTATCTGGTTTATGAATCCCAGCTTAGTTAAGGGCATGTATATTAAATCATCTACTCCTTGTTTATCTTCCCCTGCCTCAACACATGCTGCACCTAACACACCCTATTTTGCCACACAAACTTGTAGTAGCACAACCAAAACCACCCCCAGAACACTGTTCACATCCCACAGAATGCACAATATACAAACACAACCATTTTACATAATGCAGAATATACCCTTACCCGTTATTTCTGTCCCCTGAGCTAATTACTACGAATGCATTGACCCAATCCACGTTGTACCGCGCATGCGCAGTAGCCAACGGCGCACACAGGACGATGCATCACGACAAAGCATAATTAATATCATAAACGCTTTGTTTCAACACAACACACTGCCACGACATCCACCGCATTCTTTAACCCTTCCTAAACATAATTTTCAAAACTCGAATCGTAACACATTTCGCTCGCAAACTCCACAAAACAACCGCACGCAAGCTAACTAGCCTAGCCAGCCCCAGCGCCACCCAAGCCCTAGGTCCCACAATTATGACGTCAGAAGCGACCAACTTTTGCAAATAACTCCCAATCAACGTTATTATCACACAATCGCTTCACACATAAGCATCGCTCACTCAACGCCACCATGCCGCTTCCAAACATAAAATTGCACGAGCCCTTTTCACGGCGCTATCGCCCAAACTCTCATACCAGCTAACCCGCTAGCCAACCCAATGCGACGTTCAATGCCCTCTCGGGAGCCGTGCCTTTCGAGATCCGTTCATTCATTAAATCCGCTCAGTACCAATCCAACTATAAACAACTCACACATGCTTAAAATAACAAACTACTTTAAAAGAAAATAATTTTTATAACATTCTCACCTATCAACGCCGCACACACAGTCCAACACGAATCATCTCTCCTACCCTTCTCTCCGCCTCGCTCCGTAGTACCGTGAACATTACACACTCTCCATTCAACACCATGACGTCATCAAGCAGCGACTTCTTAATATCGTACACAATCTCTACCGCATCAATAATAACCCTCAAAACGGCCACAATCTCCCCAACTTATGCCTCGATACGCTTCTTAACAATAATTACCGCCACAGTGTTTCGTCAATTCTTCCCACATCGTTGTCGTAACGTCCCTAGTTTCACCGCGGCTCTTCCACAGAGCTAAGCTAGTTAGCCCCAATCTCCAATATGATTCGCTCCAGACCCATGGTTGATGGACATTAAAATATCATAATAATACAACAATAAGCTCTCACGTTTCCTCAATCATTCCTAACCATAGCTATTGTTCACACATACCTCGCGCTACTATTAAAAACGAGATTAAGTGCAACCGTTCGTTTTAATTCTACCGAATGTTCAAGTTCACAACCAGATGTTTTGAACCGAATTGTTCTTAAGCACTAAATCAGTCTTTCAACCGAATTGTTATCAAGCACCGTTGTTCGCCCTTTATTACAGCGCACAAGTCGTTTAATATGTCTGGCGTGTACGTATTAAAATCTGACCTTCTACGGCTTTCGGGTTATTTTAATCCGCATCTCAACTTGCCGACAACCCCCTCGCCATCCTGATCCACTTGAATACGTCCTAAAGCGGGCATAATTCTTCATTTAATACGTCCGATATTTCAATGCTACTACGTTCCGTCGACTTGACGTTCTCCACGCTTAGCCCAAAGAAACACTTTACAGCCTCGTCATTACCAGCAGCCCTCGCTCATATTAATCGTGTCGTTTCCAGCCTGCAATCGCATAACAGGTCCCCCATTTATCACTGATCTATTTCGCTCATATTCCTTCTGATTCACATGATCCAAAAATGTCGAACTCGTGTGTCTAATGATCCCATACTTTGCCTACGGGCCAGAATCCCCACTGGTGCCGTTGAGCCAGTCACCCAGCGCAGATTCTGCCCCACAAACCCAGCATAGACACGATTCCCACATTGCTTCGATATGTAAAAAAATAGCTATCTCATCTGCGCTCCACCTTCCAGGTAATAAGATAAGATAAGATAAGATATTCCTTTATTAATCCCCTTGGGGAAATTCGTGACACACACATACAGCTCAACGTCTCATTAATGGTATTAACAACAACACAATCATTACATTTTTACAGTAACAATGGCACAGCATAAATTCAACAGACATGTACATTTGTTGACACATGTCATCATTACAGGAGGCCTGAGACACTGTATGCGATAGTCGGCTGCATTCCACCATGTGAACACAGTGGATCGCGCCTGGTGAACTGGAGGGGGGGCGGAGTGTGGGGGGGGGGGGGCATTGGAAATTCGGGTAAGGAATTTGGTTGTGGAGCAGTCAAGGGGGGCCCCCACCGTCGCGCATCAGAGGCAGCCTGCACTTCATACGTATGGCGCCAGATGAGTCACAACAGCAGGGGCGGATGGGGGGGGGGGGGGTGGGTGGGGGGGTGGGGGTAGGGGGGGCCTCATCAATCTTATCGCTTCCAGACAAGTACAGTTCGTCTCCTCTTTCCCAGAATCACACATCGCCGGAGAGTCAACTCCTCCGCGTTGACCTTGGCCTCGGTCCGTTCCACAGCAGAAAGGATAAGGAGGGTGTGGGAAGGGGGAGGAGGGGGGGGGGGTGATAACATGCAGCTCGAGGCAGAAATGCCGCATATAGTTAAAATCAGGTCAATTTTGTCTAATCATCGTCACCATCGTCGTATCCCCTATTACGGTACGGTGGCATTTTTATTTTCACGTCCCTAATTTCCGACGTGATGTCCAGTATGGCCTGTGACCGCGAAAGTTCCTCTGCATGGTTAGAAGCAAGTCTCTCAAGAATTGTCTTCAAGCATGACTGTTCGTCTACATGATAGAGTTCGCCTCTTTCCAACATGGTCTTGGAGCTCAATTGTTCATCACCGCGTAGGGTACTTAGGTCAGCCATTTTCTTAAACAGTTCCATAAGGTTTTCCTTGATCCCGGCCAGATCGCTGGCCAGGGAAATCAACTTCTTCCGAATTAGCTTCAGACAGTACCAGATCCAGCAGCTGACGGTGCCCAGGCCGAGCAGCATGACAATTAGAAGATATACGTCCTCAACGTCGTTTATCTCCAGTGGGAAAAAGCATATTGCGAGCCAGGTCCCGTATGAATTTATGGTGTATCCCGCCTGATAGCTCCCAAGAGAGCATAATGGGTCATCCGCATTCTGCTTCCTTGTAGAGAATATGCGATCAATCGCTGTAAAAGCCCAGCTTATTAGATCCATATTACGGTCAAAAGTCGAGTTGAGTTGAGGATTCTGTTGTAAAAAAGAAAGAAGAAAAAGGTCAAAACGTCTGAGCGTTCTCCAGCGAGTGCAGATCTAGGCTCCAGTGAAACGAGCTGTAAGGGCTGGTACGGACGTCTCCAAGCCGATAAGAGAGAGGCCTTGAGGTGTTTTCTCTGGAGGAGGGAGAGGAGATAAAAATGCGACTGCTCCTGGGAAGAGAGAGAGTTAGTTAGTAATAATGAAATAGGTGCTTTCACTACCCAAAATGCGCCCAGTCAAATCGCCACTATAGACCTACCGCAATCACGATTCAATGAATGTTTCAATCTACTGCAATTCAACGCTTTGATCATGCTGTTAAACAGTCGTTATGCCCCCCCTTCGTATAGTTCATATAGTATATTCTATACGAGGCTCAACCCCCGTGGTCCGTATAGGCCGGGAATGGCCTCCTGTGTCTGAACAAACACACAAACATCAAAAGCCCACGTTTGCATGTTTACTGCACAACAAGCGCGATCCCTATACCTCCGGACATCCTAACCTAAACCACGCTCCCCCATCCCTGTACACAAAAGGCCATATCCACCGTGGGTCCCAACTAGTGGCGCACACAACCAGCCTTCATCCTGTCCTTCTGTCCTCCCTCCAGACAACAATCCCCCGCCCTGCAACTTCAAACGCAGCAACCCCCAGCTCTTTTCCCTGCACGTCCCCAACATACACGCAAGGTCCAGAGACCTCACCGCACATCTACAGGGGGGGCACAACAGGGTGGGTAAGAATGGCACCATTTCTGTAGTATATTTCTACAGAATCCTACAATAATCTAAGGTTATTGAAGTTACAGGACAATGGGATTGCTTATCTGGAAGGAGGAGAAAGGGATCATATACGATAGAATTGTTGGTCTCCTCATCTGACTTAAAGCAGATGAAGAAATAAACGTGTAGCCAGACAAACCAGAACTATAGTTCAACTCAACATTTATTTGAGCCAGAGGCCAAGGGTGAATAAGAAGTTGCCTTTTACATACAAAAGATTATCAGAAAACATTAACATGGCTGCCGTGTACAGGAATCACAATAAGGTTTGCATCTCAAACCCCAATATGTACAGAAACAGTCACTCGTTAACATAATTTGAACACACATTGACAATACTGTAAGCCCTTTTTGTATATAAGTAAGCCTGGTTTCTAAGCTAAGTTTACATTCTATTCTAACCAAACATGGTGTGGTTCCATTCGGCTTACTTACATTAAAACAGCAGTAGTTTCTCTGTGGGGGGGCAGTTGGAGCATGCAGACCTGGGTGGGGTCTGGGCTCCAGAATAACACTATGTGGGGCCTTATATCCTATAATCACTAGCCAATAATAGCACATTTTGGTCCAATCCAGCTTCTCCTTGTGGGGGGTTGGTTCTTGTCCCACGGGTGGGGGTTGGTGTGATGTCATCTTCCCTCAGTGATAAGAAGGGGGGTCTTTATGGCCCCCCCTTCCTTGATGTGGTTTCTCTTCCCTCCGTGATCAGAAGGGGGGTCTTTATGGCCCCCCCTCCTTGGTGTGATCTCTCAACTCAACTGATTGCCGAGTACTGTTCCAATAAACCTTTTACCAACTGTATCTCCCGTATATATGAATTTACCCATTTCTAATATTATGGTTTACTCTTTTGATACTAAACAGTTGATTAATAGATAACTTTGTTTGTGACTTAGTGTCCATGACTAATCATTTCTTCAACAAGTCTAAACTGGTCTGCCCTGTGGTCAGCCCAGCTGTCTTTGATCAGCATTTACATACAGTCAGTTCGAAAAGGTGTTTGTTCTCTAATTTAGTCATTGCTTGAGTGGGGGTTGAGAATGGCTCTCTGTTCCCCCTGTCATATTTAGCACTGAAAACCCACTCTGCTATTGAAAGGTACATCTGGCTTTTGATGTGGTCCTCTAATTTATTCACACATATTAATTATGAAATTCAACGTCAATATTTACCACAATAGCCACGATCCCCTGCATTAAAGAGATATAATTGAATTACAGATACCAGTAATAACATTACAATTTAATTAAATATAGGCCTAAATGTGTAACACTCACCAATAAGCCACCCGTCTTCAACAGCCCCACCCTGGAGACGAATGCCCACAGAGCTATTCTGCACCACAAATGAGTCATGCGTTCCTCCTGGCCACCGGGCAACGATATTTAGGATGGCCAAACGGGCATCGCAGATCACTTGGACATTTACCGAGTGGAATCGCTTCCTGTTTACATAATTTAATTCGTTTTGTGATGGTGTTTTGATGGCTATGTGTGTGCAGTCTATTGCTCCAATTATGTTGGGGAAACCGGCGATGGCGTGGAAAGCCCTCTTGACCTCGACCTGCTGTGTGTGTGTGTATGGGAATTTGATGTAGTCGGGATTAGGGACATGATGGCATCCAACACTGTGGGCATGATCCTGCTGAGTGAGGGTTGGGAGATGCCCGAGCGATCTGCGATCTCCCGCTGAAACGTCCCGGTGGCCAAGAATCCCAGGGTGGAGAGGACTTGGAGGTGGACGGGGATGGCATGTGTGTGCCTTGTTTGGCGCTCCAAAACGGGTCCCAGATTCTGGCACAGGTCGAGCAGGATTTCCCTGGGGAAGCGGAATCTGCTCATGAGCCACTCTGTGCTCTCGGCAAACAGGTATGCCCTCCCCCTGAAGACGCGCTCCCTGCGGAGCGCACCATGTCCCACTGCCAAGTCATCCAATACTGCAAGGACCGCGTAATCCATGCTGCATACATTCTGACATCCATATTCCAAATGTAATTTATAGGGTTTGCAGACGATTACACTCATGTCGCTAATTTACAATTAACTCTAATTACGGGTCATACAGAACACCTGGGTATATTGAAACTCTTGATTGATTTTCTTTCAATCTGCGCTCCAATTGGGTCGTTGGTCAGGGACGATTCTAGCCATGCATGGCTTCAGTGGATAACTGTGATCACCTGCATTTAAGTGATATTTTGATTGCAGATATAATAACATTACAAATTAATAAAATAAGATTAGGCCTGAGTCATGCGTTCCTTATCAGCCAACAACTTATCGGCCAAATGCAACATTAACCAACCTGCATTCATTCGGAAATTAATGCTATTTAGGGTTTGACAATAATTACACTACTATCGCTATTTCACAATGAACTATAATGAATTACGGTTCATACAGAACACGCACGTGTCGGGAGTAAGGCACGAAAGCTTATTTCCGCATTGAAACTAATGCATGAAACTGAGGAGCGCATATGCCGTCCGTCTGCAGTATTTATATTCTACCACCGGGCATCAGGTACGCATGCTCCGAGCTGTGCGTAGATATACGCACAAAGTCAAGTTCACGTTCAAATTGATAAGTCCCACACTTTGCTTAGAAATGATCGTACGCACGGGTTACGCACATATCTGTGCGTACGCAGCGTTGATAAATGAGGGCCCTGGTTATTAACCAATCAAACATGTAATCACTTTTAATAATTTTATTGTGTATTTTATTATTGCTTTTATTATTATGTTGGATTATGTTGTAAATACTGTGTTGCACTTTTAATGTTTCTTATATATTATATTGTCGGTCTCATAACATATTGCCAAAAGGACTACAGTTGCGAATTAGCCAGCTGGCTAAAACTGACACATTTACAGAAATGTTTATTAATGTGTACTGTCCTTTTAAAAAAATTAACTGAAACTGAAACTGAATCCTGGGCTCTTGGGGTCTTTAGTGGTCTGGGGCCCTGATTACCCATAATGCCTGGTCAGTAATCCAGGCATGGGTGCATGCCTGCCTTTTGAGGATATTTAGTTATTTTTGCATCTATTAGAAATACATTTGAAACATGTTGGTCCTTTTATAAAATAAATTGACAATTATTTTCTCAAAGAAATACAAATAAATGGGTTTGATTAAGGAACACAAATTTCATCACCAGAAGCATTGCTGAGGTTTTGTCATCAACACAAATTAACCACATAACATGCGCTCAGAAGAGCGGCCATTATTTTTACTTGAACTTGAGGACTGCATACTTTTTTTGCAAAGCTTATCTTTATACAGTACTTATAGCACATGCATGAGCCTAGTCTCTTTTGAAAGATAACATTCTGACGTTTTTTACACAATAAAGAAAAATCGCTTTTAGTGCTAATGAAATAGAGTAACATAGGGCTGAACTTGAGTTGTATACTTGTACTTGTGTACTCACGTTTTTCTGTAGTATAGTTGCAATATCCCAAAGAAATATATCCCCAAAAATTGGTATAAGCTGGAAAACATGGCGGGTCCATAGCCTGAAGTATTGTGTAGTACAGGTCCAAATTTCATAATATTTTTTTCAGAAATGGGTGATTAAGAGCGATTTTGGTTTTGGAAGTTCTCCAGTATTCCATTTACTCATCATGTGTGTTTTTCACTTCCTGTTTTCGCTCGTCATTTTTCACTTAGATCCCTGATTCGCACAACCCCACGTGGGGTATCATTGGAAAACTACACTCATTGGTTACATAATTTTCACAATCGGCGAATGATTGACAGTTCTAGAGATTTTAATTTAAAAACAAACAAAAAATGATTTGTTTATATGATGCATCTAGCACAGTATTGAGAGTTGTTATGGCAACAGAACAGAACAGCCCTCTTGTTTGTTGACTCTGCTTCAATAAACACACACAACTTTCATGATGAGCTTCTTCTACATTGCACAGTTTGGACCTGTTCCAGTGACCGAAGATCTACATCCTGGCATCCTCCTCTATCCCACTCCTAATTTCATCTTTGGTAAGAAAATAAATCTAAATTAAAATGTAAAATATAAAAATATAAGTTAGTATAGTTTGTCCTTTTCATCCCCTTGTTTTTATTTGAATGTGGATTGAAATGTCAGTTAATACTCACCCCAATCCACTTAAATAACTTAAATAAAAAAAATGTTTAACCTTTATTTGACCAGATAGTCACTTGAGATCAGAGTGACTACCTGGTAAAATAAAGGTTAAAAAATAATATTTGTATTTAAGTTATAAAATAGCGATTAATCCATACTTTGGACCATGCATTGGACATGTATTTAGAGTGGGCAGACTTGGAAGGAGGGATGGAGTGGCTATCTATGTAACGTCTTGTTTCTCTGCCACTGTTTTGAATGCTATCTACCAAAATACATCCTTAGTTCCTTACACTGAAGATTGATTTGGTACCTAATAATTCAGTCCATATGACTGGGATTGATAGACTCCCATCTGCTCACACTAGCTCTGTTGTGAAGGATCAGATTAAACCGAATATATATATTTATTTATGGATATATATTGAATAGTATTTGTATATCGTTTGATATCCCTTGTATATTCCTTGTACATATACACGGAATATCCCTTTATTCTACTACAGCCCATAATAGTTCATTCTCTTATTGGACAAAAGGACCAGGCGCCAGGGACCAGCCCCTGGCGTTCAAGTTCAAAAGTACCGACGAGACATGCCCTTACTAGCCTCAGCTCCGCGCAGGAATACGGCTACCGAAAGCAGAGTGGCCCTATTTGTCCACCATGCATATAAATATGGCGCAAGAAATGTAGAATTCCTCTTAGTCCTTTACCCTTCTACCCAACTAAGTAACAAGACGTGAAGCCTCACCCCACGATACCGCGTGCGGTGTAGTATGGTCTGTTTGGCCTTAGAATAGCAGTGAGACCTCGTGCGAATTAATAGCTGAATTGCCAGAGTTTGGCACCGTATTTCTATTAAGTAATAATAGTCTATTATGTATGGTGCATCGTGCGGTTAGAGTTCTAAAGTGAGCAGCACCCCCATCGCTTCCTCGTGTTATCTAGAGTCTTAACCAGGTTGGGCAGACCACACGTGGTGCTTTCATCCGAGGAGTTCTAGGCGAGGACCGAGTGGACCTGCACATTGGATTACCTACCCCGACGACTGCTGAGCCCTATACGGCATGGAATATCTATTTGCTTTGGTGCTTTGATTTGTGGAGCGGATAATCGCCAACACCGGTGAGTGTTGGATTTACCCCGAGAGAAGCCAAGGTGAGACGGCGCTCAGACCAGACTGAGGTCGCCTCGCTTCTTCTTCGTTGTGGACCTACAGCTACAGCTACAGCTATCGTCTACAAAAGAGCCCAAGTGTATTCATCTGTGGATCAAGATTCTACGGGCACTGTGTTCTGTACCTGAATTCTCCCTAGAAATCGTTGACCAGACGGGATACAGCCGACGGCTCTCCTACCCCCCCTACTGGCTTACAACCGGCAGGACCCTTTACAGTATATCCCGCTATAATCATTAAGTGCCATCGTTATAATTCCCTAAGAGCCAGGTTGTATACTTGCTTCCTGCGTAACCAGAGATTGGACATTCAGTGTTGATTTGCCTACGAATACTCATTTGCCTTACAAGTGCATTCAAATCATAAATGTAATAAGTAACTATTATATGTACCTTTTGCTATATATTAAATATTTGACTATTACCTTTGTGTGGACCTGATTTCATATGTGGGAAAGTGTTCATCATACTTAGATATCGTGTACTGTATGGCCAGTAATTAAAGTACATAAAGCAGTAGTGGTTTAATGATACCATACTTATCAATACAGTCAGGGAATTGTACCCCTCAGTTACAATTGGTCCTTCGAGCCGGAGGGTAATTAGTGTAATATTAATATAGTGGTATTAATATTGAAATGGCCTATGATGAACACTCCACGAAACGGTCCTCCTAAAGTAGAACGCCCGCAGCGTAGACGACAGCCACCTCAGTACTTAGAGGACTACGCTGCCAGTATACTACCTAGTCTTCTACAAACGGTAAACGCGGTAAAAGTAGAAAGTAAAATTATGTCCGACCCTATCAACCAGGATACCCCGACCACAGAGGCCCTAGTGGGTTCTAATGTAACTGACCAAGCTCACGGTGGGGACCAGGAGGGAACTGACACGACTTTACCCCCCGCCAATACCGAAGAAGTAGTCCCCCCAGAGCTCCGGGAGGAAGACAACCCTCCAGAGATGGAACTCTGCACGGAACAAGATGAGGAGAGCGCCGAGGATATAGAGCTCCAGGACTCCCCGCAGGGGAACGCATCCCCAACGGGTACAGCCAGGAGCGGCTCACCTCTACAAGCGTCTTCCCCCAGCGAGGCGGAGAGGATGCTGTCACAGGCGTTCTTCGCCAGCCTGACAGCCTCTACCGAACGCGATCGACTTCAGGGTGAACGCGATCGACTTCAGGGTGAACGCGATCGACTCCAAGCACAGACGCTTAGCGAGCGCGAACAACTCCAAGCGCAGCAACGGAGCGAAGAAGAGCACATACGTCTGGAGCTGAGACGCCTTCAGACGGAAGAGAATATGGCAAGAGACCGGGCCGACACCCAGCGTGCCGCTGCCGGTGCCCAAAGAGAAGCAGATCTCACCAAGCGCGACGCCGAGCGCGACAGACTACAAGCCGAGCGCGACAGACTACAAGCGCAACTAATGGAGCAGCTGATCACCAGGGCAACACCCCCTCCCTCCACAAGGGGTTCCAGGGCCTCGTCAAGACACGTGTCAAGGGCACCCTCCCCTGACCGAGCAGGCGACCTTGAACTCGACCACCAGAGAGAGTCTACACCCCCCTCCGAACTCCTTCCCCGACCGGTCCAAGTGAGACCCAGCTACAAGGAAGGAACGGCGGACACCGCGGAGAGGCTAAATAAACGACTACAGGATCTAGATGACCTGGCAGAAGAAGAAGAGGGAGAAGAGGAGAGTCAAGCCCGACAGCAGCACATTACTCCACAGGACCAGGAGGTCCAGTACAGCCCAGGCTATACCCCTGCGGCTCTGCGCTACAGACCCCCGACTCGATTCACGGGTGAGCATGACGCACGACCAGTCCCGAGGAATAGCACCTGGACCAGCGGGCCATGGTACCCTGCCAGTACCAGCCCACCGAGAGGCGTAAGAAGAGACTCGCCCAGGAGGCCTCTCTTCCAACGCTCACCGATGTGCCAGCCATCCATGGCGTCATACATTGGCACACTGACGTTTCCAGACTTCACCCATGAGAATCGAGCACAGTACACGGAGCTCCGGATGTGCTTAGAGACAATGATGGTGGATGTCGCTGATGAACGCCACAAGTATGCAATATTATTGAAGCACCTGAAAGTGCCCCGAGCGCACAACATAGCGCTGGCCTATGCCACCTCTACGACCCCATACACCGTGGCTCTAGCAGCGCTGGACCAGAGATATGGACGTATATGGGATTACGTAATACAGGAGATAAGGCATATTGACCGCCTACCCCCAGCAACAGACAATCGCTCACTAGACGACCTGTCTATAAAAGTACAATCCCTGGTAGGGATGCTGGGGGCGCAACGAGAAAAGGGTATGCACGAACTATACGCAAACTCGAACGTCGAGAGGATTTTAGAGAAGCTGCCGCCCGCCCGACAGGAGCGCTTCAGGCGGCAAAGAGACCACCGTGATCCTAACGGTCCCGAGCCATCCCTCCTAGACTTAGCCGACTTCCTGGCGAGAGAAGTCAGCAGCCTACGGCTGGATACGTTCGTGCGGAGCACACCAAGCTCCAGAGAGGGACCTAGGAGAGTAAACGATGGCCGAAGATCGGTGACTGTCATGCACCAATCAGAATCAGTACCGAGCAGCAAGAACCACAGTACCCCCTCGATGAAAGAGAAGTGGAAGATGGTGTGCCCGTACTGCGAGAAGGAACACTGGTTGTCACAATGTGACCAGTTCAAGAGGATGACCGCTGAAGAAGTGAGTCACTGGATAAAGTCCAACAGGCGCTGTTACCGATGTGCGCGCAGTCACATGGCAGCCGAGTGCCGCCTAAAGAAGAGGTGTAGTCGGTGTGACGGAGCCCATCTAGATGTCTACACGACAGTAACAAAAGAAAGCCTGCACCATCCAGCAGCACAAAGGCAAGTGTTATGTACATTGACCCCGCTAGCAGCAGCGGCGCCCAGGTGCTCTTAAAGGTGGTCCGTGTAACACTGAGTTACCAAGATAAGATCATGGACACTTACGCCGTCCTTGATGACGGGTCAGAGAAGACCCTTCTCCTCGCGTCCGCTGCGGCCCAGCTGGGGCTACGGGGGAGCGAGAACCAGATGACTATTCGGACAATAAGACGAGATCTAAAGACGATAAAGGGCGAGAATGTCTCCTTCACTATCGCAGCAAGCGGGCAGCCCGAGAGACGGTACAGGATTACTAATGCTTTCACCAGCCAAGAAATAGGACTATCGCAGTACACCTACCCCATCGCCAAGCTGATGGAGAAATATGTGCACCTGCGTCAACTCCCCATCCCGCTCATAGACGGTGCCACCCCGACCCTGCTGATAGGCTCCGACCATGCAGACCTCATAGTCCCGATAGACCGGGTCCATACAGGACCCAGAGGTTGTCCTGCAGCAGTCGAGACCCGCCTAGGATGGACATTACAAGGCCCCCTCGCCAAGTCTCTTAACCGAAAAGCAGCCACTAGCTGCCTCCACTCCAGAGCGACAGAAGGAGACACCACACTCCTGCAGCATGTCGAGAGGCTATGGACACTAGAGACAATGCCCTTTAAGAACGAAAAGAAAGACATTCGTTCTAAGGAAGATATCTACGCTATAGCCCTCCTCGAGCACGGGACAAAGAGAGTCAACGTCAATGGAGTGATGAGATACGCAACTCCACTCCTGAGGCGAGAGGGAATGCCCACCTTTCGCGCTACAAAAGAGGCGACGGAGCGGTATCTATTGAACACAGAGCGGCGCCTAGCCAAAGACCCCGCTCAAGAAGCTGTGTACCGCGCTGAGATTAACAAATTAATCACAGCGGGACACATAAAGAAAATTGACATTAAAGAGGCCGATCAGACGACCGAATCATGGTACGTGCCGCACCACAAGGTCCACCACAACGGCAAGGATCGCATTGTGTTTAACTGCAGCTACCAGATCGGATCACAAAATCTGAATAAAGAACTCTTGGCCGGCCCAACACTCGGCCCCTCCCTACTAGGCGTGCTACTACGCTTCCGCCAGGACAAGGTGGCTATCAGCGGCGACATCAAAGGGATGTTCCTGCAGGTGAGACTAGTGGAGGAGGACAAGCCCCTGCTGCGGTTCCTATGGAGAGAGAGGATCGGAGATGAGCACCCAGCCATCTATCAATGGGAAGTCCTCCCTTTCGGAACCACATGCAGCCCATGCTGTGCTACGTTTGCACTGCAAAAACACGTCGCAGAGGACCCAGCAGCAGATGAAGAGGTCCAACAAAGTGTGACAAATAGTTTCTACGTGGACAACTGTTTACAAAGCGTCTCGACGCCAGAAGAAGCCGAGGCTCTCCTACTCAAGCTCCGCGCCTCCCTTTTCAAAGGCGGCTTTGATCTCAGGCAGTGGGCCAGCAGCGACCCGCAAGTACTGCGCCGCCTCTCCCCCGAGGACAAGGCCGCGAGCAGCGACACCTGGATGGCGACCATCCCAGGAGAAGCCCAAGCAATGACACTAGGACTAGTCTGGCGCTTCAAAACAGACTCGCTCCATTATAGACACAAACCCCTGATCAAGGAGCAGGGAAGGTCGACGGCAATACCGACCACCAGACGGAGTGTATACAGAACACTCGCCAGACAATATGACCCGTTGGGATGTATTCTACCTTACACCACCAGGGCAAAGATGATTGTAAGAGCGCTATGGGACAAAGACCAGGGCTGGGACGATCCCATACCCGAGCACCTTGCATCCACATGGAGAGAGTGGGAGACGGAACTCCGCTCACTCCCAGGTGTTAATATACGCCGCAGCTACTTCCCACCCACAGTGAGGCCAGAGACGTGCAGGATCGACCTGCACGTATTCAGCGACGCCTCCGAAGTAGCCTACGGTTCGGTGGCTTACTTGCGTGCCCGAGAGGAGGGAGGAGAAATACATACTGCTTTCATCCTGGCTCGCTCAAGAATAGCCCCACGCAAGCAACAATCTATCCCGCGCCTAGAGCTCTGCGCAGCCCTAGCAGGAGCGCAGCTCGCCACGTTAATCCAACGTGAACTCACCATCCCGGTGCAAAGAACAATCTTGTGGTCAGACTCCACGACCGTACTCACATGGATCCGGTCTGATTCGTGCAGATACAAGGTCTTCGTGGGAGTCAGAGTCACCGAGATTCAAGAGTTAACAGAAGTAACCAGCTGGAGGTATGTGGACACCAAACACAACCCAGCTGACGTCATCACCCGGGGAATGTCCCTGGATGACCTCACCCGTCACAACCTCTACAGTGACGGGCTAGAGTTCCTCAAGCTCCCCGAAGAAGAGTGGCCTACACCCACCCCACGGGAGGCGAGTAAAGAGGAGGCAGAGAACAAGAAACCTATGTTCTGTGGGTTGACACACACACTCGTCCCCACAGACCCGGTTCTAGACGATTGCCTCACCCTAGAGAGTGCACAGCTAAAGACATTTCTGTGGCACCACCCAGAGGTTCAGCCCACAACTGACATTTCAGCAGCTGACTACGAAGAAGCAGAACTCCTTCTACTACAACGAGCCCAGAGAGACTCGTTCCCCGATGAGCTAGCCTGTCTACAGGGAGCAAAGCCAGTCCCATCAGACAGCAGACTGCTCCACCTAGCCCCCGAGAGCGACGCCCATAATCTCATCAGAGTGGGTGGTCGTCTGCGGAGAGCCCCAGACCTACCGGATGACGTTAAGTACCCGATAGTCTTGAACAGCCGACACAAGGTCACAGAGCTGATCATAAAGAAATACGACGAGGATGTGCACCACGCAGGGGCAGAGAGAGTCTTCGCGGAGATCAGACGTCGTTATTGGATACTGCAAGGGAGAGAAGCAGTGCGGCGCTTCCAGCGAACCTGTCTAGACTGCCGTAAGTGGCGCGCGCAGCCCAGTATACCCCGGATGGCTGACCTACCTCCCTGTCGCCTCCGACTCGGCGACAAGCCCTTTCACTCCACCGGTATGGACTGTTTTGGCCCGCTGTATATAAAGAGAGGAAGAGGAACCGAGAAGCGGTGGGGTATTGTATTCAAATGCATGACCACCAGAGCGATACATATCGAACTCCTCCCAACCATGAGCACAGACTCATTCCTTATGGCCTTCCGAAGATTCACATCACGGAAAGGAAAACCGTCTACATTGTTGTCTGATCACGGGACAAACTTCAAAGGCGGAGAAAGAGAGCTGAGAGAGAGCTTCCAAGCTATGGGCCCAGAACTTAAGACCCACCTCGCTCCATCCCAGATTGACTTCCAGTTTAATCCCCCGAACGCACCTCACTTCGGTGGAACCTGGGAACGAGAAGTACGTTCCATAAAGACAGCCCTGTACGCCGTGCTTGGGGCCCAGACTGTGGCGGAAGAAGTCCTAATGACAGTCCTCACGGAGATCGAGGGAGTATTGAACTCAAAGCCCCTCGGTTACGTCTCAAGTGATGTAGCAGATGTCGACCCAGTCACCCCCAACACCCTCTTGATTTGGGCGGCTGGACCCCGCGATACCACAGACAATGTACAGGCCTGAAGAAGCGAACGGCCGAAGAATGTGGAGGTACAGTCAAGTACTGGCTGACAAGTTTTGGAACAGCTTCCTACTCCACTACCTACCGTCTCTACAGACCCGCCAGAAGTGGGTAAAAGAGAGAGACAATTTGACAGAAGGAACAGTCGTCATGATTATCGACCAGTCACTACCCAGAGCTATGTGGCCGGCTGGCCGCGTAAGCAAAGTGATCACCGGTGCCGATGGAAAGGTCCGAGCAGCTGAAGTGCTCGTCCAAGGGCGGACCTACACCCGACCCGTGGCGAGGCTAATAGAACTGCCAAGGCTCCCTGATACTATTGATGACGACCATGACCCCATGACTTTGTGAGTTGACTGACCCTTACAGCGGACATTGAGTAGTGGACAGCGTGGTTAATCTGTCTCTGCTTAGCTAATTAGGTGGGACTAATTAGGGGGCGGCTGTTGTGAAGGATCAGATTAAACCGAATATATATATTTATTTATGGATATATATTGAATAGTATTTGTATATCGTTTGATATCCCTTGTATATTCCTTGTACATATACACGGAATATCCCTTTATTCTACTACAGCCCATAATAGTTCATTGTCTTATTGGACAAAAGGACCAGGCGCCAGGGACCAGCCCCTGGTGTTCAAGTTCAAAGGTACCGACGAGACATGCCCTTACTAGCCTCAGCTCCGCGCAGGAATACGGCTACCGAAAGCAGAGTGGCCCTATTTGTCCACCGTGCATATAAATATGGCGCAAGAAATGTAGAATTCCTCTTAGTCCTTTACCCTTCTACCCAACTAAGTAACAAGACGTGAAGCCTCACCCCACGATACCGCGTGCGGTGTAGTATGGTCTGTTTGGCCTTAGAATAGCAGTGAGACCTCGTGCGAATTAATAGCTGAATTGCCAGAGTTTGGCACCGTATTTCTATTAAGTAATAATAGTCTATTATGTATAGTGCATCGTGCGGTTAGAGTTCTAAAGTGAGAAGCACCCCCATCGCTTCCTCGTGTTATCTAGAGTCTTAACCAGGTTGGGCAGACCACACGTGGTGCTTTCATCCGAGGAGTTCTAGGCGAGGACCGAGTGGACCTGCACATTGGATTACCTACCCCGACGACTGCTGAGCCCTATACGGCATGAATATCTATTTGCTTTGGTGCTTTGATTTGTGGAGCGGATAATCGCCAACACCGGTGAGTGTTGGATTTACCCCGAGAGAAGCCAAGGTGAGACGGCGCTCAGACCAGACTGAGGTCGCCTCGCTTCTTCTTCGTTGTCGACCTACAGCTACAGCTACAGCTATCGTCTACAAGAGAGCCCAAGTGTATTCATCTGTGGATCAAGATTCTACGGGCACTGTGTTCTGTACCTGAATTCTCCCTAGAAATCGTTGACCAGACGGGATACAGCCGACGGCTCTCCTACCCCCCCTACTGGCTTACAACCGGCAGGACCCTTTACAGTATATCCCGCTATAATCATTAAGTGCCATCGTTATAATTCCCTAAGAGCCAGGTTGTATACTTGCTTCCTGCGTAACCAGAGATTGGACATTCAGTGTTGATTTGCCTACGAATACTCATTTGCCTTACAAGTGCATTCAAATCATAAATGTAATAAGTAACTATTATATGTACCTTTTGCTATATATTAAATATTTGACTATTACCTTTGTGTGGACCTGATTTCATATGTGGGAAAGTGTTCATCATACTTAGATATCGTGTACTGTATGGCCAGTAATTAAAGTACATAAAGCGGTAGTGGTTTAATGATACCATACTTATCAATACAGTCAGGGAATTGTACCCCTCAGTTACAAGCTCTATATACAAGATAGCGGACTTACTCTCTCAGTATCCTGGTGTTGAAATGATTGTATTTGGTGACTTTAATCTTGACTGGTTGAGTAAGGCTTCTAATTATAATGATGAGGTTAGTAGTATTGTTTATATTAATAATATTGTCTCATCTCTGAAAGGCTGTCAAGTTCATCTTTATGCAGATTAAGTATTGTATTGAAGATTCTGTGAAACTAGCCACTATGAACCTCCTTTAATGCTTTATAACATGTGCTTATTAGCAGGGCCGCCTCAGGGGGTGTGCGAGCAGTGCGGTCGCACAGGGCCTCACGGGAAGGGGGGCCTCACAAAAAAAAATAAAAATAAAGAATTATTTATTATTTTTTAAATTTTTTTAATTTAAATTTTTTTTTGCGAGGCCCCCCTTCCCGCGAGGCCCTTTTTCATCACAGACCTAAAATCTAGTTTTGCTTATATGCTTATATATTTCACATTAGACACGTTTGTAGAATGTGTCTGACTTGTTCCTGGGTCTGCACCTGGGTCACTATTGGACCTCTGGGGCTCTGCAGCAGACATACTATTGGTTTCAACGAAGGGAGTGGTTACTTACATCATGTGTAGTACGCCGCCGGAAACTTAAACAAAGAAGAAGAAGAAGAGTCAGCTGCGTTTGACTATTTCGCGCGTGCAGCTTTTGACTATTATGCTTTGTTATGCCAGCCAAGGTCGGTCATTATCAGTCGGTCAGTCACCAAGGAACGCTGACGAAAGGCCTCTCTCTGGCGGGACAAATGGCCAGAGCCTTGTCATGATGCAGTCGGGATATAACCATGATGATGTCGGCTAGTAGCTAGCTTAGCTAAAGGCTAACTAGCGTTAGCTAACCTAGAGATGCAGCCAAGATGAAGAGGATGGTCGTTTGGCAGATGAACTTCGTCAACTCCACGCGGTTGTCTCCATCCTCTTGGATGTTTGGTGAGTTTTTAACCTATTCTATTAACTCTATTCTATTCCCGCTGTTACAAAGGATCAGATTAAACCGAATATATATATTTATTGATTGATATATATTGCATAGTATTTGTATATCGTTTGATATCCCTTGTATATTCCTTGTACATATACACGGAATATCCCTTTAGCCCAGACCATAATATTTCATTCTCCTAGCGGTCCACAGGCGCCAGAGCCATGCCTCCGGAGTCAGGTTCAAGGCCACCGCCAAGACATGTCTGAACATGCCCGGCCTTGCCCAGGGATACGAGACAGAAATGTCGCTGGCACTAGTTTGTTCACCGTGCATATAAATATGGCGCAGGTGAATACAGAAGCACTTAGTCAGAAGTCAAGAGTTACCCAATAAGTTGAAGCCTCACCCACGATACAACGTGCGGTGAAGTATGGCCTGTTTGGCCCCAGAATAGAGCATTGAGACCGCGTGCGAATTAATAACTGAATTGTCAGAGTTTGGCGCTATACCGTCGAGTGCGACATATTTCTATTAAGTCAGTAATAGTCTATTTGTGTATAGTGTATCGTGCGGCTAAAGTTCTACAGTGACCAGCATCACCAACGCTTCCTCGTACCAGCTAGAGTTCTTATCCAGGCTGGGCTGCTTTCATGGCGCTTTCACCCGAGGAGACCTAGACGAGAACCGTGTGGACATGTACACTGGATTAATCTACCCGACGACTACATAGCCCTTTGCGGCTGGATTTTATTTGCTTTGGTCCTGTGATTTATGGAGCGGAGAATCGCCGACGCCTACGCGTGTTGGATTTACCCTGTGAGGAGACCAGTCGAGTCGGCGCCTCAGAGAGCCTGAGGCCGGCTAGCTTTCTTCACTGTGGAGCTACAGTCTACGGAGAACAGCTGTATTCGTCTGTGGATCAAGAGGCTATTGCACCGTCTCCTGTACTTGGAGTCTCCTTAGTCATCGTTGACCAGACTCTCTACTACCGAGAGATCCTCTACCCCTGCTGGCTTACAACCAGGGGGACCCTTCCAGTATCTCCCGCTATATATTACTAGTGTACCATAGATATAATTCCCTAAGATTCAGGTTGTATAATTACCTCCTGCGTAACCAGAGAATGGACATTCATTGTTGATTTGCCTACGCACATTCCTTTGCCTTACAAGTGCATTCAAAGTATAATAGAGAAGTATTATGTACCTTTTGCTGCAATAAATACTTAAAGACAACTTTGTGTAGAACCGGTTCATTGTGGGAAGTGTTCATTATATTTAGATATCATGTACTGTATGGCCAGTAATTAAAGTACATAAAGCGGTAGTGGTTTAATGATACCATACTTATCAATACAGTCAGGGAATTGTACCCCTCAGTTACACCCGCCGTGGACATCTCTCTCTCTCTCTCTCTCTCTCTCTCTCTCTCTCTGGAGCTAAACTGGCCGACTAGCTGTTGTAGTACTACTAGTAGCTAACGGTGTGTGGCATGGTGTCAGCACCTGTATGTAGCCGCATAGCTTGTTTCTGCGTTAGCTAATGGTTAGCGATAGCCTGGTTGAGCTAACTGTTAGCTACGACGTTAGCTGCCGGCTGCGCTCGGCTGGGAACGTTCGTTTGATGCTATCAGTTAGCCTTGAGTTAGCTGTTAGCTTGTGCTACGACCATTGACATTAGCCGTGAGAATAGCAGGGGGTTCTGGCACTCTGACTACGACATCTTCTTTGACAGAAGATGTAGTCGGGCCTGCACCATGACAAGGCTCTGGCCATAGCTTATTTTTGTCCCGACAGCGAGAGGCCTTTCGTCAACGTGGAGACCTGTGTTGCGGCCTTTCGCCCTGCGTTCCTTGGTGCAGGTAAGATTAATGAAAATGTCATGACATTACCCCACTCTTCCTTCCTTCCCCTCCCGAATGTTTTGTTAATAACGATGTTTTTTTCCAGGCAAAACATATGTTACTTCACAACATTTGGAGATACGACATGTGCTGTGTGTGAATTCATTGTCTTGGTCGTTTGTGTAGCTTGGGTAGCGTTGGGCCGTTGGCCAAAGCTGTGTGTGGCCTGGTGTCAGTAGCCTACCTGGCTAGCCTTTAGCTGTCGGCCATTGGCTCCTTGCTGCTTTGATTTCTCTGTGTGAGGTTTTGCCCGCTGCTCACTACCTTTTCTCTGTCTTCTTTAAGCCTACTGTTAGGAATTCCCTATTCTCTGTCTTCTTTAAGCCTACTGTTAGGAATTCCCTACTCACTCTCTCTAGCCCCCACCCTCTCGTTCCTTACCCTTAGTGGCCACACCTGTTTGATATTCTATTATCTCTCGCACCTGTGGTGGCAGGCTAATTAGTCCCCCTGTGGGCTTTAAATACGAGGGCGCTTCCCCTCGTTTTGGCGTGGGGTCGTGTTGTATACTTGCCGAGTCATATTCTCTAAACATCTAGACTCTTTCGGGAGATCCTCTGTCTGCCTATGCTGTTCCATTCTCCGGCGTCGAGATGTTTGCTCCAGCCTTCGCCTGCTGTCGCCGTTGCCTGAGAGTGGGACTGGTCTGCGCTCCCTAGACTTCCACGGGAGGCATCCCAGTCATCCACTTCAGACCCCCCGCGCAGCTGTCGTCCTGACGCACATCCAGACCAGCGCAGACGCTCTCCAGTCCACAGCGCGCAACGCGCATCTTCCAAGGACGCTCGAGCTTGGCACGCTCTCCAGACCAGCGCGCAACGCGCATCTTCCAAGAACCCTCGAGCTTGGCACGCTCTCCAGTCCTCAGCGCGCAACGCGCATCTTCCAAGGACGCTCGAGCTTGGCACGCTCTCCAGACCAGCGCGCAACGCGCATCTTCCAGACCTTCGAGCTTGGCACGCTCCTCCGTACCAGCGCACAGACGCGCATCTTCCAGACCTTCGTGCTTGGCACACTACTCCTCGCAGACGCACCCCGAGGCGTCTCTCTGTTCCGACGCGCACACCAAGGTGTGGCGCGCACTCTGTTCCTCGGCTCCGACAGCGGCTACCCGGTGGACGACATCCTCGCCACCGCCATTGTTCCAGCTCCCTGTTCCGACGCGCACACCAAGGTGTGGCGCGCACTCTGTTCCTCGGCTCCGACAGTGGCTACCCGGTGGACGACATCCTCGCCACCGCCACTGTTCCAGCTCCCTGTTCCGACGCGCACACCAAGGTGTGGCGCGCACTCTGTTCCTCGGCTCCGACAGCGGCTACCCGGTGGACGATGCCCTCGTCACCGCCACTGTTCCAGCACTCTGTCCCTCGGCTCGGACAGCCTGCCACCCGGTGGCGATGCCCTCGCCCCGTTGCTGTCCCCGTACCATTACGCACACGCCTGGGTGAGTTTTGATTGTGATGTCACTCACCCAGCGTAGTGTCCTTGCCCCCGTTCCCGTTGCTGTCCCCGTACCATTACGCACACGCCTGGGTGAGTTTTGATTGTGATGTCACTCACCCAGCGTAGTGTCCTTGCCCCCGTTCCTGTTGCTGTTCCTGTACCTTTACGCATACGCCTGGGTGAGTTTTGATTGTGATGTCACTCTCCCAGCGTATTGCCTCTGTTAGTTTGTTTGGACATTTCATCTCCCAGCGTATTGCCTCTGTTAGTTAGTTTGGACATTTCATCTCCCTGCGTAATGCCTCTGTTTTTGGTTCTCACTTAGAATAGTATTTTTGGACTTTACATCTCCCCCTGTGTGTTTGTCACACGAAGATATTATTACTTTGTTCACTTTGTTATTTGGACTGTTCTGCACCTGCTCTGTTTTTTCCCTTTTGTGCATTAACTCTCTCCTCTGTCCTGCAGAGCGGCCCAGATGTTTTCCCACCAGTCCCCAGTTCCTCCCTGTTTCCCAGCCCGCCTCCGCGGGCCTCAGTCCCCTCTGTTCCCTAGTTCTCCCCTTTCTAGTTCCACCTTGTTCCTGGTCCCAAGTTCTCCCCTTCTAGTTCCACCTAGTTCCTTGTCCCTAGTTCCCCTAGTCCCCGTTTCTCCTGTTCCCTAGCTCTCCTAGTCCCTAGTCCTCTCTCCCTAGTTCTCCTTGTCCCTGGTTTACCTAGTCTCTAGTTCCTCTGTCCCAAGGCGTTCCCTTAACCTTCCCTTAGGCGTTCCCTTACTTTCCCTTAGTGTTCCCTTTTCCTGCCCGCCTCTTAAGGCACCTTTCCTTCCCCTCATATTATATTCCTGTATTTGTGATTCTCCCTTAAAGGGACAGTGCCCTTTTCCCTGTTTTTCCCTGTTCACAATAAATATCTGTTTCTTGGCAAACCACCATACCTGTCTTGTGTTGTGCGATTGGGGTCGGTTACAAACCATAACAGTACGACCCCACCAAGTCTACGACCCCAGCCAGCACAGACTGTGTATGTTGAGTTTGCCTTTTTTTTTCTTGTCCCCTCTAGCTCCCCTGTTAGCCCTGTTAGCTTCCCTGTTAGCCCAGTTTAGCTTCCTTGTTAGTCCTGTTTAGCTCCCTTGTTAGCCTGTTACTCCCCTGTTTAGCCCAGTTTAGCTTCCCTGTTTAGCTTGTTAGTCTCCCCGGTTAGCTCCCCTGTTTGCTTCCCGTTTTGCCCTGTTTGACCCCCCTGTAGCTAGCCATGCCCTGGCGGCTAACCCAGTCCCTCAGCAGAGCCCCTGTCTGCTAGTCTTGCCCCGGCTGCTAGCACAGCCTCTATGTTTATGCAGCCCTTGCTGCTGGCATGGGCCCTGTAGCTGGCCATGCCCTGGCAGCTAACCCAGTTTTCCCTCTGCATGGCCCCGGTCTGCTAGCTTGGCCCCGGCTGTTAGCACAGCCTCTATGTTAATGCAGCCTTGCAGCTGGCATAGGCCCTGTAGCTAGCCAGGCCCAAGCAGCTAACCCGGTCCCTCTGCATGGCCTCCACTTTTTTGTGTAGTTTCTCCCACTGCTAGGACTGCCCTTCAGCTAGCAAGGTCAGTATTCCCACAGCTAGGACTGTCCTTCCAGCTAGCTTGTTCTCTCACGCTGGTCCAGCCCTGTCTGCCAGCCTAGCTCCGGCAGCTAGCGCAGCCTCTATGTAGATGTAGCAGTACAGCTAGCATAGGCCCTGTAGCTATCAGTGCCTTGGCAGCTACCCTTTCCCTCTGCTAGCCTAGCTCGGCAGCTAGCGCAGCCTCTATGTTGATGTAGCAGTACAGCTAGCATAGGCCCTGTGGCTATCAGTGCCCTGGCAGCTACCCTTTCCCTCTGCTAGCCTAGCTCCGGCAGCTTGCGCAGCCTCTATGTTGATGTAGCAGTACAGCTAGCATAGGCCCTGTAGCTGTCAGTGCCCTGGCAGCTAACCTTCCCTCTGCTAGCCCTTTTCCCGGTGCTACCATGGTTACCCCTTTTGCTACCCTGCTTGCCCCTCAGTTCTCTAGACCAGTTCTCTAAACCAGTTCTCTAGACCAGTTCTCTAGCCCGGTTCTCTAGCCCAGTTCTCTAGACCAGTTCTCTAGACCAGTTCTCTAGACCAGTTCCTCTAGACTAGTTCTCTAGACCCAGTTCCTCTAGACCAGTTCCCCCAGTTGCCCCTCTGCTACCCTAGTTACCCCTCGGCGACCCTGTTTCTTTTGCTAGCCCCACTCTTGTGGTGGCTTCCCCTGCTGGCTTGGCCAGTACCTCTTGTTTTGCCCCCTGCCACTCTGTCTGTATTTGTTTTGGGTTGCCGGGTGGCTCCCGTTGGAGGGGGGGATACTGTGAGGTTTTGCCCGCTGCTCACTACCTTTTCTCTGTCTTCTTTAAGCCTACTGTTAGGAATTCCCTATTCTCTGTCTTCTTTAAGCCTACTGTTAGGAATTCCCTACTCACTCTCTCTAGCCCCCACCCTCTCGTTCCTTACCCTTAGTGGCCACACCTGTTTGATATTCTATTATCTCTCGCACCTGTGGTGGCAGGCTAATTAGTCCCCCTGTGGGCTTTAAATACGAGGGCGCTTCCCCTCGTTTTGGCGTGGGGTCGTGTTGTATACTTGCCGAGTCATATTCTCTAAACATCTAGACTCTTTCGGGAGATCCTCTGTCTGCCTATGCTGTTCCATTCTCCGGCGTCGAGATGTTTGCTCCAGCCTTCGCCTGCTGTCGCCGTTGCCTGAGAGTGGGACTGGTCTGCGCTCCCTAGACTTCCACGGGAGGCATCCCAGTCATCCACTTCAGACCCCCCGCGCAGCTGTCGTCCTGACGCACATCCAGACCAGCGCAGACGCTCTCCAGTCCACAGCGCGCAACGCGCATCTTCCAAGGACACTCGAGCTTGGCACGCTCTCCAGACCAGCGCGCAACGCGCATCTTCCAAGAACCCTCGAGCTTGGCACGCTCTCCAGTCCTCAGCGCGCAACGCGCATCTTCCAAGGACGCTCGAGCTTGGCACGCTCTCCAGACCAGCGCGCAACGCGCATCTTCCAGACCTTCGAGCTTGGCACGCTCCTCCGTACCAGCGCACAGACGCGCATCTTCCAGACCTTCGTGCTTGGCACACTACTCCTCGCAGACGCACCCCGAGGCGTCTCTCTGTTCCGACGCGCACACCAAGGTGTGGCGCGCACTCTGTTCCTCGGCTCCGACAGCGGCTACCCGGTGGACGACATCCTCGCCACCGCCATTGTTCCAGCTCCCTGTTCCGACGCGCACACCAAGGTGTGGCGCGCACTCTGTTCCTCGGCTCCGACAGTGGCTACCCGGTGGACGACATCCTCGCCACCGCCACTGTTCCAGCTCCCTGTTCCGACGTGCACACCAAGGTGTGGCGCGCACTCTGTTCCTCGGCTCCGACAGCGGCTACCCGGTGGACGATGCCCTCGTCACCGCCACTGTTCCAGCACTCTGTCCCTCGGCTCGGACAGCCTGCCACCCGGTGGCGATGCCCTCGCCCCGTTGCTGTCCCCGTACCATTACGCACACGCCTGGGTGAGTTTTGATTGTGATGTCACTCACCCAGCGTAGTGTCCTTGCCCCCGTTCCCGTTGCTGTCCCCGTACCATTACGCACACGCCTGGGTGAGTTTTGATTGTGATGTCACTCACCCAGCGTAGTGTCCTTGCCCCCGTTCCCGTTGCTGTTCCTGTACCTTTACGCATACGCCTGGGTGAGTTTTGATTGTGATGTCACTCTCCCAGCGTATTGCCTCTGTTAGTTTGTTTGGACATTTCATCTCCCAGCGTATTGCCTCTGTTAGTTAGTTTGGACATTTCATCTCCCTGCGTAATGCCTCTGTTTTTGGTTCTCACTTAGAATAGTATTTTTGGACTTTACATCTCCCCCTGTGTGTTTGTCACACGAAGATATTATTACTTTGTTCACTTTGTTATTTGGACTGTTCTGCACCTGCTCTGTTTTTTCCCTTTTGTGCATTAACTCTCTCCTCTGTCCTGCAGAGCGGCCCAGATGTTTTCCCACCAGTCCCCAGTTCCTCCCTGTTTCCCAGCCCGCCTCCGCGGGCCTCAGTCCCCTCTGTTCCCTAGTTCTCCCCTTTCTAGTTCCACCTTGTTCCTGGTCCCAAGTTCTCCCCTTCTAGTTCCACCTAGTTCCTTGTCCCTAGTTCCCCTAGTCCCCGTTTCTCCTGTTCCCTAGCTCTCCTAGTCCCTAGTCCTCTCTCCCTAGTTCTCCTTGTCCCTGGTTTACCTAGTCTCTAGTTCCTCTGTCCCAAGGCGTTCCCTTAACCTTCCCTTAGGCGTTCCCTTACTTTCCCTTAGTGTTCCCTTTTCCTGCCCGCCTCTTAAGGCACCTTTCCTTCCCCTCATATTATATTCCTGTATTTGTGATTCTCCCTTAAAGGGACAGTGCCCTTTTCCCTGTTTTTCCCTGTTCACAATAAATATCTGTTTCTTGGCAAACCACCATACCTGTCTTGTGTTGTGCGATTGGGGTCGGTTACAAACCATAACACTCTGGTATAGACCCTCTTCTCTTTGGATTTAAGTGTTGATCTTTGTCCTTTTGGATCTATGTATATTCATGTTGCCTTTGTGAAGTTATCTTTTCCTTCTATTTTGTTCTTTCATTAAAAGTTGAATATCCTTTAGGGGGTCATCTTTGCTTATCTCTCTCATACATGCTCTCTCTCTAACACACATGCTCTCTATCTCTCTCTCTCTTTCTAAAACACACAGTCTGCCTATGGCGGCCTTTCTCGATGGCTAGGCTGTGCTCGCTGAGTATGTACCTAGTCAAGGATCTTCAGTCACAGTGCTCAGGTATTCTGCCACTGTGTACTCTCTGTTTAGGGCCAAATAGCATTTCAATTTCTTTCCAATGTGTCTCTCTCTCTGTACACTGTATATTGACTGTAGAACGGGAGCTCTCTCTCGCTCTCTCTCTTGCTATATGTTGACTGTATCATGCCCAGCCTCGGGCAGCGCTATTATTTACGAATATGTTGACTGTATGAAAAAAAAAAATATATATATATATTTTTTTTTTTTACCTTTTGGGGGGGGGGCTTGCGTTTAAATCTCGCACAGGGCCTCGCATTTCTCCCAGGCGGCCCTGCTTATTAGTCTCAAACTGGTGCTAAATGCTAGTCCCTGCCTGCTTCAAGATGTCTACCATCATCCCTGTGCCGAAGAAACCCTCCCCAACATGTTCAAATGACTACAGACCGGTGGCACTCACCTCTGTGGTCATGAAATGTTTCGAGAGGCTGGTCAAGGACCACATTTGTGCCTCCCTCCCCAGTGATATGGACCCTATGCAATTTGCATACAGGACAAACAGGTCCACCGACGACGCGGTCTCCCAGGTACTGCACAGCACCCTCTCGCACCTTGACCGTCAGAAGGGGGGCTATGTGAGACTGTTGTTCATTGACTACAGCTCAGCGTTCAACACCATAGTCCCCACCAGACTGGTGGACAAGCTGATCGAGCTAGGTCTGAGCTCCGCCCTGAGCGCCTGGGTACTGGACTTTCTGAGTGAAAGACCCCAGGCGGTCAGGGTGGGGGGTCAGACCTCCAACACCATCACCCTGAGCATCGGGTCCCCCCAGGGCTGTGTTCTGAGCCCCCTGCTGTACTCACTCTACACACACGACTGTGTGGCCAAGTTCAGCTCCAACTCCATAGTGAAGTTCGCAGATGACACAGTGGTGGTGGGGCTGATCTCGGACAACGACGAGAAGGCCTACCGGGAGGAGGTTGAGGTACTGGAACGCTGGTGCCAGGACAACAGCCTGCTCCTGAACATTGGTAAAACCAAGGAGCTGATCGTGGATTATAGGAGAGGACAGCAGGAGACGCACACACCACTGATGATTAACGGGGCTACCGTGGACAGGGTGAGCAGCGTCAAGTACCTGGGGGTCCACATCTCAGAGGACCTGACATGGTCAACACACATAGACACAGTAGTAAAGAAGGCGAAACAGCGTCTCTACCACCTGAGACAGTTAAGGAAGTTCAGAGTATCGGGAAAGATACTCCAGTCCTTCTACTCAGGAGCTGTAGAGAGCATCCTGACCGGAAACATCACTGCCTGGTATGGAAACAGCACGGCACAGGACAAGAAGGCCCTACAGAGAGTGGTGCGCTCAGCCGAGCGTACCACGGGTATTGCACTACCCCCCCTGCAGGTTCTATACAACAAGAGGTGCAAATCCAGAGCTTGCAGGATAATGAAAGACCCTCACCACCCCAATAATAGCCTGTTTCAGCTGCTGAGGTCAGGCAGACGCCTGCGAACCCCAGCTACTAGGACAGAGCGGCTTAGGCTCAGCTTCTTCCCCCAGGCCATCAGAGCCATGAACAATGAACATTGAGTGCTCAGAACATTGAACTGTCCACACACAAGCACACATGAACACACACACGACACGCACACTGTGCACGCTCACACACAAGCAGCCACTAAACACTTTAACATGAGCGGGCACACACTCATGTCGCACACACGCACACTTATGGCCAAAGGAAAGGACACTTTAAATTAGAATAACAGGAACAGTGTATTGCACTACCAAAGCTAACTAGCATGTCCCATATGCTCTGTAAATAACTATGTACAGATACCGAGATGTCACTCCATGTTACCTGTTACCTGTTACTGCACAATGTTGTTTTCTTCTTTTGATTCTATTATATGTACCACTGTATTGCACATCGTTGCGGGCAAGACCACCCGCATTTCATTGTATACCTGTATGCCGTGACAATTAAAACTCTTGACTTGACTTGACTTGACTTGATGATGTTGTTCTCTAGATCCTCTAGATACAGTTTACAGTAACCTGCTGTGAATGGGTCCGACATTGTAAGAGTCACAGAATACAAATACCTTGGTATTTGGCTTGATGAGAGATTTACATTTGAATACCCTGCAAGCGTTCTTGCCAGTAAATTGCAGATTGGATTTCTGTACAGGAACAGAGCCAGCTTCCCAATGATTAGCAAAAAAATTATTGTTGAAGCAGTTTTCCTGTCTGTTTTGGATGACAGAGATGTGATTTATAGACAAGCGGCAAACTAAATGAATGTGTCCAAAACAGTTTAGAGCCTTGGGATATGTGTGAGATAAATAAATCAAATGCAAATAAATCTGTGTTGTATTTTGGTGAAGTGCCCCTTTAAGCCTTTAGACTCCATATATATATATATCATTCAGCCATCAGATTTATCAACAGTGATAGTTATATAATAGGCTACTCACCATTGGGTCCTGTACAATAGGGTTGGGTGGTCCTCTTTGGCATTTGCTTTTGCATCTATTTCTATATATAAAGCCACACTTTATGTGGATGAGTGGACCTCTGGACCCTATGGCACACTAACCAATCCTTGGCTCACACTTAAAGCACCTAGAGTTTATACTGAACTTGGTAGATCTGCCTTTAGCTTCTGTGCTCCTGAATCATGGAACGCCCTGCAGGGTTAGGTTCATGGATCAATTTAGCCCCATCTATCTATGGCCGGCCGGCCCCGCCCTCTCTCTCTCTCTCTCTCGCTCTCTCTCTTTCTCGCTCTCGTGGACAGGGAGGAGGAGGAGGAAGGAGGAGGAGGGAAGGACACGTGGCAGAGCAGGAGCAAGGACATTTGAGGAGGATGGAAGGGGGAGGGATTTGCAAGGGTGAGGCGAAGTATCGCTACATGAGGCTAGTTAAGGCTTCATTACTGGGACAAATCTGTGACGTTGATTTATGGGTGTAAGCCCTCTGGCATAGAGCTTCACTCTCTCTCTACTAGGCTAATAGGCTACTGGCTACTAGGCTACTAGGCTACTATGCTACTAGGCTACTAGGCTAATAGGCTACTAGGCTACTAGTCTACTAGGCTAATAGACTAATAGGCTACTAGTCCAATAGGCTACTAGGCTACTAGACTACTAGGCTACTAGGCTAATGGTCTACTAGGATACTAGGCTACTAGGCTAATAGGCTACTAGTCTAATAGGCTACTAGGCTACTAGTCTACTAGTCTACTAGGCTACTAGGCTACTAGGTTACTGTCTACTAGTCTATTAGGCTACTAGGCAAATAGACTAATAGGCTACTAGGCTACTAGGCTAATAGGCTACTAGGCTAATAGGCTAATAGGCTACTAGACTAATAGGCTACTAGGCTACTAGATTACTAGTCTACTAGGCTACTAGGCTAATAGACTAATAGGCTACTAGGCTAATAGGCTAATCGGCTACTAGGCTACTAGGCTACTAGGCTACTAGTCTACTAAGCTACTAGGCTACTAGGTTACTGTCTACTAGTCTACTAGGCTACTAGGCTAATAGACTAATAGGCTACTAGGCTACTAGTCTACTAGGCTACTAGGTTAATGGAGTAATAGGCTACTAGGCTATTAGTATACTAGGCTACTAGGCCAATAGACTAATAGGCTACTAGGCTACTAGCCAGCTGTCAGTATAACTATGATGAGGAATGTAAGGATTATACTTTATTTATTGTCATAATAAAATACAAACAATACCATTTGTGTTGATGTTTCTTTATTACGATATAATGATATCAGACTCTTACATTCATCATCAATAGTGTACTGTTTTCAAATATCATGGTACTCTGTTGGTTGATCGTTTTTCAGAGAGTTTAGAAGTCATGATACATTCCACCGGCCGTCCCCCTGTACAGGATAGGCCAATTGCAGGGGCGGACCGTATAAGGATAGGAGTTGCGGGGATACTCCCTTTAGTGTCAGGGAATTTAGAAGACACGATACATTCCACCGGCCGTCCCACTGTACAGGATAGGCCAATCGGAGGACGGGAGAAGAGGAGGATCCCACCAAAAACACCGGACATCCTACGAAACGGCTACGCGGTGAGACGGTAGGACATGAAGAAACGGCAATATCTCAGACCCCTCAGTCGAACGACGGAGTAATCGAAATGGATCTTACCCAGGCCGATACCGGATCAGAGGGTACGGATGTTGTTGACGTTGCCCCGTATCCGGCAGGGGGACCGGTAGGTGAACCGTCAGGAGGTGGAGGCGCGATACCACCTCCGGTCCTGATTGTAAATTGGGCTATATGGAATGAGAGAGACGGACATGTGATCACAACATCCACAAGGAGGTTCTTCTTCCACAATGAAAGAAGTGTAAAGCAAGGCATGATGCAGTCATGGAAATCGAACACTGTCCCCACACAGCCCAATGGAGCCGTACATACACAGGGATCTGTGAAGTATGACTGGTATTATGCAGACTATAACAGCATGAAGGGACAGTGGCAGCCCAATGATCTACAAAGGCTATTAATGGATTATGACTGTTACAAGCCTATGATAGTGGAAGCCGAGTATGCAAACTTCCAGTGCATGACGGAGACCGACATAGGTGGAACCAAGGTTACCACCCCTATGCCTACGGGTCTCATCGCCGTTGCCAGGAGGACTAATGACGAATTTCCCTTTGTCATGACAGGATATCAGATGGAATATGACTTGCCTAACAAGGAATGGGACAAGAGAACGAACTGGCCCGATAACATCATACAAGCGACACCCTAAAGGATATTCAACGTGTGGTGGAATTCGCCCATAACATCTTTGAAGGCCAGCCAGATGGACTGTAGTGTGCCAGTGATAGAGGCAGGTGTAGTGGAGGCTATCAACCAGCAGGGGAACATCAAGGTGCGGTACGGTCTGGAATGTGAATGGGTTCAGAATAACATGTACACCATGCCACCATGGCAGCCTGATTACGCCTACAAATGTAGTAGTGACGACCTCAATAAAATCATGACAGAGGACCAGCAGAAGCTCTGCTCCTTTCTACCGGGAAGGGCTAATCCCTCAGAGTGCATTGGCATGATGGGCACAGGGACCGCTGTAGTCAGGGAGTTAGACGCAGAGAACACGTTCCCCATGCTATTCGAGAACAGAACGGTTCTGATGAATGCACATAACACGGACAGTACGAGCGCACTATACAGAATCGATCCAACATTCTCGGGACGTATCTCCCATCACGCAGGGCTCACCCAAGCAATTAGGGTACAAAAGGTGGCCGGTAAGGCAGAGTCGTATGGGTCAGCGGATAGCGATGGTGCAAGAGGTAGAGTGGGCAATACCGATACCAGAGAGATAGACCTGAACAGACCTATATTCAAACCGGCCCCTCTCAACAGTGACTTGCCATGTTCCAATCTGGGGCTTCCAGTATATAGATGCCCGCCTCCACAGGTCTTCTTTAGGGTTCTCCCCACCTTAGGTGTCGATGGCATGTCTGAGATGAAACAAACTGTCAGCTGCACAGTAAAGGTATCCATATTATGGAAGATTAAGAAGACGCCTCACACAGGACAGAACTGGGCAGGGTACATTCCCAATGCCCCGGGCCCGGGGGGTCTGAACCTAGTTGCAAGCGGTACCTCCCCCTCTGTCGTCCCCCAGAACGCACAATACTGGAAGAGGGATCAGATTACAGGACCCAAGATGGCAACATACTAATGTAACATCACACAATGTAATGGGCTGCATAAATATGTCATTGGCCTTCAATAAAGAAGCATTAACGCAAAGGTATTTGTCTGTATCTTATTCACAATAAGAGTCATTTAATAAGACCATGTCAGCATGTCAAAGAAGGCCATATTAGAAGACAGCTGCCATCTTACATAACCTAACCACAGACTGTCAGGCAATTGCTAGCCATATCACTGAAGAAGGACATAGTCCGAAACATGTCTGTTTCCTATTCAGGCTGCCATTAAAAACATTGAACCTGAGAGTGCTGGTCCGGCTACCCTGCTTTTTGATATGAATAAATATAATGAAATACAAAATGTTGAAACAACCTTTCCTCATGTTGAATTGTGAGTTAAAATCTGTCCACTCCGTGTGTCCTCCATGGTATGAATAAATTAATGAAGATAATAAAATAAAAAATGTTGAAACAACCTTTCCTCATGTTGAATTGTGTCTACCCTGTGTGTCTTCCAGCTGGACCTGGCCGGCCCCTCCCCCCTGACGTGGAGTACTTGGTGCAGGCGTACCCCTGGGACAAAGCCACTTTCCTGGACCTGATCCACCAGACTCACCACGACCAGACCTGGACTGGACCTGATCCACCAGACTCACCAGGACCAGACCTGGACTGGACCTCATCCACCAGACTCACCACGACCAGACCTGGACTGGACCTGATCCACCAGACTCACCACGACCAGACCTGGACTGGACCTGATCCACCAGACTCACCACGACCAGACCTGGACTGGACCTGATCCACCAGACTCACCACGACCAGACCTGGACTGGACCTGATCCACCAGACTCACCACGACCAGACCTGGACTGGACTGGACCTGATCCACCAGACTCACCACCACCAGACCTGGACGCGTCTATACTTTCCGCAACGGAGTTCGGTTTCCGGGTTCCTCTGATTGGCCGCGACCCCCACGTGACTTTACTTACTTTTTACTTAGGCCTTTTTATTCCTTTCGGAACATAGGCCATTGATGAAAAGTTTCCACCCCCGTCTGTCTTGCGCCATCCTCTCCAGCTGTTTCCACGTCAGTCCCCTTGTCTTGAGTTCCTGCTCAGTGTCTCTTCTCCAGGTGTTTTTGGGTCTTCCTCTGCCTCGCTTGCCTTGTGGGTTCCAGGTTAATGCCTGTTTGGTTATTGCGGTTTTGTGTCTTCGAAGTGTGTGCCCAATCCAGCTCCATTTTCTCCTGGTCAGCTGGACCTCCACTGATTCTTGCTTGGTGCATTCCCACAGCTTGATGTTGGTGATTGTGTTTGGCCAGAAGATCCTGAGGATACGTCTCAGACAATGGTTGATGAAGGTCTGCAGTTTATTGTTGATGTTAGTGGTGGTTTTCCAGGTTTCAGAGCCATATAGCAGAATGGATTTGACATTGGAGTTGAAGATTTTGAGCTTGGTGTTGAGTTTGATGTTTCGGGTTTTCCATATCTTGTTTAACATGTTGAATGTTGCTCTTGCTTTTCCTATTCTTGCCCTTACGTCTTCCTCAGTCCCGCCATCAACAGCTATAACACTACCCAAGTATGTGAATTTGTCAACCTCTTCCAGTGTCTGGCCCCCGATGGTTATGGGGTTTGTGCTTTTATTATTGACTCTGATTACTTGAGTTTTTTGTCCATTTATTTTGAGCCCAAGTCCAGCTGCAGTTGTTTCAAGCAGCTGGGTTTTGTCTTGCATCTGTTGATGGTTGTGTGAGAGTAGTGCGATGTCATCCGCAAAGTCCAGGTCTTCGAGGTGCTCCGCTAGACTCCACTGGATGCCAGTCTTTTTATTGGTTGTGGTTTGCCTCATGATGCAGTCGATGCATAGGAGGAAGAGGAAGGGGGAAAGTAGGCAGCCCTGTTTCACGCCGGTGAGCACTTTGAAGTGTTCTTGTGCACATCCGTTATGTAACACTTGGCATTTCATGTCCTGATACATGTTCTTGATTATGCTGATGTATTTTTTAGGGATTCCATAGTGTGCCATGAGTTTCCAAAGCAGCTCGCGGTCTACACAATCGAATGCCTTTTCAAAATCTATGAAATTGACATAGACAGGTGCGTGCCATTCTATGGATTGCTCGATGATGATCCTGAGGGTGGCAATTTGGTCAGTGCACGATCTTCCGTTCCTGAAACCGGCTTGGTTTTCTCTCAGTTCATTATCGACCCCTTTTCGCAGTCTGACCAAGATAATGCGGTTGAAAACTTTGCCTGGTGTTGAGAGCAACATAATCCCACGATAGTTGTTGCAGTTCATAAGGTCTCCTTTCTTGGGTATAATAGCAATGAGCCCGTCCTTCCAGTCTGTTGGTACATTTCCTTCTTTCTCCCAGATCCTTTTGATCAGCTGGTGTAGCATGGTGGCTGAGGTTTCAACGTCTGCCTTTAAAGCTTCTGCTGGAATGTCATCTGGCCCTGCTGCCTTGTCACGTCGCAATGCATTGATAGCCTTTTTCACCTCATATCTTGTTGGGGGGGCACAGTTGATCTCCAGCATGTGTGCAGCTGGCGGAATCTCCACCTCTTGGACAGGGGGCTCTCTGTTGAGGAGCTCCCTAAAGTGCTCAGTCCACCTTTGGTGTTGTTCTTCCTTGGTGGTGAGCAGTCGTCCTTGTTTGTCACGGATTTGTGTGTTTGTCTGTCTAAACCTCCCGGTTAGTTTCTTGGTGGTCAAGTAGAGTTCCTTGAGGTTATTCTTTCCCGCTGCTTCCTCTGCTTCTTGCGCCAAGTCTTCTATGTATTTCTGTTTGTCGCGTTTGATGCTTTTCTTCACCTCCTTGTTTGCTACTTCATAGTCTCTGTGAGCTGCTCCCTTTTTTGCTCGAGTTTTGCATTTGTTTATTGTGTCTTTTTTTGCCCTCCTCTCCTCTATTCTTTTCAGTGTTTCAGTGGATATCCAGGGTTTGTTGCTTGTTTTCTTTCTCCCTACCACTTCTAGGCATGTCTCCTTCCATACGGTTTTCAGGTTGTTCCAGTGCTCTTCCACTGGTTTTTGAGCTTGTTCTTGCAGGGCTTGGAACCTGTTCTGTAGGGTGATTTGGTATAGTTCCGTTGTTCCTATGTCCTGGAAAAGCTGGATGTTGTACTTGCTCTGTTGTCAGTGGGGCTGTTACAGCGCTTCAGCTTGAGTTGGAGTTTTGCAGCCAGTAGGTGATGATCTGACCCCGCATCTGCCCCCCTCTTCACTCGTACATCCAGGAGGGAACGTCTGAACTTCCTGTTTATACATATATGATCTATTTGGTTTTCTGTGGTGTGGTCAGGTGATATCCATGTGGCTTTGTGAACAGGTTTGTGGGGGTAAAATGTCCCTCCTATGACCAGGTTGTAGTCCGCACAGGCGTTTGCTAATCTTTCACCATTTTCATTCATGCTGCCGATTCCATGCTTTCCCATAATCAGCTCGTATCCATTGTTGTTGTTCCCAACCTTTGCATTCATGTCGCCCATGAGGAGAAATATGTCTTTTTCTCTCCTGGCCTGGAGTAGATGTTGTAGCTGGTTGTAGAAGTTGTCTTTTATTTCCTCATCTGTGGTGTTGGTGGGTGCATAACATTGGATGACATGTAGGTTCATTCTTTTATGGGTGGTTTTAAATCTTGCTGTGATGATTCTGGAATTGATGGGCTCCCAACTGATGAGGGCCCTCTGCACTTCTTTGGAGAGCATGAGTGCCACTCCCTCCGTGTGTGGTGCTTTCTCATCCGGGTGTCCAGAGAAGATTATGGATTCACCACTGGTCAGTTTGACTTCTCCTGTCTGGAGCCATCTGGTTTCACACAAGCCGAGGATAGAGAGCTTGTATCTTTTCATCTCTTCTGCGATGACTGACGTTTTCCCCGCTGTGTACATGGTCCTGATATTCCAGGTTGCGATGTTGGTAGACCGCCTAGGGGATACAAGGTTCTGATGCACCCTCTCCATGTGGTTTTCAGCATTCGTCTTCATAGTCTCTTCAGCTCGTATGCTTGAAGAGCTTCCATCTCCTAGGGTGCAGGGTTTCTTACTTTTCTTCCATGTTTCTGTAATCCAATTATCCACTTCACGGGGGATTGGCCCATGAGTTTTACCATTGCCCTATTGGTCAGCTTAACCTGCTTCCCCCTCCCACAACGAGGACGTTAGGGTTGGATTTTGGGAGGGGACCACCACGTGACCCGCCCCCTTATCCACGCTGCCGCTCTAGCGGCAGAGGTCCGTGCCTTCCTCAATTGCATGGAAGTATTGACTACGCCGTAACGAATAATTAAAAAAAGATACCGTTAACTGGAATATGTTGTGCCTTTACACATATGTTGGATTATGTGATTGGTTTGTCATGACAAACAAATAAAAAAATCGCGATTTACCCGCTGGCTAAAACAACACACAGTGACTGCATGTACTCACTGTGTGTTGATGTTGTAGCCACCTCCTCAGAGGCAGGAATACTAAGCTCCCCCTTAAGCTCCGCGAGAGAGGAGAGAGGCTGAAAACCCGCAGTTCTTGCCCGACTGATGGGAGCCGAATCCCCGGATCCGATTTGTCTGATGAATACCCCCAAAACATGGAGGTCCCGAATGCATGGAAGTATTGATTGCGCCGTAACGAATAATAAAAAAAAGATACCGTTAACTGGAATATGTTGTGCCTTTACACATATGTTGGATTATGTAATTGGTTTGTCATGACAAACCAATAAAATATCGCATCGCCGGCTGTCTCTGGCTTGCTCCAGCGGACACCAGAGCTCAGCCAGTGGCGAGAATATGCTCAGAGAGGTGAGGTCACTACACCTGGTTATATACTAGAGAGGTGAGGTCACTACACCTGGTTATATACTAGAGAAGTGAGGTCACTACACCTGGTTATATACTAGAGAGGTGACGTCACTACATCTGGTTATATACTAGAGAGGTGAGGTCACTACACCTGGTTATATACTAGAGAGGTGAGGTCACTACACCTGGTTATATACTAGAGAGGTGAGGTGACTACACCTGGTTATATACTAGAGAGGTGAGGTCACTACACCTGGTTATATACTAGAGAGGTGAGGTCACTACACCTGGTTTTATACTAGAGAGGTGAGGTCACTACACCTGGTTATATACTAGAGAGGTGAGGTCACTACACCTGGTTATATACTAGAGAAGTGAGGTCACTACACCTGGTTATATACTAGAGAGGTGACGTCACTACATCTGGTTATATACTAGAGAGGTGAGGTCACTACACCTGGTTATATACTAGAGAGGTGAGGTCACTACACCTGGTTATATACTAGAGAGGTGAGGTGACTACACCTGGTTATATACTAGAGAGGTGAGGTCACTACACCTGGTTATATACTAGAGAGGTGAGGTCACTACACCTGGTTATATACTAGAGAGGTGAGGTCACTACACCTGGTTATATACTAGAGAGGTGAGGTCACTATACCTGGTTATAAACTAGAGAGGTGGGTGTGGTCACTACACCTGGTTATATACTAGAGAGGTGAGGTCACTTCACCTGGTTATATACTAGAGAGGTGAGGTCACTACACCTGGTTATATACTAGAGAGGTGAGGTCACTACACCTGGTTATATACTAGAGAGGTGAGGTCACTTCACCTGGGTATATACTAGAGAGGTGAGGTCACTACACCTGGTTATATACTAGAGAGGTGAGGTCACTACACCTGGTTTCATACTAGAGAGGTGAGGTCACTACACCTGGTTATATACTAGAGAGGTGAGGTCACTACACCTGGTTATATACTAGAGAGGTGAGGTCACTACACCTGGTTATATACTAGAGAGGTGAGGTCACTTCACCTGGGTATATACTAGAGAGGTGAGGTCACTACACCTGGTTATATACTAGAGAGGTGAGGTCACTACACCTGGTTATATACTAGAGAGGTGAGGTCACTACACCTGGTTATATACTAGAGAGGTGAGGTCACTACACCTGGTTATATACTAGAAAGGTGGGCGTGGCCACTTTACCTGCACAGTAAATTTTGCAGAGTAAATTTTACTCAAACTGAGTACAATTTACTCAAACTGAGTAAATTTTACTCAAACTCAGTTTGAGTAAAATGTACTCAGTTTGCGTAAAATTTACCTTGCGAAATTTACTGTGTGGTTATATACTAGAGAGGTCGGCGTGACCACTTCACCTGGTTATATACTAGAGAGGTGGGCGTGGCTAGGTGAATGGTAGGTGCATGAAGAGTTCTTTCAACGAACGCCCACAGGCGCGAGCATAGTCCAATAGGCAAAGCAAGACGCTTTGCCAGTAATGACATAACTAGGATTATAACCTTTGATATACAGGTGATAAACATCAGTGTTTCTACACTCCTCATCGACCGACACCCGCCTGCTCCAGATAAAACCCACAGCTCGTACTGAAGGAGTAAGACTAGCTTTAGACAAACATAGGAACGACTAGTGTAGAGGAGCCAAAGCTATATATTTAGGTTATGGTATTATATTATGAATGTTTATATGTTTATTTGTATATCCTTACATTGAAACTTGTCATAATAGAACATTCTAGAACATTTGTGATGTCACAGTAGGATGTCAGTCAACGTATTATGTCATGACAGAAGCTTCTAGAACGTTTCTGTATCTACTGTATATATATTCAGCAATTCTCTCTGCCAGGTCAGTGTGCATCTTGAAACAGTGCTGAGCAGTACTGAACTGATAGACTAAACAGCATAGATTTTCGGCTTTCCAGTGTGGAGGAATTTTCATGTGTCGAGTCTGCTGTGATTTGGAGACTGGGAAATACAGTTTTCTTACCTTGTAGTAGTAACGTGAATATTTAGGAAAATAGCTTTGGGACCGGTTCTGTAAAGAAAGACTTCGCTGTGGAAGAGAAATAAACCATTTGGATATCTTTGTTTTACACTGGAGCGGCTGTGGACATTATTTTTCTTTATCAACGAACGTACTACTCACGAGTACGCAACTTTAACTAGTAGAGTGGAACGTTGGCCCTCATAACTAGTGATCAAACAGTGCCTTCAACCAGCTGCTGACTGAATCTAAGTAAGTTTATAATTACTGAGAGACAAAATGGCTTTGTCTCATTGTGAAGAAGATGTGTCTTGTTCCGTGTGCCATGACATCTACACAGATCCTGTCCTCTTGTTGTGTAGCCACAGCTTCTGTAAAGCCTGTCTGCAACAATACTGGAGAGACAGAGAAGACAAGATCTGTCCACTTTGTAGGAAAGTCTCTTCAATGTTAGATCCTCCTCGTAACTTGGCTTTGAAGAACCTGTGTGAGGCCTTCAGGGAGAGAAGCCAGAGAGCTCCAGCAGATTCTGAGGTGCTCTGCAGTCTGCACAGAGAAGGACTCAAGCTCTTCTGTCTGGATGACCACCAGCCCATCTGTGTGGTGTGTCAGTCCTCCAGAAAACACAAGAGCCACAACTGCTGCCCCATAGAGGAAGCTTCGGAGGACCACAAGGTATGGCAAAATCATTATTATATTAATTTATTCAATATTTAATTATACTCAATAAATACACAGAGTAAACATTGTTGTCATGTTGTTAATGAATACAGAAAGATTAGATAATCAGAACAATTAGATGGGATTAGATTCAGACACTGATGTTGGAGTTGATTTATATTTGTCCACAACGTAGGAGGTGTGAGAGTCAATGTCAGTGTGGGATTCAATGTCAGCATGGGAGTCAATGTCAGTGTGGGAGTCAATGTCAGTGTGGGAGTCAATGTCAGTGTGGGAGTCAATGTCAGCATGGGAATCAATGTCAGTGTGGGAGTCAATGTCAGTGTGGGAGTCAATGTCAGTGTGGGAGTCCATTTCAGTGTGGGAGTCAATGTCAGTGTGGGAGTCAATGTCAGCGTGGGAGTCCATGTCAGTGTGGGAGTCAATGTCAGTGTGGGAGTCCATGTCAGCGTGGGAGTCCATGTCATTGTGGGAGTCAATGTCAGTGTGGGAGTCCAGGGTGGCCTGGGTGGCAAACATACTCCAGTCCGTGTGTTGAAACCGGTGCTGCAGCACAGAGTCCTCAGGGGGGAGACTTACATCTTTCAAGTGAAATACATCATGAATGAATGAATGAATTCCATTGCAGAAGCAGCTCCAGGCTCCACTGAAGAACTTACGTGACAAGCTACAGGCCTTTAAAGAAATCAAACAAACATGCGTCCGCACAGCAGAACACGTAAAGGTACAAATATTCCATATTAATGATAAATGATTTACTGTAAGGTTGTAGCTGCACTCAACCTGCACACAGTAAGTGCCCTATTGCACATTTGTAGTCCATTGTGGGAGAGACATGATTTTTAACCCCCCTACTGTATATTTCAGTTAGTTAGATAGTAAATTATAACACTACCTTATGCATACTGCACCTTATGTGACACTGTGAATACTGTATAGTTAGTTAGATAGTAAATTATATTGACTTATTTCCTTAAACTTATTTGTTTACACTGCTTGTGTTGTTTTTACTACCTGTACCCCCACCCCCATCCCCCATGCTGCTATGGTGCCTGAATTTCCCCAATGGGATCAATAAAGGAATATCTTATCTTATAATCTCCAGGTCCAGGCCCTGCACACAGAGAAGCAGATTGAGAAGGAGTTTAAGAAGCTTCTCCAGTTTCTCCACGAGGAAAAGGAGGCCAGGGTAGCTGCACTGAAGGAGGAAGAGGAGCAGAAGAGCGAGACGATGAAGGAGAAGATTGAGGGGCTGGATAAAGAGATCTCAACCCTTTCAGACACAATCAGAGCCATAGAGCAGGAACTGAACGCTGAACACGTCTCCTTCCTGCAGGTCAGGACTGGTCTCTCTTCAGTTCATAGGGAATGATGCTGAGGATGTTTAGTACACTGTAAAAACTGGGATTGGGGTTCATTCATATTTATTAAATAAGTATTAGTAACCTATACATAATAAAATTGCATTTTACACAGTTTTAGTTGAATACAATTAGCTGATAGTTTAAAAGTGACCAGATGACGCTCAGTTTTTACAGTGTAGTGTTTAACTTGATCTGTCTTTACCTCCATAGAACTACAAGACCACACTGAAAAGGTAAGTGATTTACCTCTCTTTTTATCGCTCTCTTTCTCATCACTATCTCTTTCTATCTCTCTTTTTCTCAATTTCTCTCTCTCTTTCTATCTTTCTCTCCTTTCTCGCTCTCTCCTTTCTCTCTGACTCTCTTTCCCTGACTGCTCCCATGTTAACCCTTTCACCGCCGCACTACCAAAACGCTTAACCCTTTCACTGCGACAATACACAGAAGGTTAACCCTTCCACTGCCACACGACAGCCGGTTAACCCTTCCACTGCCACACGACAGCCGGTTAACCCTTTCACTGCCACACGACAGAAGGTTAACCCGGCGGCCATCGGTTGTGTGATAGTAAAGGGTTAACCTTCTGTCGTGTGGCAGTGAGAAGGTTAAATGGTGTCGCTGTTCAACCAGATAATGTGTCTGTATCTTTCCCAATACAAATAAACCATCACACTGATCATCATTCTAAAATGCATTCTAACATTCTAATTAATGAGATAATAACGGGTTATACATGGAAAATGGACACTGGAACTGGAAATCTTATTTTTTTTTTTTTATCTTCAAACAGGGACTGACTTCAACTTCAACTTCAACTTCAAATTACTTTATTTTCCTTTCGGAACTTCATTTGTGCAGTGGTTGAAAGACAAACATACTTCACAATACATAGACACTCACCACTATAAAAAGAAATAAAGCTACAGTAAAAAGACTACTATATAAAAAAACACCAACTACATTAAAACGACAGTACTTGATATATTAAAATCCATGTGGAGCAGTTCTATATGTATATAAATAATAAATAATAGTAGGCATTTACAGCTGTTCCAATGTAAATCCGTGTGCTTCTGCTCTGAAGTGGACGGCCACACGAGCTGTTCTCGCACGAAACCCACGCGTGCCTCTCTCTCTCTCTCTCTCTCTCTCTCTCTCTCTTTCTCTCTGTCTGTCTCTCTCTCTCTCTCTCTCTCTCTCTCTCTCTCTCTCTCCTCTCTCTCTCTCTCTCTCTCTCTCTCTCTCTCTCTCTCTCTCTCGCTCTCTCCTTTTAAATTTGCATCTCAGATTAAAGGTGCTGTTGTAATTGGATGATCTGGATGATGTGACTGAAGTTGAGAGGGTAGTGGAATGTACAATAGTAGCCTATGTATGTATGTATGTATGTATGTATGTATGTATGTATGTATGTATGTATGTATGTATGTATGTATGTATGTATGTATGTATGTATGTATGTATGTATGTATGTATGTATGTATGTATGTATGTATGTATGTATGTATGTATGTATGTATGTATGTATGTATGTATGTATGTATTTATTGATTGAGTGGAAATGATTGTATATTAGAAACATGATGGAGAAGAGATGGAATACAGTTCTTTTTATGGAAATCAATATCTCTCTCTTCTCTGCGGCTCTGAAGCTAAGCCCACAGCAGGACTGACTCTTGAATATTCTTCCAGAGCTCAGTGCAACCTGCCTCGTCCACAGCTGGTCTCAGGAGCGCTGATAGACGAGGCCAAACACCTGGGCAACCTGACCTTCAGAGTCTGGGAGAAGATGAAGGAGAGGGTCAAGTTCACTCCGGTCACTCTGGACCCAAATACTGCAGGACCCTGGTTCTCTATATCTGATGATCTGACCAGTGTGAGACGCCCAGACACAAAGCAGCAGCTCCCTGACAACCCAGAGAGGAGCATTAAGTATGCCATTGTTCTGGGTTCTGAGAGCTTCAGCTCAGGAGAACACAGCTGGGAGGTGGAGGTGGGAGACCATCCTGACTGGACTATAGGTGTAGCTAAAGAGTCATTTGGCAACAAGAGAGAGGGGCTAGTGGCATCACCACAATATGGTATCTGGGCTCTACGTTATAGGAAAGGTAAGTACACTAATGGTCTGGGTGAGACCCTCAGAGTGAAGAGGAGCCCCCAGAGGGTCAGAGTACAGCTGGACTATAACAGGGGTAAGCTGTCCTTCTACGACCATGAAGACATGACTCACATCTACACTCATGAACACACCTTCACTGAGAAACTCTACCCATACTTCAATATAGTACGAGTACGGGCTGGTGATGCCAATCACCCTGATATAAACATCTGCCCATCAGAGGTGTCTCTCTCTGTGATATAGTTATGACAGTGAGGTGTGTGTGTGTGTGTGTGCGTGTGTGTGTGTGTGTGTGTGTGTGTGTGTGTGTGTGTGTGTGTGTGTGTGTGTGTGTGTGTGTGTGTGTGTGTGTGTGTGTGTGTGTGTGTGTGTGTGTGTGTGTGTGTGTGTGTGTGTGTGTGTGTGTGTGTGTGTGTGTGTGTGTGTGTGTCTATGTTTGTGTGTTTCTATGTGTGTGTGTGTGTGTGTGTGTGTGTGTGTGTGTGTGTGTGTGTGTGTGTGTGTGTGTGTGTGTGTGTGTGTGTGTGTGTGTGTGTGTGTGTGTGTGTGTGTGTGTTTGTTTGTAAGATCAGCTATTAGTCTCGGGACCGATCCCACTTCACTTCCCTTCCTCTGGCTCTACCGCCTGGCAGGTATTACCTTAAATAGATTAAATAAGGTATTACTTACCTTAAAGAGATTAAGTAAGGTATTACTTACCTTAAAGAGATATTTCACTTTAGTTTCACTAGTTTCCTCGGTCTTCCCTCCACACCTCCAGGAACGGTGCTGTTGACAGAAGACGACTTGAGGTTCTACTAAAGTGAAATGTCCCTTTAAGCAGTAACTATCTTATTACGAACAAGGATGTATCTTATTTGTTTTAGGGCAGAGGAGGCGATTGTCTTGTGATTTTACGGAAATAGTTCATAAATGTGCCCTTTTTTCCCCACGGCTGAGCGATATCGACGCCATCGAGGTCAGAGGTCAGAGTTGAGACGCACCGCTTGACCCCCACGTGTTGGCGGGGGGGGGGGGGGGGTACTGCGGTTAGATACATGTAGTGGAAACACTGGTGTCTGTGAGAGCGTGTGTGTGTAACGGGATGTGTATGAAATATGATTATGAAGCTACAAAGAATCCATGGGAAATGCAGTTGTACATTATTACTACAGTATTGAACTGAAAGACCCTCCAGTTAGAACCCCCCCCCCCCCCCTCCCATGTCTCTATTCTTATTTTTTTCATCATTTTCTTTGTAGTATAGGAGAACTCTTGTGTTTCTCAGTAGGTGTACTTTCTACAGACCGTCAGGCGTGTCTCTGATGCAGTGTAGAGGTTCACTGGTGATACCAAACTGGAGCTTGTTCAATCTTTTGGCGCCACCTTGTGGCCATATTGATGTGTGTTTTTGTTTTGTTTGAGCTTCAGAAACGAGACTTCTATCTGATCAGAGACAGGTGGTTAAAACATCATTCTGGAATAATACTAAAGTTCTTCTCTGTCTCCAGAACGTCTCTGAGGACAGGACCTTTTTTGTAAAAAAAATATATATTGAAACATGGATTTTCCAGTGAAAGATATTTTTCCTAGTATGGATGTTGTTAGCATTATGTAGCTTGAGGCTCTGAGCAGAGTGTGTTGTACAGCATGCCTCTTCATCATCCCCAGAAGATACAACATCCTCTTCATCACCACCACCACCCAGCGTTAACGCCGTCAGGTGCAGCTTTTTAAGATGAGATATCACTGATGCATCCATCTCTCCTGTGGCTCCCAGTAGTCATGGTGACATCATCCAGTAGTCATGGTGACATCATCTCTCCTGTGGCTCCCAGTGGCCAGTAGTCATGGTGACATCATCCAGTCATGGTGACATAATAATTAGAACGCGTGACAACACCTGAAAGGGCAGATGCTTCATGTGAAAGTTTCACTAACGGGACAAGAGCTCCGATAGCTTCTCTCTTCTCTACGTCTTCTGGCCGGAATAACCTTTCAGTGTAATATTGAAAAATAACACCATCCCTCTTAAAGGTGCTACTAGCCACTAGACGGTGCTATAGGTAACATTCAGCCACTAGATGGTGCTATAGGTAACATTCAGCCACAAGATGGTGCTGTAGATAACATTCAGCCACTAGATGGTGCTATAGGTAACATTCAGCCACTAGATGGTGCTATAGGTAACATTCAGCACTAGATGGTGCTATAGGTAACATCCAGCCACTAGAAGATGGTGCTATAGGTAACATTCAGCCACTAGATGGTGCTATAGGTAACATTCAGCCACTAGATGATGCTATAGGTCAGTGGTTCTCAACTGGTCTAGCCTCGGGACCCAACATTTTCCTTAGTCATTAAGTCGCGACCCAAAATTTTGAACCACTATGATTTATGTAAAAAAGGAAATTTGCAGTAATACGCAATCTTTCAAAACATGAAATAAACACAAAAAAGTGGAACAAAAGTGCAACTATTGCTAAAAACCCAATGAAATAAAAGAATAATAAATAATATATGCTTCTTAGCAGATTTCTTAGCTTAACATAACAGACCTAAATTTGGGGGAACTAATGGGATAACTGAGGTTGCAACAAAAGTGCAACTAGGGCTAAAACCCAATGAAATAAAATAATAATAAATAATATGCTTCTTAGCAGATTTCTTAGCTTAACATAACAGACCTACGTTTGGGGGAACTAATGGGATAACTGGGGTTGCAACAAAGGTGCAACTAAGGGCTAAAAACACAATGAAATAAAATAATAATAAATAATATATCCTTCTTAGCAGACTTCTTAGCTTAACATGCAGGGAACTAATGGGATAACTGGGGATGATGTTTGCTCCTGACAAGAGTCTCAAAGTCTGGGGTGATGGTAGACAAAGCAACTCTGAGGTCATGCTCAATGTCCAATCTGTTCCTGCGCTTTGTCTTCAGCTGGACCAGAGCTGAGAAGCCACTTTCACAAAGATAGGTAGTGAGAAAAAAAAAGGAAATTTTTTTTTTTACTTGTACGCGACCCACCAGTTGAGAAACACTGCTATAGGTAACATCCAGCCACTAGATGGTGCTATAGGTAACATTCAGCCGCTAGATGGTGCTATAGGTAACATTCAGCCACTAGATGTCGCACTAGAGCACCAGCATGTCATTTACCCAATCGGGTGCATCCGCGTGGGGATATGGGAACTGGGAAGTAGGGAGGGGATACATGCGACATGTAAACAACATACATTGTGGACCTGTCAAGATTTTTTAAATGATAAAAATTCACAAATCAATAATTATTTGAGGAGGGGAAAGCGATATTTTATAAAAGCTCTGGATGTATTATTAAAGAAAAACAGAATAGTCTACATACTGTACACATTTTATCTATAGCAGCTTTAAGATTCTAACCGTTTCAAATTAACAAGGTGACCGTCTCTTAAGAGTTTCATCCTCTGTTATGAGAAATAAATTACAATTATGGAAAAGAGGTCGTTTCTTGATCAAGTATCAACAGGAGTTATGAGCACGGAAACGATACCTCCGTCGGAGCTCTGGTCGTAACCTTTGTAGCAGGTTAACTGTTCTCACACTGGAATGTCAGCATTTTTACTCCAAAAGAAATGTTAATCTGTTAAGCCTGTAGGTCCCCCAATTGGGGGACCCTGCTTTTCTTTATCATAAATCGATCAATAGAGACCGTATTACATCCCCAATTATCATATCATGGGGTATCATTGGAAAGCCACACTCATTCAAGTTTCAAGTTTCTTTAATAGTTGTCATACAGAAGTACAGAATACTTTTATACAAAATGCTTCTTTCTGTTACGCTCCAGAGACTGTGCTAGACAAAAGATAAGTATGAAATAAAATAGTATAGCATGTAAAAATAGAAGTAAAAATAGAAGTCACGTACGTAGACACAGTGTTCAGTATATACATATGTACAGTGTTCGATGCAGAATAGAAGTAACTGAGTTACCATACAATATACAATACTATGCAATATACTAATATACAATATACTATATAGTGCAAAGCAGAAATGGGATGAGGTACAATTTAGGTACAATTTACAGTAAGGTGTACTGAGGTATGGGTTGTAATGCAAATCCTTTACCAATAAATGTGTGTTTAGTTCTAAAGTGTGGAGAGTGGGTGCTGCAGTGTGTTGTTTGTTTAAAGTGAGTGTGTGCGTGTGGATGTGTGTGTTGTGAGTGCATTTGATGGTTGTTGCATAGTGTTATTGTTCGTTGAGCAACCTGATGGCCTGGGGATAGAAGCTTCTTCTGAGTCTTTCTGTGCTTGCCATGAGACTCCGGTATCGCTTGCCTGACCGCAGCAGTTCAAAGAGGCAGTTGTTTGGGTTGCTGGAGTCCTTGATAATTCTCTTAGCAATTCCCCTGCACCGCTTGTTGTAAATGTTCTGGAGAGTGGGAAGCCCCCCTCCAATTGTGCGTTCGGCTGAACGTGCCACTCTCTGTAGTCTACTACGGTCTTGTGCGGTGCTATTCCCAAACCAGGAGGTGATATTGCCAGTCAGGATGCTCTCTATTGTACATGAGTAGAAGTTCTTAAGGACCTTCTGACTGACTTGGAACTTCCTTAGTAGTAGAGGCGTTGTCGTGCCTTCTTCACAACTCTGTCAATGTGTGAGGTCATTGGCTACAACCCTGTCCAAAATGTTTCGAGATTGCCAAATGATTGATGGAGCTAGAGCCCCCGGAGGTCGTGGGTGGTAATGTGTACTTTGGCGCACGCCTCACATATCGGCATGTAACTCGAGAACCGCTGAACGGATTTTGTCACCTGAAAGGGCAATTGACAGGGAACAAATAGGGCGCTAATTCTTATAATTAATAATAATATAATTATAATTAATATATTGTATTAAAAGAAATGCACACCCGAGCCGCTAGAGGTCAGCAAAGTGGCGCGTCGTGAATCGTCCCCATTTAGCCAAGAGTAAAGACCAAAGTGTATATTTTCATTTTACCGATGTTTTGTAAGATTTGCAGAAAATAAGAATTTATAAAAAAAAAGCTAATTATATCTCTTTTATCGTAAAACCGTGAGGAAATGACTAAATCCAGATTTAACCCTGCCATTGGAAAGAGGAGCCTTTTCCCTATCCATAGATCTATGATTTGGCCATAATAAGGTCAAGGTGACGTTCCAGGTCAAATATGAATTTATAATTAAAATCGATTATCATTTATTACTGTATCTACAAATCCTTCTGTTTAATCATCTTCCCTTTATTCATTTGCTTAGATTTTTTGTACACTTGATCTCAATAAGGTGGTGAAGGAGCTCAGTGAGCAAGCTCGGTATGCTCACAATTGTAACATAGTGTTATTCACCGGCACAGATGCAAAGAAATATCATCATTTATATTCTCCTTTTTTTCATTACAATTTACTCAAGCCTAGTAACAGACACAATATTGACACGTGAAATACATTCCCCCAGGTCCCTAGATGTTCCTAGATACCAAGAACATGCAAATTAACCTTGTAAGAAGTGGAGCAATCTTCCATTTACTTAGGCATGTACCTTTAGGCAAAATCTCTGAAAATAGGGCTACAGCTTAATTCATCTGATATTAGGATGTCTATTTGTTCCTGTTTTAAAGCCTGTTATTGTGTTTAATAAATGGATACTTGTGTCAAACCGTGTTGTGTTGTGCTTCCTGCTTCAAGAACAGAACAGACCAATAGAGCCTGATCTGTGTTTAAACATGGAATCCACTTCTGTGTTTAAACATGGAATCCACTTCTGTGTTTAAACATGGAATCCACTTCTGTATTTAAACATGGAATCCACTTCTGTATTTAAACATGGAATCCACTTCTGTGTTTAAACATGGAATCCACTTCTGTTTTTAAACATGGAATCCACTTCTGTATTTAAACATGGAATCCACTTCTGTATTTAAACATGGAATACACTTCTGTATTTAAACATGCAATCCACTTCTGTATTTAAACATGAAATCCATTTCTGTATTTAAATATGGAATCCACTTCTGTGTTTAAACATGGAATCCACTTCTGTATTTAAACATGGAATCCACTTCTGTGTTTATACATGGAATCCACTTCTGTGTTTAAACATGACATCCACTTCTGTGTTTAAACATGGAATCAACTTCTGTATTTAAACATGGAATCCACTTCTGTATTTAAACATGGAATCCACTTCTGTATTTAAACATGGAATCCACTTCTGTATTAAAACATGGAATCCACTTCTGTATTTAAACATGGAATCCACTTCTGTATTTAAACATGGAATCCACTTCTCTGTTTAAACATGGAATCCACTTCTGTTTTTAAACATGAAATCCACTTCTGTGTTTAAACATGGAATCCACTTCTGTATTTAAACATGGAATACACTTCTGTATTTAAACATGGAATCCACTTCTGTGTTTAAACATGGAATCCACTTATGTGTTTAAACATGGAATCCACTTCTGTGTTTAAACATGGAATCCACTTCTGTATTTAAACATGGAATCCACTTCTGTATTTAAACATGGAATCCACTTCTGTATTTAAACATGAAATCCACTTCTGTGTTTAAACATGGAATCAACGTCTGTATTTAAACATGGAATCCACTTCTGTATTTAAACATGAAATCCACTTCAGTCAAAATTGCGCTTACTATTTATACAATTTATGGAGAAGAAAAGGGTCTTGATTGTGAATTTAAAGTAATGAATGGGCTGCTGACATGTTGTTGCTGATGCATACTGATGCCCACATTTCCTCTAGTCTAAATTTTTTTTTAATGCAGTCAGGCCACTGAACTTAGAAGCAGGTCAGGCCATTGATTCTAGTTGCAGCGGCGCAATAATTAGATAACCTAGGTGGGGAACAATCAGGAGATCACTGCAACTCACACAAGTTGGAGAACTATCTCTCTCTCTCTCTCTCTCTCTCTCTCTCTCTCTCTCTCTCTCTCTCTCTCTCTCTCTCTCTCTCTCTCTCCTCTCTCTCTCTCTCTCTGTCTGTCTGTCTGTCTCTCTCTCTCTCTCTCTCTCTCTCTCTCTGTCTCTCTCTCTCTCTCTCTCTCTCTCTCTCTCTCTCTCTCTCTCTCTCTCTCTCTCTCTCTCTCTCTCTCTCTCTCTCTCTCTCTCTCTCTCTCTCTCTCTCTCTCTGTCTCTCTATGTTTCAAGTTTCAAGTTTCTTTAATAGTTGTCATACAGAAGTACAGAATACTTTCATACAAAATGCTTCTTACTGTTACGCTCCAGAGACTGTGCTAGACAAGATAGTATCAAATAACATAGTATATCATGTAAATTAGAAGTAGAAAATGAGGTCACAGTGTTCAGTATAGACATATCTACAATGTTCGATGCAGAATAGACGTAACTGAGTTACCATATAATATACAATACTATGCAGTGTACTAATGTACAATATTATATAGTGCAAAGCAGAAATGCAGAAATGGGCTGAGGTACAATTTAGGTACAATTTACAGTAAGGTGTACGAGTTGTAGTGCAATCCTTCATCAATAAATATAAAGTGTGGGGAGTGGGTGCTACAGTGTGTTTGTTTAAAGTGAGTGTGTGCTATAAAGTGTGGGGAGTGGGTGCTACAGTGTGTTTGTTTAAAGTGAGTGTGTGCGTGTGGATGTGTGTGCTATGTGCGTTTGATGGTTGTTGTTGTGTAGTGTTCATTGTTCGTTAAGCAGCCTGATGGCCTGGGGATAGAAGCTTCTTCTGAGTCTTTCTGTGCTCGCCTTGAGACTCCGGTATCGCTTGCCTGACCGCAGCAGTTCAAAGAGGCAGTTGTTCGGGTGGCTCGAGTCCTTAATAATTCTCTTAGCCTTCCCCCTGCACCGCTTGTTGTAAGTGTTCTGGAGGGTGGGGAGCCCCCCTCCGATTGTGCGTTCGGCTGAACGTGTCACTCTTTGTAGTCTGCTTCGGTCTTGTGCAGTGCTATTCCCAAACCAGGAGGTGATGTTGCCAGTCAGGATGCTCTCTATTGTACATGAGTAGAAGTTCTTAAGGATCTTCTGACTGACTTGGAACTTCCTTAGGCGCCTGAGGAAGTAGAGGCGTTGTCGTGCCTTCTTCACAACACTGTCAATGTGTGTGGTCCATGTCAAGTCCTCGGATATGTAGGCTCCGAGGTACTTAAAGCTGTTGACTCTCTCAACCGGTGCCCCGTCGATGCTGAGGGGGCTGTAGTCCTTGACCCCCGACCTCCTGAAGTCCACAATCATCTCCTTTGTTTTGCTGACGTTCAGGGAGAGGCTGTTTTCCTGGCACCATCCCGCCAGGACCTTGACCTCTTCCAGGTAGGCCCTCTCGTCGTTGGCAGAGATCAGGCCCACCAAAACTGTGTCGTCGGCAAATTTGATGATTGTGTTGCTACTCCGCTGAGCCACACAGTCGTGTGTGTACAGGGAGTAGAGGAGGGGACTCAGAACACAGCCCTGGGGGGCCCCTATGTTGAGGGTGATGGATGAGGAGGTGCAGTTGCCTGCTCTCACCACCTGGGGTCTGCCCGTCAGGAAGTCCAAGACCCACTGGCAGAGGTCATAGTTCAAGCCCAGGTCCCTGAGCTTGGCTATGAGTTTGGAGGGGACTATGGTATTGAATGCCGAGCTGTAGTCGATGAATAGCATTCTCACATAGTTCCCCTTCCTCTTGTCCAGGTGTGATGCTGCTGTGTGCAGCACATGGGCTATGGCGTCCTCCGTGGACCTGTTGGGGCGGTATGCAAATTGCAGGGGGTCCATGTTGATGGGGAGGGAGGAGCAGATGTAGCCCTTTACTAGCTTCTCAAAGCACTTCATGGCTATGGAGGTGAGAGCTACAGGGCGGTAGTCGTTGAGGCAAGCAGGCTTGGATTTTTTGGGTACAGGGATAATAGTGGACTTCTTCAGGCAGGTGGGGATGACAGCCTGTTCTAAGGACAGGTTAAATATGTCAGTGAATACCGGGGCCAGTTGGTCGGCACAGACTTTTAGGACGCGGCCGGGGATGCCGTCCGGTCCTGCTGCCTTCCTGATATTCACTTTTTTAAAGTATGTGGTGTTATGATCAGGGCTGAAGTTGAATAAAAGATTGTATTATTTTCAATCTGACATTACAAAAAACTGAAAATCCATCAAAAGCAGTGTTGTTGCTAATCATACATGCTAGCCTGTTTTTTAACAATAATTTGTGATGCCATCACAAACACTGGCATTTAAAGTGTACAAATAAAAAAATGCCTGCACCAGAATGCCCCCCCTTAAAAAGTGGCCTGACTGGGGCTATATTTCACACTATATCTCCTGGACTGAATGATTTCCCCAGTCCGGCCCGCGTGAACACTTTGGGCAACGCACATGTACTTCCGCATTGCTCTGATTGGCCCTATTACACGCCACCTTATCGACGCGTGTTATGCAACGCTCTACAGCCCTGCCGCTGACTTCCTCGCAGAACAGCTGTTTCCGTATTTATAATAACGCCAAGCTGTAATGTTACCAGTCTCGCGTCTATCTGCTAACGTTAGCATTAGGTAATAACCGGTTTAAAATTTATGGCGATTGCGTTGTGTCTATTCTGCTAACGCAGACTCATCAATCAATCAATAACAACATTAACGATAACGTTAACGCCAAGCTGTTATGTTACCAGTCTATATCTGCTAACGTTAGCATTAGGTAATAACCGGTTTAAAATGGATGGTGATTACCTCACGTTGTGTCTATTCTACTAGTACAAACAATCAAACCAAAACATTCACATCTAATTTATCTTTAGATATTTACTCAACCTCTAATGTCTAACTATGAATGAACACAACACTCTAACTTAACATCTTTAGCTAATAAAGTACTCAACCTCTACTGTCTTTAACTATGAACAAACTGTAGAGGGATATAGTACTTCAATGTACTGTAGGGGGATATAGTACTTCTATATACTGTATGTGTCATGGTCCCAGCCAGGGATCATGCTTGAACAATATGAACAGTCGTTTTCTGCCGCCCTCTGGTGGCCAAACGCAGCAGCTCCAGATATTTGACCTTATCATCAGGCCTGTAGTCCTAGGTCTTCTGGATATTATTAATGCTACTGTGTTTTCTCTGTTCATGTTGTGTGGTGCGTTTTAGCTTGTGTTTTTAATAGGTTTATCTTTTCATATGTTTCCTTTAAAGGTTCATCTCTTTTGCATATGTTTTTATAAGTGTTAATACTTTACTTGTGTTTCCTCTAAGGCTCATTCCATTTACACATGTTTTTAAGTGTTTAACATCTTTACATATGTATGTTCCTTTAAGGGTGGTTTGTTTACATATGTTTCCTTTTAGATATTCCTGTACACATGCTTTTAACAATGTTGTGAGTTTTCTTTTACTAATTCTGTGTTCACCTGCTTGGCCTTACACCAGCTGGCACTTGTTAGTAATCACAGGGCAGTGTATATAGAGCTGCCCGTTTCTCACATTCCTTGTCGCACCATTGCCTTGTTTCAGTGTATTGTTTCACATAGTTGGTTTCTGTCACGTACTCACCTCTTGTCACTTATATTCCCAGTGATCCGTCCTCTCTAAGTCCGCCTTTTTTGCCAGCTTTGCTGTGTATAGTTTGTTTCCGGGTTTTGCAGTTCGCTTTTGTTTTGCTACCATTTGTAACGTGTATCCTTGTCGAATCTGCTCAGTAAAAGCCTGTCACTTCAGTACGTCGTCTCAGCTTCTTCTCTCTCTGCTCGTGTTACCTGCAAGTGGGGTCTCCTCTCCTAACCCACATAGCAGTACTATATCCCTCTACAGTACATAGAAGTACTATATCCCCATACAGTATATAGAAGTACTATATACCCTACAGTACATATAAGTACTATATCCCCTACAGTACATAGAAGTACTATATCCCCTACAGTACATAGCAGTACTATATCCCTCTACAGTACATAGAAGTACTATATCCCCATACAGTATATAGAAGTACTATATCCCCATACTGTGATGGTTTGGTGTGGGTTAGGAGAGGAGACCCCACTTGCAGTTATATGCCGTATTTGCTATCGCGTTCCGCTCTGAGCCGTATGAGATATTCTATATTCTATGATACCTATTGTATCCCCTTACGAACAAAAATTACATGCACCACACCTGTATGGGGCTCCGCCCCCATGGTGGCACCGCCCATATAGCAGTGACGGTAGTCACCACACACCCTTCCTCTATTTTCGTCCCAGCGTACTCGGATGCGTGCACCGTACAATAAACTAGTAGGATGAAAAGATTAAAGAAGATTCGTAATATTGAGGGCTTACCGGAGGATTGTGTTTCCCTGGATTCTCCGGAGCTTGTTTCGACGACGCAGACCTGTGCTGGTGGTTCCTCGGCTGACGGCGACGGACCGGGGGGCAGCGTACAAGGTTTGGCTAACGGGTCGGCTTGTACAAAGGTGAGGTCTGTGTCAGTAGGCATCGATGTCGGTGTTAGTCGTGCTGTGGACTATGTTTCAGCACCGGGGCCGGGGCGGCTTGGCGATCGTTCCACTGTCGTGGGCGATGTCTTGGCGATCCTGGAACATGCTGTTAACACTAATGCTACTACTGTTTTTTCTGCTAACACTGATGTTGACGCTGGAATGTCTAGTAATCCCCGCCGCGGGTTTCCGCTCTTCCCTCCTCTTACCAGCTTCATTGATGAAGGTCAGTCGGTGGTGGATGTGGGGGGGTTTGCTGAGCTTTATTTACCTTTTTTACGGGTGAAGGGGCTGACAACGGGGTGCAGGCCGGGGGTACCTTGGCTAAGCAGTCAGGTAGCTTTTTTCCTGTGCCCAGGCGGGGATGAACGGTGTTCCGCCCGGCCGATGCTTGATAGCATGTCGGCTCGGAGGGTGGCAGTATGGACGGATGAATGGTATACTGCTGCAGGATGGCATTTAGCGGCGGCCAGTGTTGTGGCTCAGCTGGCTACTTTCCTATCCAAGATGGCGTCGGGTTGTGGGTCTTTGGGTCAGACCGACATTGTAAACATGATTCATGTTTGTGGTGTTATAGAGATCTTGACTCAGTCGCAAGCTATAACTGCGGGGAGGATTCGGATGCTATCAACTTTAGTTGTTAGGCATGTTTGGTTGGAGCAGTCTCCTCTTGGGGAAGAGGATAGGTTTTCTCTCCTCATGACTCCTTTTTCCACAGATAGTCTTTTTGGGCGTTCTGTGGAGGCGCAGGCGGTTTTTGATCGGGGTCCTACACCGTCTCACGCTGTGCAGCCAGAGGTGGGGGCACGGTCTCGTCAACGACTGTGGCGAGACCCTCGACAGGCGGCCATTTTTCCCCCGCCAGTGGTGCCCTGGTTGGAGTGTCAACGGGGTATCGCGAGGCCGACAGCCTTGGCGGCCGAGGGATCGGCCATTTTGGGTGATTTCGGGTTTGGTATACCAACCCGTCGTCATTTTGCCGCGAGCAGCCCGCTCCCCGTTCGGTCCGTTTTCTGTTATCCTCAGAAGCGGGGCTCTGAGCGTTCTCCTTTGGCTGCGGGCCGCGAACCTTCTTTGAAGCGTATGCGGCCCCATTCTTCGCTTCTCATGGAGACAGGGGCTGACACCCAGTTGATGGCTGAACCTGGGTCTGTCCGTGAGAATGTTCCGTCGTCGCGTGGTTCCTACACCGCAGGTTGTGGGTGGGTGGAACCTGGTGTTTCAGCTGCCACTAGCTCCAGTGGTCAGCAGGGGGACTCGGTGCCTCTTCTGTTGAATGCTCAGTAGGGGTTACCCCGGCTTCACCCTCGCCAGGCGGGGTATTGCGTTGTTGCCTCCCACTCCCGTCAAACCGGCAGTGGTCTGCAAAGAAGAGGCGGGCGTGATGTAAGTGGTAGCAATATCACTGCAGGGCTTCGGCGTGTGGGAGCCCATGGGGTCCTCATGCCTTGCGTGTCTAGCTGCGGAACGACTCCTCAGCATACGCTGGTGGGGTGTTCAGGGGGCGAGTATGTGTCCACAAGTTTGGTGACAGCTCCTCCCGTATCAAACCGGCCCTTTCTGTCGGGGTCCTCCCTTGGGTGTTTTGCACGACGGGGGGGACCGGGCCAACTATCTACGGTTCCTTGCGGCCCAGCGTCAGTTGACGGCGGGTGCGCTGTGGGATTATGTTCACATATGGCGACAGGAATGCCGTCTGGATCGGTGGTTGCAGAGAACGTTAGAGGCAGGGCTGGTTTTGCAGTTCGCACAGCCCCATCCTCCGTTCTCAGGTTTGGTACCGACCCTATTGTCAGGGTCGGACGCGGTGACAGCCCTGGCCGACGAGATCCAATCTCTGTTGGCGAAGCAGGCCGTCGTTGTGGTCCCGAGCGAGGACGCAATGTCAGGCGTCTACTCCCGTTATTTTCTGGTGCCCAAGAAAACAAGGGGGGTCAGACCTATACTGGATCTGTCCGCGTTCAATCAGTTGATTGTAGCGAGACCGTTCAGAATGTTGACCGTCAGACTCCTTCTGCTTGCTGTCAGGAGGGGGGACTGGTTCACCTCCATAGACCTGAAGGACGCGTATTTTCACGTTCCTATTTTCCCTCCTCACAGGCAGTTCCTGCGGTTCCTGTTTCAGGGCGTAGCGTACGTGTACCACAGAATGCCGTTCGGGTATTCTCTGGCTCCCCGCACATTCACCAAGTGCGTGGCGGCTGCACTGGAGCCTTTACGTCGTCGGGGGATACGAGTTCTATTCTATCTCGACGACATGCTACTCCTCAGTCGTTCGGAGGAGGTTGCCAGGTCTCATACCAGGCTGGTGGTGGAATTCCTCACCAGCCTGGGTTTTGCTGTGAATTGGAAGAAGAGTACCCCTCTTCCCAGTCAACAGGTGGAGTACTTGGGCTTGACCTTGAGGTCGAGGCCCATGATTGCAACCCTCTCGGTGCAGCGTCGGGGGTCTCTCCGTCACGCAATCGGGGGTTTCCGTCCGGGAGGGACGGTTACGGCGCTGCAGGTGATGCGTCTGCTGGGCCTTATGTCGGCTGCTCACGTGGTGGTTCCTCTTGGCCTCCTCTTTATGAGGAGGATACAGAGGTGGTTTGTCTCTTTGGGACTGGATCCAGTGAGGGACAAGAGGAAACGGTTGACGGTTCCTTTGTCGATATGGGGGGACCTCGTCCATTGGGGGAGGCTGGGTATCCTCTCCGTTGGGGTCCCCATGGGCGGCAGGAGCTCACACGTCACGGTCTTCACCGACGCTTCTCTCACGGGTTGGGGAGGGGTGCTTCGGTCTCATGCAGTGGGGGGCAGCTGGACGGGTCATGCCGATCCGGCTGTCCTGCATATCAATGTGTTGGAGTTGAAGGCGGTTCTTCTGGTCCTTCAACGGCTCCACCATTTTGTGGTGGGCAGGCACGTTTTGGTCAGGACGGACAATGTGACGGCGGCGGCGTATATCAACAGGCAGGGTGGGACTCGTTTCGCCCGCCTGCTCCGGGCGGCGCGCGAACTGCTGCTATGGGCATCCCGCAGGCTGCGCAGTCTGACGGCGCTCCACGTTCCTGGTACGGAGAATGTGGGGGCGGATGTGATGTCTCGGGGCGGTCTTCCTCACGACGGGTGGGAACTCCGCTCCGACATAGTCAGGCAGATTTGGGATCGGTTCGGGGAGGCCTCGGTGGATCTGTTTGCGTGCCGACGTTCTCACAAGTGCCCCTTGTGGTTCTCGCTCAGTCGAGCGGATCGCCCCCCCTTGGGGGTAGATGCCTTCTCGACGTTTCCGTGGCCGCCCGGTCTTCTGTACGCCTTCCCTCCGGTACAGCTGTTGAGTCAGCTGTTGGAGCGGATACGGAGGGAGCGCAGGACGGTGATCCTGGTCGCGCCGGACCGGGGTATGGCGGTATGGTTCCCGGCCTTGATCCAGCTTCTGATCGCTCCGCCTTGGGTCATTCCGTGGTCGGAGACGGCCCTCTCTCAGCACAACGGGGTGTTTGTCCGCCCTCCGGTGTTGGGTCAGCCCCTGATGGTGTGGCTGGTGGGGGGGTGAGTCTGGAGGGGATGGAGCCTTCTGTGGTTGATACCATTCGGCGTGCGTTTGCTCCCTCCACTGTCGCGGTTTACGCGGGCAGGTGGCGTGTGTTCAAAGAGTGGTGTAAGGGGGGGGGCTGGGACCCAGTCTCCTGTCCCCTGGATGCTGTTCTGAGTTATCTCCAGTCTCTTCTTGATGGGCTGTCGGCTTCGACAGTGAGGGTCTATGCGGCAGCTATATCCTCTTATCATGAGGGTTTTGAGGGGACTGTTTTGTTCAGCCACCCTCTTGTGAAGCGTTTCCTGCTTGGCGCTCGACGCGTTAAGCCGGTGCAACGCTCCTTGGCTCCGAGTTGGGATCTTCAGTTGGTCCTCGGTCGGTTGTCCTTGGCTCCGTTTGAGCCGCTCGAGCAGGCGTCTTTGGGCCGGCTTTCCTTCAAGACCGCGTTCCTACTGGCTGTCACTTCCGCTAAACGCGTAGGTGAGCTCTGTGCTCTCTCGGTACGTCCAGAGTGCCTGTCTTTTCGGACCGATTGCGGTGCCACTCTGCGACCTAATCCTGCTTTCGTGCCTAAGAATATCCAGAGTTCTTTCCGCTCCCAGGATATTGTGGTTCAGGCTTTTCGTCCTCCTCCTCACGCTCCTTCACCTGTCATGTCCGGTCCGTGCTTTGGGGTTTTACCTCAGCCGTACTCAGGGCTTCAGGGTTACCGATCAGCTTTTTGTCTGTTACGGTGGGGCTCATGCTGGTAAAGCGCTGTCGACGCGGCGTCTGGCTTGTTGGTTGTGCGCGGGTATTGCCCTCTGCTACACGTTGGCTGGGCAGGATCCCCCTGGGGGCGTCAGGGCGCACTCCACTCGTGGGGTGGCTGCCTCTGCCGCCCTCCTGGGTGGGGCCTCGGTGGAGGACATTTGTGCTGTGGCTTCTTGGTCCTCCCCGGGCCCCTTTGTTAGGTTTTACCTCATGGACATGACCGGGGGTTCTGTCTCCCAGGCGGTTCTGGGGTCTGTGGCCTTGCCTGCTTCCCGTCCTTTGGTCGGGTAGCGGGAGTGTATGGGTATGGGCCACAGTGTGTTGAGTCACACGTGGTTCCGCCTGTACGGTGTGTTCAAGGGGTTCTAGTTTCCCTCTTGTTCGCATTCAGGTGGAGTTGACTGCGCCCCCTCTTCAGTAGGAAGGGTGGGGTGACAGGGCTCCCCGCACCCCTTGATGTGGGCTTACGGGTCCTCAGGGGGTACATTTGTCGGGCTTCGCGTCCGCTCTTCCCCATATCTCATACGGCTCAGAGCGGAACGCGATAGCAAATACGGCATATAACGGTAGGTTATGTAGATAACCTAGTTATATTAGTATTGGCTGAGCGTTCCGCTCTGAGTTCCCTCTTGAGGAATCTTTTTCCTGGGACGGGTTTTTGGCGAGGAAGGGTGTGTGGTGACTACCGTCACTGCTATATGGGCGGTGCCGCCATGGGGGCGGAGCCCCATACAGGTGTGGTGCATGTAATTTTTGTTCGTAAGGGGATACAATAGGTATCATAGAATATAGAATATCTCATACGGCTCAGAGCGGAACGCTCAGCCAATACTAATATAACTAGGTTATCTACATAACCTACCGGTAACACACGCAGAGAGAGAAGAAGCTGAGACGACGTACTGAAGTGACAGGCTTTTACTGAGCAGATTTGACAAGGATACACATTACAAACGGTAGCAAAACAAAAGCGAACTGCAAAACCCGGAAACAAACTATACACAGCAAAGCTGGCAAAAAAGGTGGACTTAGAGAGGACGGACTCACAGGGAATATAAGTGACAAGAGGTGAGTACGTGACCGAAACCAACTATGTGAAACAATACACTGAAACAAGGCAATGGTGCGACAAGGAATGTGAGAAACGGGCAGCTCTATATACACTGCCCTGTGATTACTAACAAGTGCCAGCTGGTGTAAGGCCAAGCAGGTGAACACAGAATTAGTAAAAGAAAACTCACAACATTGTTAAAAGCATGTGTACAGGAATATCTAAAAGGAAACATATGTAAACAAACCACCCTTAAAGGAACATACATATGTAAAGATGTTATTGTAGTGACTACATTATTGGTTACGTGTTCTCCTCTGATGTGTTGTGTAGTGGGAGGGAACGAATGATCTGGCGCCGCGGCCAGAGGGAACATCTATTGCGGTTGCACTCGCTGTTATTCAGTCATTGATTCATGTGCTCTTGTGTTCTTGTTTACTGACGTGGCTTTGTATAATAAACAAGCATTACGTTACCTCCGTTCATTCCTCTTTCCTCCGGCACTACACTGGTGACCCCGACGCAGATTTTTGTTACCGAATTGTGTACAATAATCAGCGAACGAACATTCTTTCAAAATGTCCGGACGAGGGACACGTTCAGGCCATCGGCAGCCATCACCATCCCCCGTCAGGGAAGCGCATGGTGCGCGCGTGCCCACGCTCAGGCTACCTGAGTTCTGGGAGTCGACTCCGGCTGCATGGTTTGCTATCGTGGAGGCAAACTTCAACAAGAGCAACGTACATGATAACGATGACCGGTACAACCATACGGTGGCAGTGTTGGGCAGCTCCACCGCAGCTAGAGTGGTAGGTTTTTTGTCTGATCCCCCGGCGACAAACAAATATGAGCGCCTCAAGACCCTACTGCTAGACACTTTTGAACTGTCCGCTGCAGAGAGGGTGCGCCGCCTATTTGCTGGGAATTGGGAGACGAGAGACCTTATGCGCGCATGGAGAGGATGCTGAATTTGCTGGGGACCGAAGACCCCATGATCCTCTTTACGGAGCTGTTCATGCGCACGCTGCCGGCACAAGTGAGGATGGCACTGGCCAACACCGACATCGTGGCCCCCCGCGCCCTGGCCAGGGAGGCGGACCGTTTTGTTTTGGCCATGCCTCAGCGGTCTACTGACCTGCTCGCTCCCGCGACCGCCCCGCCACCGGACCGTCGCAGGAGAGCGAGGGAGGACGCCAAACCTTCTGGCCAGCACGGTAACGCAGCGGGCCATTGCTTCTTCCATGCCACGTTTGGCGCCAAGGCCAGATGGTGCCGCTCGCCCTGCACCTTCGGACCTACGGGAAACGGCGGGGCCGGCCCTCAGTAGTGGCCCTGAGCGCTGGCGTCACCAACAGGCTGCTCTTCATCCGAGACACCGCCTCTGGACGCAGTTTCCTTTGCGACACGGGTGCCCAGTGGAGCATCATTCCGGCAGAGAGGTCGGATGTGGCAATGGAGGAGCGCAGTCCGCAGTTGGCGGGTGCGGACGGCACGCCCATCCGCTCTTACGGCACAAGGGCGGTGGACGTGTGCTTCGGAGGACAATGTTTTTCGTGGCATTTTGTCGTGGCGGCTGTCACATTCCCCCTCCTTGGCGCGGATTTTCTGTGCGCCCACAACCTGCTAGTGGACGTGGGGAACAAGCGCCTGGTCAACTCACAGACTTTTGCTTCCTTTGCATGTACGCAGGGGGAGGCAGTTTACGGCGGGTGGTCCAATACACTCGCCGAAAGTGACCAGTACCTTCGGCTACTCGCTGAGTTCCCCGACCTGGGCAAGCCCACTTTTTCCGCGCCCACGGTGAAACACGGGGTGGAGCACCACATTGAGACCAGTGGGCCTCCCCTCTACGCCAGGGCCAGACGCCTCAACCCGGAGAAGCTGGCCGTCGCCAAGGCGGAGTTTGCGCACATGGCGCAGGTGGGCATCGTTCGGCGCTCGAACAGCCCCTGGGCGTCTCCCCTGCACATCGTCCCTAAGTCAGACGGTGGGTGGCGCCCATGTGGGGACTACCGCCGCCTCAACGATGCGTCCAAGCCTGACCGCTACCCGGTCCCGCATGTCCAGGACTTTGCGGCGAACCTGGCAGGCAATCGCTTCTTCTCAAAAGTGGACCTGGTACGGGGGTACCATCAGGTACCGGTGCACCCCAAGGACGTCCCCAAGACGGCCGTCGTCACGCCCTTTGGGCTTTTCGAGTTCCTGAGAATGCCGTTCGGCCTGAAGACCTTCCAACGCCTCATGCACTCGGTGCTCCGGGACCTGCCATTCCTCTTCGTCTACTTGGACGACATCCTCGTAGCGAGCGCCACAGAGGAGGAGCACCTGTCCCACCTCCGAACCCTGTTCTCACGGCTCAGCCAGCATGGGCTGATCGTCAACCCGGCGAAGTGTGAGTTCGGGCGGGGCGCCATCGACTTCCTCGGGCACCGGGTCTCCGCGGAGGGGGTGACCCCCCTCCCCTCGAAGGTGGAAGCGGTCGCCGCATTTCCGCGCCCCCGCACAGTCAGCGAGCTCAAGGGGTCCATCGGGATGGTGACCTTTTATTATCGCTTCCTCCGCCACATCGCTCACATCCTGCGGCCTCTGTACGACGCCCAGAAGGGCAAGACGCTGAAGCAGCCGGTGGACTGGACGGCGGAGCGGGTCAAGGCTTTTCAAGACACCAAGGAGGCCCTGGCCCGCGTGGCCATGTTGGCCCACCCCTCGCCCTCTGCGCCCACCGCTCTCACCACGGACGCCTCTGACTTTGCTGTGGGAGCGGTGTACGAGCAGTGGGTTGGGGACGCCTGGCAGCCGCTTGCCTTCTTCAGCCGCCAGCTGTCGCCCAGGGAACAGAGGTACAGCACGTTCGACAGGGAGCTCCTCGGGCTGTGGCTTGCTGTCAGGCACTTCCGTTTCTTGCTGGAGGGACGCGAGTTTACGGCCTACGTTGACCATAAGCCGCTCACGCACGCCATGTCCAAGGCGGCAGAGCCATGGTCCGACCGCCAGCAGCGCCAGCTCACCTACGTGTCCGAGTTCACCACGGACATCCAGCACGTTGCTGGGAAGTCCAACCAGGTGGCAGATTGTCTCTCCAGGGCGGTGGTCGGTGCGGTGCAGCTGGGTTTGGACTACGTCAGCATGGCTGCGGACCAGGCCGCCGATCCTGCCGTCCAAGTGCTCAAATCGTCGGACACTGGACTGCGCCTGGAGGAGGTAGTGTTCGGTGACGCTGGGGTTACGCTCTTGTGCGACGTCTCCATGGGTCAGCCGCGGCCGGTAGTCCCCGCCAACTGGAGACACCCTGCCTTCGAGACCATACACGGTTTGTCTCACCCTGGCAGGAAGCCGTCCTCGCGACTGGTGTCGGAGAAGTTTGTGTGGCAAGGGCTCAAGAGGGATGTGAGAGCCTGGGTCGACACGTGCACCGCCTGCCAGCGCGCCAAGGTGCATCGGCACATCAAGGCCCCCCTGGAACAGTTCTCCGTGAGGTTCGACCATGTCAACGTGGACCTGGTAGGACCGCTGCCCCCCTCGCACGGATACAACTACCTTTTCACCATGGTGGACAGGACGACTCGCTGGCCGGAGGCGGTCCCGCTCTCCTCAACGACGGCCCCCGACCTGGCCCGGGCATTCATCACGGTGTGGGTCTCCCGCTACGGCACCCCGGCTGATCTCTCCTCTGACCGTGGCTCACAGTTCACTTCGGAACTGTGGGCGGCGGTGGCGGAGAGTCTGGGGGTCAAGCTCCACCGTACGACCGCCTACCATCCGCAGGCAAATGGGCTCTGCAAGCGTTTTCATCGCTCCATGAAGGCCGCCCTTCGAGCCAGCCTCACGGACGCCGACTGGCTGGACAAGCTCCCGTGGGTCATGCTGGGGCTCAGGACGGCGCCAAAGGAGGACCTCCAGTCGTCGTCGGCCGAGCTGGTTTTTGGACATCCGCTACGGGTCCCCGGTGACTTTATTCCCAGGTCGACAGAGCCCTGGTCTGCCGCTGCTCAGCGCGCCTCGCTGCTGGACAGCGCCAGGACTTTCGTCCCGGTCCCGACTACGCAGCATGGGGTCCCTACGTCGAGGATGCCCCCGGAGCTGCACTCGGCGAGGTTCGTGTTCAGCCGTCACGATGGCCACAGGACTCCACTACGCCCTCCTTACGACGGACCCTTCCGCGTCATCGAGGCCAGGGCCAAGAACTTTGTGGTCGACGTGGGGGGTAGGCCTGAGTGTGTGTCCGTGGATCGCCTCAAGCCGGCACACTTGGACCTTGAACTGCCCCTGGACTTGGCCCTGCCGCCGCGCAGAGGCCGGCCCCCGGTCCTACCTCCCCTGCCACGCCGGGGCCATTCCCCCCTGCGACCCCTCAGACCCCCCGCCGCTCGTGAGCGTCTGGTCACTGACCCCCATCCTGCTCGGCAGGAGGATGTGACGGACGCTGTCACACCCCCTCCCGCACCTCCTGACTTTACCTACAGTCGTAGGGGCCGGGCCATACGCCCTCCTCACCATGAGGATTTTGTATATTGAGGTGAACACTGGGGGGGCTGGTGTAGTGACTACATTATTGGTTACGTGTTCTCCTCTGATGTGTTGTGTAGTGGGAGGGAACGAATGATCTGGCGCCGCGGCCAGAGGGGACATCTATTGCGGTTGCACTCGCTGTTATTCAGTCATTTATTCATGTGCTCTTGTGTTCTTGTTTACTGACGTGGCTTTGTATAATAAACAAGCATTACGTTACCTCCGTTCATTCCTCTTTCCTCCAGCACTACATTATACACTTAAAAACATGTGTAAAGGGAATGAGCCTTAGAGGAAACACAAGTAAAGTATTAACACTTATAAAAACATATGCAAAAGAGATGAACCTTTAAAGGAAACATGAAAAGATAAACCTATTAAAAACACAAGCTAAAACGCACCACACAACATGAACAGAGAAAACACAGTAGCATTAATAATATCCAGAAGACCTAGGACTACAGGCCTGATGATAAGGTCAAATATCTGGAGCTGCTGCGTTTGGCCACCAGAGGGCGGCAGAAAACGACTGTTCATATTGTTCAAGCATGATCCCTGGCTGGGACCATGACACATACAGTATATAGAAGTACTATATCCCCCTACAGTACATTGAAGTACTATATCCCTCTACAGTTTGTTCATAGTTAAAGACAGTAGAGGTTGAGTACTTTATTAGCTAAAGATGTTAAGTTAGAGTGTTGTGTTCATTCATAGTTAGACATTAGAGGTTGAGTAAATATCTAAAGATAAATTAGATGTCAATGTTTTGGTTTGATTGTTTGTACTAGTAGAATAGACACAACGTGAGGTAATCACCATCCATTTTAAACCGGTTATTACCTAATGCTAACGTTAGCAGATATAGACTGGTAACATTACAGCTTGGCGTTAACGTTATCGTTAATGTTGTTATTGATTGATTGATGAGTCGGCGTTAGCAGAATAGACACAACGCAATCACCATCCATTTTAAACAGGTTATTACCTAATGCTAACGTTAGCAGATAGACGCGAGACTGGTAACATTACAGCAACAGCTGTTCTGCGAGGAAGTCAGCGGCAGGGCTGTAGAGCGGCACATAACGTGCGTCGATAATGGGGCGTGTAATAGGGCCAATCAGAGCAATGCAGAAGTACATGTGCGTTGCCCAAAGTGTTCAAGCGTCCGGCCCTGGTTAAAAGCCTCCAATGCTTATTAGTGTGTGTGCGTTTGAACGTTTGCATGTTTCAACCATACATTTCCATTTATAAAGAAAAATATATATATATATATATATATATATATATATATATATATATATATATACTTTTTTTTACCTCCTATAATAGAGAGAGAGAGAGAGAGAGGCTCTCTGACACCGTTATTTCGGGGGTCGCGGCCTGACAATGTTGGGAACCCCTGCTCTAGGGGTCAGTAAAGGAATATCACAGTTATCAGGGAGGGTTTACATCAAGTCAAGTTGATCCAACTAAATAAATTAGTGGTCCACTTTTTTCTAAGAAGCCCGTCTGAATTTTCTGTTTATTTTTTCATTTTTAATTTACTTTACTATTTACTATTTTTTTTATTATTATTATTATTATTATTATTATTATTATTATTATTATTATTATTATTATTATTATTATTATTATTATTATTATTATTATTATTATTATTATTATTATTATTATTATTATTATTATTATTATTATTATTATTATTATTATTATTATTATTATTATTATTATCATCATCATCATCATCATCATCATCATCATCATCATCATCATCATCATCATCATCATCATCATCATCATCATCATCATCATCATCATCATCATCATCATCATCATCATCATCATCATTATTATCATTATTATTATTATTATTATTATTATTATTATTATTATTATTATTATTATTATTATTATTATTATTATTATTATTATTATTATTATTATTATTATTATTATTATTATTATTATTATTATTATTATTATTATTATGTTTTGGTTATTTGAAGCAGAAGTCCTTCACATTTGTTAGTAATATTAGTGGAAGTGAACGGCGTTCCTTTGCACGTCAGATTATAATGTAGCACCTTCCAAACCCCCCTCTTAACCTGCACCTTTGATGGATTTCACATCCACGGCTTCTCAGTTAACCTCTTAAGCTGCCCATATTAGGTGTGTCCTTCATTCTAGGGAATGATTTGGCTGGTGGCAAAGTGCTGGCTACTCCAAAGGTAATTCCCATCCCTGTAGTTTATGCGGTCCCTGATGACGTGGCATAGAAACATCCAGGAGTGTTCCCTGTGTGTGCTGTAATTTCAGGCAATGTCAAAGAAGGACAAAAGTGACAGCCATGTTGATAACTCAAATTGTGACATTACACTTAGTGACACATTCTTTGTTGACTTGAAAAGTGTCCCTGTTGAGGAATTACCGTCTCATGAGCAGCTAGTGCTAGAGAAAAATAATGCTGTATCCTTGTCCTCCCTCTTTGAAGAGATTGTTCAGGAAGAGACTGTTTAACAAATTTAGCCGGTTGTATTTTTTTTTAAAGGCGGGGGAAATTTGTGAGAGACCAAAATCCAAAATGGCTGTTGTGGAAATTAACTTTTTAATGGTTTAACCTACAATGATGCACAATACATGGTACCAGCCCTCTCTCAGTCATGTACCACAGCCCCCTCTCAGTCATGTACCAGCCAGCCCCCTCTCAGTCATGTACCAGCCCCCTCTCAGTCATGTACCACAGCCCCCTCTCAGTCATGTACCAGCCAGCCCCCTCTCAGTCATGTACCAGCCCCCTCTCAGTCATGTACCAGCCAACCCCCTCTCAGTCATGTATACCAGCCCCCCCTCAGTCCTGTATACCAGTCCCCTCTCAGTCATGTACCACAGCCCCATCTCAGTCATGTACCAGCCCCCTCTCAGTCATGTAACACAGCCCCCTCTCAGTCATGTACCAGCCCCCTCTCAGTCATGTACCACAGCCCCCTCTCAGTCATGTACCAGCCCCCCTCTCAGTCATGTACCAGCCCCCTCTCAGTCATGTACCAGCCCCCTCACAGTCCTGTATACCAGCCCCCTCTCAGTCATGTACCAGCCCCCTCTCAGTCATGTACCACAGCCCCCTCTCAGTCATGTACAAGCCCCCCTCTCAGTCATGTACCACAGTACCCTCTCAGTCATGTACCACAGCCCCCTCTCAGTCATGTACCAGCCCCCTCACAGTCCTGTATACCAGCCCCCTCTCAGTCATGTACCACACCCCCCTCTCAGTCATGTATCAGCCCCCTCTCAGTCATGTACCAGCCCCCTTCTCAGTCATGTACCACAGTACCCTCTCAGTCATGTACCACAGCCCCCTCTCAGTCATGTACCAGCCCCCTCACAGTCCTGTATACCAGCCCCCTCTCAGTCATGTAACACAGCCCCCTCTCAGTCATGTACCAGCCCCCCTCTGTCATGTACCAGCCCCCTCTCAGTCATGTACCACAGCCCCCTCTCAGTCATGTACCAGCCCCCCTCTCAGTCATGTACCACAGCCCCCTCTTAGTCATGTATACCAGCCCCCTCTCAGTCATGTACCAGCCCCCCTCTCAGTAATGTTCCAGCCCCCTCTCAGTCATGTACCACAGCCCCCTCTCAGTCATGTACCACAGCCCCATCTCAGTCATGTACCAGCCCCCCTCTCAGTCATGTACCAGCCCCCTCTCAGTCATGTACCACAGCCCCCTCTCAGTCATGTACCAGCCCCCCTCTCAGTCATGTACCACAGCCACATCTCAGTCATGTGCCACAGCCCCCTCTCAGTCATGTACCAGCTCCCCTCTCAGTCATGTACCACAGCCCCCCTCTCAGTCATGTACCAGCTCCCTCTCAGTCATGTACCACAGCCCCCTCTCAGTCATGTACCAGCCCCCTCTCAGTCATGTACCAGAGAGCCCCCTCTCAGTCATGTACCAGCCAGCCCCCTCTCAGTCATGTACCAGCCCCCTCTCAGTCATGTACCACAGCCCCCTCTCAGTCATGTACCAGCCAGCCCCCTCTCAGTCATGTATACCAGCCCCCCCTCAGTCCTGTATACCAGCCCCATCTCAGTCATGTACCAGCCTCCTCTCAGTCATGTACCAGAGAGTCCCCTCTCAGTCATGTACCAGCCCCCTCTCAGTCATGTAACACAGCCCCCTCTCAGTCATGTACCAGCCCCCTCTCAGTCATGTACCACAGCCCCCTCTCAGTCATGTACCAGCCCCCCTCTCAGTCATGTACCACAGTACCCTCTCAGTCATGTACCACAGCCCCCTCTCAGTCATGTACCAGCCCCCTCACAGTCCTGTATACCAGCCCCCTCTCAGTCATGTACCACACCCCCATCTCAGTCATGTATCAGCCCCCTCTCAGTCATGTACCAGCCCCCCTCTCAGTCATGTACCACAGTACCCTCTCAGTCATGTACCACAGCCCCCTCTCAGTCATGTACCAGCCCCCTCACAGTCCTGTATACCAGCCCCCTCTCAGTCATGTACCACACCCCCCTCTCAGTCATGTACCAGCCCCCCTCTCAGTCATGTACCACAGCCCCCTCTCAGCCATGTAACACAGCCCCCTCTCAGTCATGTACCAGCCCCCCTCTGTCATGTACCACAGCCCCCTCTCAGTCATGTACCAGCCCCCCTCTCAGTCATGTACCACAGCCCCCTCTTAGTCATGTATACCAGCCCCCTCTCAGTCATGTACCAGCCCCCCTCTCAGTCATGTACCAGCCCCCTCTCAGTCATGTACCACAGCCCCCTCTCAGTCATGTACCACAACCCCATCTCAGTCATGTACCAGCCCCCCTCTCAGTCATGTACCACAGCCCCCTCTCAGTCATGTACCACAGCCCCATCTCAGTCATGTACCACAGCCCCTTCTCAGTCATGTACCACAGCCCCATCTCAGTCATGTGCCACAGCCCCCTCTCAGTCATGTACCAGCCCCCCTCTCAGTCATGTACCACAGCCCCCCTCTCAGTCATGTACCAGCTCCCTCTCAGTCATGTACCACAGCCCCCTCTCAGTCATGTACCACAGCCCCCTATCAGTCATGTACCTGCCAGCCCCCTCTCAATCATGTGCCAGCCCCCTCTCAGTCATGTACCAGCCCCCTCTCAGTCATGTAGCACAGCCCCCTCTCAGTCATGTACCACAGCCCCCTGTCAGTCATGTACCAGCCCCCTCTCCGTCATGTACCACAGCCCCCTCTCAGTCATGTATACCAGCCCCCTCTCAGTCATGTACCAGCCCCCCTCTCAGTCATGTACCAGCCCCCTCACAGTCATGTACCACAGCCCCCTCTCAGTCATGTACCAGCCCCCCTCTCAGCCATGTACCACAGCCCCCTCTCAGTCATGTACCACAGCCCCATCTCAGTCATGTACCAGCCCCCCTCTCAGTCATGTACCACAGCCCCCTCTCAGTCATGTACCAGCCCCCTCTCAGTCATGTACCACAGCCCCCTCTCAGTCATGTACCAGCCCCCCTCTCAGTCATGTACCTGCCAGCCCCCTCTCAATCATGTACCAGCCCCCTCTCAGTCATGTACCAGCCAGCCCCCTCTCAGTCATGTACCACAGCCCAATCTCAGTCATGTACCAGCCCCCATCTCAGTCACGTACCACACGACTGGTGGGGGGGGGGGGGTGCTTAGTAAGAGATGTGATTGGGCCAGCCCAGTGTTAGTCAGTACCAATACATGGTACCAGCCCCCTCTCAATCATGTACCAGCCCCCTCTCAGTCATGTACCACAGCCCCCTCGCAGTCATGTACCACAGCCCCCTCTCAGTCATGTACCACAGTCCCCTCTCAGTCATGTACCACAGCCCCCTCTCAGTCATGTACCAGCCCCCTCTCAGTCATGTACCAGCCCCCCTCTCAGTCATGTACCTGCCAGCCCCCTCTCAATCATGTACCAGCCCCCTCTCAGTCATGTACCAGCCAGCCCCCTCTCAGTCATGTACCACAGCCCAATCTCAGTCATGTACCAGCCCCCTCTCAGTCATGTACCAGCCAGCCCCCTCTCAGTCATGTACCACAGCCCAATCTCAGTCATGTACCAGCCCCCATCTCAGTCACGTACCACACGACTGGTGGGGGGGGGGGGGGGTGCTTAGTAAGAGATGTGATTGGGCCAGCCCAGTGTTAGTCAGTACCAATACATGGTACCAGCCCCCTCTCAATCATGTACCAGCCCCCTCTCAGTCATGTACCAGCCCCCTCTCAATCATGTACCAGCCCCCTCTCAGTCATGTACCACAGCCCCCTCTCAGTCATGTACCACAGCCCCCTCGCAGTCATGTACCACAGCCCCCTCTCAGTCATGTACCACAGCCCCCTCTCAGTCATGTACCACAGCCCCCTCTCAGTCATGTACCAGCCCCCTCTCAGTCATGTACCACAGCCCCCTCTCAGTCATGTACCACAGCCCCCTCTCAGTCATGTACCAGCCCCCTCTCAGTCATGTACCTGCACGACTGGCGGGGGGTGCTTAGTAAGATATGTGATTGGGGTAGCCCAGTGTCAGTCAGTACCAATGGGCCGCTGTCCCAGCCTAGTAGTGGGCCGGCCGTTGACCAAATGTGAAAAAAAAAGAAGTAAAAAATAAATATATATATATTTTTTTTATCAAATCATAACGGCCCAAATATGCGTTGGCCCACCGGGCAAATGCCTGGTATGCCAGATGGCCAGTCCAGGCCTGGTATAATGTGTTAGTGAGTAAAATTGTCATATGGCGTGACATGAAGGTTTATTCTGTACAAAATGTAAAAGTGGTGGTACTGTAACTGTAATACATGTTAATTATGTATGTCTATTTATAAGCATTCCTCATCACTACTATACACATTAATAGCTCTTTCTTGTGCAAATTAGTTACATTTTGCATTATCTTTCGTAATCAAAACTCATGGTAAGACGATTGCACTAAATTTGACTATGTACTTCTAATTAATTTAGGCAAACCTTATAAAAACACAGAAATGTGTTTGTTGACACTGTTATTCATCTGTCCCATTGATGATTTTAACATTTCTTATAAAAAATCTGTCATAATGTCATAATTGTGAAAGTCACACCAAACGTAGCCCCTTTCGTGACGCCAACAAGGTTTGGCCGAGTGAATCCACAGTCCCTTGCACCTCAATTGGAAACCAACCTAGATTCTCAGGCCTCCAGCAGCTGCCAGGCTCTCAGGCCTCCAGCAGCAGCCAGGCTCTCAGGCAACAGCCAGGCTCTCAGGCCTCCAGCAGCAGTCAGGCTCTCCGGCAACAGCCAGGCTCTCAGGCCTCCAGCAGCAGCCAGGCTCTCAGGCAACAGTCCTCTCACCTGTTTCTTACTGACCATGATGGCAGGGGTGTAGCTCCAGATTCTGGGCCCCATGAAAGAATGTATTTGTAGGCCCCCAGTGTATGCGAGCGCGCGTAAGCGCGCAAGCGAATTTTTTTTGGCAATTTTTTTATTGATGAAAACGCATAATATGGTTTTTACCTATACATTCGGATCAGCAGTTCAGCACCTGCACTGTTGGTGGGTGAGCCTAGTAAAGGATGTCGCATTGCGTTCATCTTCAATGAATGGACCAATGCAATAGTCTACCAAAGCCCCCCCTCTCTCTCTATATATCTCACACACACACACACACACACACACACACACACACACACACACACACACACACACACACACACACACACACACACACACACACACACACACACACACACACACACACACACACACACACACACACACACACACACACACACACACACACACACACACACACACACACACTTCAGAAACAAACATAGTATCAATGAGAGCATCAATAATACACCTGAGTGATGTCTAGTAAAAAAAAAAAAATTTTGGGGGGCCCCCTCAGTGCTGGGCCCTTGGAATCATCCTAAGCTACCCCCCCCCCAGCTACGCCCCTGCTGATAGAGTCCTCTCACCTGTTTCTTACTGACCATCAGTGTTAATTTTGGCAGCTATTTTCATTTTAGTTTTAGTCTTAGTCATGTGTCAAGTGTTCCTTTTTCGTGTTTATCATATTTAGTCATCTTCATTTATTTTTCGTTTAGTCAGTTTTAGTCAACTAAATGTCTGAGCATTTTAGTCTTAGTCAGTTTTTGTCTCAATTTTGTCTTTTTTGTTTTAATCTAGATTGTGTCGACGAAAACGGATTACATTTTTGTCTATTTTTAGTTAATGTACTAAACAAAAAATATATATATTATATAAATTATAAAAAAAAAACGTTCTTTTCTTTTTTACAGCTACTGTTTTATATATACTGTTTTTTTTGTAATAACTAGAAAGTAATGGTATTTATTCAACAACAGGTGATTGTATAGATTAGTATTAGTATCATTAAATGACAACTATGCTCAACTATGCTTCACCCGGAAAGGTTGTTGGCACATTGGTTCCACACGGACATTATACGTTGTTGCCGCCATCTTTAAATGCCTCTGTGTGCTATTTAGCCACTGTAGCACTTATTTTTCAGCAATTAAAGTGCAATAAACAAAACGGATACATTCACTGTGTGTTCTGCCTCTCATTTGTTGATGAAACAAAACTAACATCAACACAATTGACCACCAAGAGCGGAGTTTAGTCTCATCTGCGCCAATTTTGTTAGCTTACATGCTAACATGAATGGAATATGCCAGTATAACAGTATAGCATTGTGGCTAGCAGCTAACGTTAGCTCACGTTAGTTAGCCAGCCAGCACAAACTGATGATATCAGGAGCTATCAGTAGCTAGATAACATTAGACAACGCCTTGTGTATTAAACAAAGGTGAATAGATGACATTTTGCCATTTTGTTTAATGTTTGTTAAGATTGAAAGAGGAGCTCTGAACTAACAGGGTCTGATAGCTAACGTTAGCTCATGTTAGCCAGCTGCTCATGCAATCGTTAATGCTAGCAGAATGAATGGATGTAAACTTTATTTAACATATTGCAGAATGGGTACAATACAATACGGCTCAATACAAACAATTGTTAAGGGAATGCAGACTGTTGTAGCTTGGACTGGGGTCCTTATAACAATAACTTGACAACACATGGTAGCTGCAGCTATTTGGGACAGCTCTGTTGTCACCGGACGTTGGTGAGGGCACGCAGATGTCGGTATCTACTGCGCATGGGCGTTGAGCAACAACGGCTCCGTGCAGATTACACGACACGGTGTCGGCGAGTTTTGGCGTTTTTCCAAAACGGAAACACAATTTCAGCATTGTCAGTAGGGCAACGTGTTTTCCTGCCAAAACGGCATTTCTATTTAACAGGGACAGCAAACGTATTCATTCAGCAACAAAACAAAAACAAAAACACCTAGTCTAACCATGGCCTAAGACTCCCAAGATGCAACAATGAGCGGCACAGGACGTCCTTCATTCCGACAGCCATCAGACTATACAACGCATCACTGTGCCTCCCTGCCTCACTGAGCACAGAGTGACAGTACAAACTGTCCCTCATGCATCAACGTGGACTTTGAACTTGACCTACTTCCACACGTAAGCACGGAATGTAGAACTAGCGTACGCACAGGGAAGTCGGCATTCATCACACGTGCGTACGCAGGCTCTATGGTCCTCCGTGTTGATGAATACCACTTTGTTCTACCGTCAATGCTCGTGCATGATTATCCATATATGGTCATGAAAATGAGGAAACACCCCCCCATGGGATGTGAAATAATGGACCGACCCGAGCGGGACTCCGAGAAACTCCACGGAGAATTCACTGCTGTCGAACCAAGAAGACACTATCGCGTATTATGATTTATGGGATAAATAAAAGGCGGACTTGTAAACGGTGATGTCAGATATCAACGGCTCCCTAAGACCATTGCTGCAATTCTGCCTGGACAGCTCAAAATACTAATAAAGACCGTTCGTTGACCACTGTTTGGCGCTGGTTGTGTGTCATTATAACCGTGCTGTATGAATGCCTTTATTAGTTGTGTTCGATTGGCTATATGATTTTTAGAGGCATCTATTTTGTTGTCGGCTAATAAAGACCGCGCTGGAATATGACTGCCTTTTCCCGTGTTGTTTGATTAATACCCACGGATTAAAGTTCTCCTCAATTCTATTCCAAATCGCGATGGATCGCCCGTCAATTTTCTACCTGCTGCATATGATTTCTAGAGGCATACTACAATCTATTTTGATGTCAGTATTGGGTAGCCTATATAAACAATATAATACGAGAGCATAGAACAATGAATCTCACTGCATGTATGATGTATCCTGCCTTTCAATACATGAACTTGAATCCCATCATAAGTCTGTCCACTATCTGCATGGTGTCATTGCAATGCGTTTTCTATTCTTTCTTGTACAGTAAAAAGGGGGAAGAACACTATATTCATATGACTTATTCTGCTTACAGCTTCGAAATTCCACTTGTTTCGTTTAACGTAAAGCCTTTTAAATATAATCAAAACGTTCCCGTGTTTCGGCCGTCTGTGCGCAAAATAATAACGAGTTGAGCTTTATGATTTATGATGAATTGAAAATGGGGGACCCTGATGTAAACAAGACGAAAGTTGGTCTGCATCCCCAATTAACAATTGTATGTACTGAGCTGTACTGTACTGTACCCATTCTGCAATCTGTTAATAAACTTTTCAATCAATCAATCAATCAAGCTACGCGGAGCGCAGTCAGTCAGTAGCCTACACCCCGTATATTCCGATAACGCTATATAAACCATGAATGAATGAATGAATGAAAACTTTATTAACAGATTGCAGAATGGGTACAGTACAGTACAGCTCAATACATACAATTGTTAAGGGGATGCAGACCAGAGAAAGACTTTCGTCTTGTTTACATCAGGGTCCCCCATTTTCAATTCATCGTAACATATATGACATGCTGCATTCATTCTGAGAGAAAGATCTATTATTCCAAATGCTATTTATAGGGTTTTGACCATAATTACACTACTGTTGCTATCTTACAATGAACTATAATGAACTACGGTTCATACAGAACATCCAGTGTTATTATGCACAGAAGCTCATTTCCTTGTTGTAATAATATATTCTACCACTGGGAGCTAGGTACGCCAGGTCTGAAATGTGCGTAGATGTACGCACGAAGTCAAGTTCAAATTGAAATTGATGAATCCCACTCTTTGCTTAGAAATGATCGTACGCACGGGTTACGCACAGATCTGTGCGTAGAACACGTTGATGCATGAGGGCCCTGGACTTTTTACTTTTGACCCGTGAATTTTTACTCTCACATCGACACTTTACATTTTCTTTTCTACATTTATTACTGTACATTTACTGTATATTTTTGGCTGTATATTTTAGAATGTATATACATATTTAAAATGTATATCCCATACAGTATTTTTATTCTTATTTGTGATTTTTGATTTTGACTACCTAAATGTTTACAGTGAGCGATCTGTAGTGATGAATTTCCCTCGGGATCAATAAAGTACTTCTATTCTATTCTATGGATCGTGCTGAGAAAGGATTCTATTGATCAATATCATGATTGGTAATGGTAAGTAAGGAATAGGGCTAACGGTCCAAATCTCACTCAGAGCCCACCTACTAGATCAACGGACCAATCAGAGCACACCAACTAGATCAACGGACCAATCGGAACCCTACTAACCAGCAGGCTGTCCTGTGTTCATTTCAGTAGTACACCTACAAACACTCATTCAAACAACTTGAAAGTAAGTAACGGCTCCCCGTCTCATCCTGTCTCATCCCGGATCAATTACAAAATCCTGATGCTCACCCATAACTGCATAAACGGACACGGACCCCTCTACCTTCAGGAACTCATCACTCCACAATCCTCCACCCGCACCCTCAGATCCGCAAGTAGCCTGCTCCTTCAGTTCTATTTTTATCTTATTTTTATTCTGTATTTTATTTGTTTTACTAATAACTATTTAATTTTTTTAACTATGTTTTAACCCTGTAGTGTAGCACTTTGGGATCCCAGCGAACAAAAAGTGCATTACAAATTCAATCTATTATTATTATTATTATTATTATTATTATTATTATTATTATTATTATTATTATTATTATTATTATTATTATTATTATTATTATTATTATTATTATTATTATTATTATTATTATTATTATTATTATTATTATTATTATTATTATTATTATTATTATTATTATTATTATTATTATTATTATTATTATTATTATTATTATACCGTGATCAAGAAGGTGGTTCACTCCGGCGGCGGTGAATTTCTCAAATGTACACCACCACCGTATGAACTGACACTGGTGAGACGTGCCGTATATAAACCTGCCGCGTCACAGGTCTAGCATTGAGCTATGCTTATCCACTCACACAGGTAGCCATCCAAACATGTATAGATATTCTACACTGTAAGTAGCAGCAGGAGGGCCTTCTTGATGTGAGGCAACAGTGCTAAACCACCGTGTCGCTGTAAGCCATAGGCATCATAACACATCAGTATTATTGTATTCTGATGAGAAATGCAGGTGAGTGATGATGGGTGAAGTTGTAAATCAGAAAGATTCACAAACAATTGTGTCTCTCTTTACCTCACATTTAACATTTTGTTTCACGTCATTCCTTCTCTCACCTTGACATAAATGTTTGACACGTCCAGTATTTCACATCATCACATGATGATATTATAGTGAGTCATGTGATGAAACCTCAGAATCCTATTCAAATCTAAGCTTGGCCGTTCATTGCGCTTGTGATTATGCTTACCGTCTTTGTAAGAGCCATATGAGTGTTTTTAGTTATGGATTATTATTATTATATCAAATTGAAGGATATGTGAATATTAATTGAAAGCAGATTATTATGAGTCATTATTGTGGAATGTTATGATTTATCTGTGTGTGGCCTGCAACAGGGAATGCTTGCCCAGTGTTGGCCTACTCTGGGAAAATGGACTAGCCTCAGTTGTGTATTGTGGTTCACCTGACTTGCCTGAACGGCACTAATGAGGCATACCAGTCACTGCGCAGCTGAGGTGGTATAAATCAGTGATGGCAATCACCTGGGTGGGGGTAGAACGGGAAAGGAACACCGCTTTCTGACCGCTTTGGTCCCAGCTTTGATGTACTGTAAATTAGATTTTCTAAATAAATCGAACATCTGTGGTATCTGACAACGGAACTCAAAGTGTGAAGACTATTATTGGATTTAGAAAGCGCGTACAGAATACCTCCCGACTGCCTCGAGAAGCGGACCCAGGCAGAGGCCGCTACAGTCTTCTTCAGAGGCCTTTCTCACTCACCCATTCGGTTCCATTCCATTCCGTTCTGGTCCGTTCCGAGATCTGATGCGAACTCCCCCCTCCCTCTCCCCCCTCTAATTTGTGTACACACTTCAGTCTTGGTTCGCTCCGGGTTCTGTTTACGGTTTGCGTTTTGAGCATTTACACTTGCCGTAGGCGATGATGTCACGTTCGAAAATGTAAACAGGAAGTGTGTTAACACGACGGCGGAGACTGGATGCTGATATAAAATGAACAAATAACCAATAAATATGAAGTTATATTTGAACCTCTGTTGTCAAGCCTTGTCAATATAACCCACCCCATTTTATCACAAATGGATGGTGTTGTAGAGTTCGCTTTTGAGCGTTTCCCAGGGCTAACGCTAAGCTAACGGCTAACGCTAGTTAGCTTAGCCTAGTACTAGTCTAGTATAGCCACTGGCACTGTAGCACTTATTTTTCAGCAAAGAACGTGCAATAAACAAAACGGATACATTCACTGTGTGTTCTGCCTCTCATTTGTTGATGAAACAAAACTAACATCAACACAATTGAACACCAAAAGCTGAGTTTAGTCTCGTCGGTGCTGATTTTGTTAGCTTACATGCTAACGTGAATGGAATATGCCAGTATAACAGTATAGCATTGTGGCCTAATGCGAACCAGGGAAGTGCTGTGCTTTGTAACGCGGCTTCATGTTTTCATCCACTGAGCTGTGAGGCTCCACATGCTTGTTTTTGGTTGAGGTCTGAAGTCTCAAATTGCCCATAAATATCGTTTTTGTGGGTATTGTCCAGTTGTTGCTGTGTGGTTTTATCTGCCCAAAATTCAAGCAAGCATGAAAAGCATTACAGTAACGATGTTGTGTGTGTCACGCCCCCCGCTCCCACTGGCCGGCACCCGAGACCACCTATTTCAAGCGTCCCAGGTTCAGCGGGGGGTATTCCGAATCAGCGCCGCTTCGCACCCAAAAGTCAAGTCAAGTCAAGTCAAGTCAAGAGTTTTAATTGTCACAGCATACAAGTATACAATGAAATGCGGGTGGTCTTGCCCGCAACGATGTGCAATACAGTGGTACAACATATAATAGAATCCAATAAAAAAACAACATTGTGCAATAAACAGGTAACAGGTAACATGGTGTGACATCTCGGTATCTGTACATAGTTATTGACAGAGCATATAGGACATGCTAGGTAGCTTTGGTAGTGCAATACACTGTTCCTGTTGTTATACTAATTTAAAGTGGCCTTTCCTTTTGGCCATAAGTGTGCATGTGTGCGGCATGAGTGTGTGCCCGCTCATGTTAAAGTGTTAAAGTGGCTGCTAGTGTGTGAGCGTGCACAGTGTGCGTGTCGTGTGTGTGTTCATGTGTGCTTGTGTGTGGATAGTTCAGTGTTCTGTGGCACTCAATGTTCATTGTTCAAGGCTCTGATGGCCTGGGGGAAGAAGCTGAGCCTAAGCAAGCCTCTCTGTCCTAGTAGCTGGGGTTCGCAGGCGTCTGCCTGACCTCAGCAGCTGGAACAGGCTGTTATTGGGGTGGTGGGGGTCTTTCATTATTCTGCAGGCTCTGGATTTGCACCTCTTGTTGTATAGAACCTGCAGGGGAGGTAGTGCAATACCCGTGGTACGCTCGGCTGAGCGCACCACTCTCTGTAGGGCCTTCTTGTCCTGTGCCATGCTGTTTCCATACCAGGCAGTGATGTTTCCGGTCAAGATGCTCTCTACAGCTCCTGAGTAGAAGGACTGGAGTATCTTCCCCGATACTCTGAACTTCCTTAACTGTCTCAGGTGGTAGAGGCGCTGCTTCGCCTTCTTTACTACTGTGTCTATGTGTGTTGACCATGTCAGATCCTCTGAGATGTGGACCCCCAGGTACTTAAAGCTGCTCACCCTGTCCACGGTAGCCCTGTTAATCATCAGTGGTGTGTGTGTCTCCTGCTGTCCTCTCCTATAATCCACGATCAGCTCCTTGGTTTTACCAATGTTCAGGAGCAGGCTGTTGTCCTGGCACCAGCGTTCCAGTACCTCAACCTCCTCCCGGTAGGCCTTCTCGTCGTTGTCCGAGATCAGCCCCACCACCACCGTGTCGTCTGCGAACTTCACTATGGAGTTGGAGCTGAACTTGGCCACACAATCGTGTGTGTAGAGTGAGTACAGCAGGGGGCTCAGAACACAGCCCTGGGGGGATCCGATGCTCAGGGTGATGGTGTTGGAGGTCTGACCCCCCACCCTGACCGCCTGGGGTCTTTCACTCAGAAAGTCCAGTACCCAGGCGCTCAGGGCGGAGCTCAGACCCAGCTCGATCAGCTTGTCCACCAGTCTGGTGGGGACTATGGTGTTGAACGCTGAGCTGTAGTCAATGAACAACAGTCTCACATAGCTGACGGTCAAGGTGAGAGAGGGTGCTGTGCAGTACCTGGGAGACCGCGTCGTCAGTGGACCTGTTTGTCCTGTATGCAAATTGCATAGGGTCCATATCACTGGGGAGGGAGGCACAAATGTGGTCCTTGACCAGCCTCTCGAAACATTTCATGACCACAGAGGTGAGTGCCACCGGTCTGTAGTCATTTGGACATGTTGGGGAGGGTTTCTTCGGTACAGGGATGATGGTAGACATCTTGAAGCAGGCAGGGACCACTGACTCCGCCAGGGATTGATTAAATATGGCGGTGAACACCGGGGCAAGCTGGTTGGCACAGGACTTAAGTATGCGTCCTGTTATACCATCTGGGCCAGCAGCCTTCCTGGTGTTCACCTGCATAAATGCTCTTCTCACACTGTGTTCCGACAACGAGAGAGCGTCCCCGCCACCCCCGCGGTTGCCCCCCCCCCCCCCACAACAGCCGGCGCGCCAGTGACGTCACTAGCCAGAGAGCTAGCGGCGACACTGTCTACACCAAACCGAGCATAGAAGGAGTTGAGTTTGTCCGCGAGAGAGGCGTCGTCGCTCCCCATTGAGGGGGCGCTGACTTTGTAGTCAGTTATTGTCTTCAGTCCCCGCCACAAGGGGTGTGTCCGTCTGAATGAGAACACTCCCCCTCGTCCCCGGGGGCGCTGATTCAACCCCGATTGGTGAGTGAGAAAGGCCCCTCAGAGTCAGACAAGAAGATGCCAATTTCATCTCTGTGCGTTCAGCAGAAAGCTATCTGGCTGCAAGCTGCTTAGCAAAAATGAATGGAAGCGGATATGGACCACTAGCACATTTCGCATAATGTTGGCATGTTCTTTTAAATGGGATTTAAAGTTAAAAACCAATGTAGGATTTTGTCTAAGAAACATGATGTAATTCCCTGCGAGCTGAGTTCTATATCCTATTATTTACCATCCCCCACTAAGCACAACTTTCAAATGGAACAAAATCATGTTTTACACATCTTTTATTCAGTCAGTATTGTGTTTTTCCATGATTTGTTGGTTCAGAAACCTAGTCAGACATGCTGGTCTACTGGAATTATTCAAGAGAGAAAGCCCAAGTCATCCTTCTTGATGTTGACCACCCACTACACTTCCATAGACTCCCCTCTGGTACGCGTTTCAGGGTACCAAGGATTAAAACAAACACACCTGTGGGTAATTTTGTTTGCTCCTCGAATCAGGACAATATAGAATATTAGACACGGGGAAAAGAGTTCAACAATATGTCTTGTATTTTATTGAAATGATCAGAATTAGAATGACATCATATTTACGTACAGTAGGGTGGTCCGTGGAACACTTAAACAGACATTAATGACATGGCAGAAGATATGACGAAAGAATAACCAGGAAGGGGATAGAGAAGTATAGTAGGAAATAAGAGAATAGATGGAGAAAAGAGAGATTAAAGATAGAAGTCCAGAAAGACAGATAGAGGACGTGTGACTCCAGACCACGAGAGTGGAGTCCCACCAGAAAGGAGACACCGGAAAGAGAGTGAGCTAATGCCCTGGCCCCCTTCTTATGCTCTGCTCTGTCCACAGGCGTATGTGGTCGGCGGCCAATCCAGTACTGGCCCAGAGATAACCAGGGAAATGTACAGCCTTGACAAAGATACACCACTGAACTAAGGGGAGAAAGAACTTACATAATGAACTTCCATAATGTCATAACTCATACCTAATAACATTTAATAATAACTTTTAACTTAGATCAATGTCCCCAATAAGGTAAATAATCAATAAGTACAACGTCACTGAATGGTCTCAAGCCTGATGATAATTTCCCACACACTCAAACACTAATTTGTTCCAACAGCTATTAGCTTGTTAAATAGATAGGCATTCACAATTTACTGTAGACTAGAACCCATTGGGGCGCTCCAGTAGCACACCACATAGTCTGAGTCGCGGGTTCGTCCCGGCAACCATCTGCCGCATGTCTTCCCTCTCCTCCCGTTCTCCCTCTCTCCCTCTGTCGGTCCTGCGTGGCCAGAAAAAGAAAAAAGAAAAGAAAAAGACTAGAACCCATTGTGATGCACTTTATTCTAGTCTATTGCTGTGTTGCTCTTGGACTACAACAGAATTGCCCTCTGCGATCATAATATATACAGTTGAACTGAACTGCCACCCCGACAGTGGCTTTAGAGATAGTGGGTGTGAGGATTGGTCCGATTCCGCACGCTTCAAGGTACCAATTACCTTCGCGCACCTGAAGTGAGTTCTAATCAGCTCGGTGGAGCCCTTATATACTCTGGTGTTTCTAACGTTCTGTGTCGGGTCGTTTTGGATTACCACTGGCTGCTGCTTGTTTCCTCCCGTGTTGTCCCTCGTCTGTGTTTCTCCAGGACGTCTATTGGAAGTCGCCGCTGTTGCTATTCTCTGCCATCCGTTGGATCTCTGCCTCGTAGACCGCTTTGCGCAATTGCGCCTTGGTGAGTTTTGGAACGTACTTTTTTTGGATACTCTGTTTTTCTCGCATTTTCCTGGACTCGGGACCTTTCTGTTTTTTGTGTGTTTGGGTAACACTGAAGAGGAGCCGCTTGTTGTTGTTACTGACTCAGCTAAACAATACTGGACTGCCTTGTCATTCCGTTCGCTCGTCTTGTTGACATTGTCTCTCTCTCTGTTTTCCCGAGTGGATTGTCAAGTAGCTGCAGAGCCACAGAGTCAGAGGCGCAACGCCACAGTGCCGTCTCTGCTCTGAAGATGAGCTGCAGAGCCGCAGACAACTCTGCCAAGAACATTTCTCCCCTTGTGCTTTTTATTGTTTTCGCTCATTTCTGTTTTGTAAATAAATACGCCCTGGTTTTTGGCTAACTCTGAACTACCTGTCTGTGCCGTGCTATTGGGGTTGTTGACAAACCATAACATTACGACCCGACCATGTCAACCACAGCCGACACAGACAGAGTTAGGGCAGCGTTGGCGGTCCAGATCGAGTTGACCAACGACCACACCCAACAGTTAGGTGCGGCTGCGGCTGCTGTGCAGGACCTCCGGGCCCAGGTCCTGCCTATTCAGGAGTCTCTTAACACTCTGGCCACCCAGCAGACAACCCAGGGTAATCAGCAGGCTGATATTCTGCACCAGCTACAGGCTCTCAGTGCAGCATTTAACACCCTGTTTTTAACCCCACCTGTCCCAGGAGTCCCAGCCAGATCACCACCCGCAGCCGCGACAGACCCCGCACCTCCCGACCTCGCACCTCGGGAGCCCCGTCTCTCCGAACCACGTTTGTTCGACGGTAACTTCGAGGATTGTGCCACATTCATCATGCAATGTGAGTTGGTTTTCCTTCATCAACCCAGCCGATTTACGTCAGAGGGAGCCCGAGTAGCTTACATGACTAACCTGCTCACAGGGCGAGCAGCACACTGGCTACTGCTTCCTGGTCTATGAGGGCTGATTTTTGTTTCTCCTACCCAGACTTCGTGGCAGAGCTCCGAAGGGTTTTCCACCACCCAGCTCGTGGCCAGGACCCAGGAGCTCGGTTGGGCACCTTCCGGCAGGGCAGTGGCAGTGTCACCGACTACGCGCTGGAGTTCAGACTGGCCGCAACCGAGAGCGGTTGGAACGATCGGGCGCTTCATCTCACCGGCGGCGTGGCTCAGGGGTAGAGTGGGGCGTCCAATGATCGAAGGGTTGGTGGTTCGAATCCCGCTCAAGCCCATTTCCATCCCATTGCCGTTGTGTTTTTGGGCAAGACACTTAACCTACTTGCCTCGTATGAATGTGTATGCATGTGAATGAATGTTGGTGGTGGTCGGAGGGGCCGTAGGCGTTGATTATTCGCCACGCTTCCGTGAGTCTGCCTCAGGGCAGCTCTGGCTGCAATTGTAGCTTACCACCACCGGTATGACTGTGTATGAACGAATAATGGACTCTGTGAAGCGCTCTGAGTAAAGAGAGAGCGCTATATAAATCCAATCCATTATTATTATTATTCTTATTATTATTATTATTATTATTACCTTCCTGAGGGGGCTCAACGACGCTGTAAGGGACCAGCTCGCAACTCGAGAGGAGCCCGATCCTCTCGAGGGCCTAATAAGCCTCGCTATTCGCATCGACGGACGCCTCCGGGAGAGAAGGCGTGAGAGAGCCCGACTGGGACCCCCAGACGTTCCCCAGACCCCCCGTACTCGTGACAGTACTGCTGTCCGTCCTGCCCTCTCCGCGACTGGTGGTCCTTTCCCCTCCCGGTCTGTGACCGAGGAGGAACCCATGCAGCTGGGACGCACACACCTTAGCCAGGCTGAACGGGAGTCCAGGCTCAGGTCCGGCCTTTGCCTCTACTGCGGCCGGGATGGACACCGTATCTCCAATTGCCCTACCCGGCCAAAAGACCAGGCTCGCCGGGACCCCGGGAGATCCTGGTGAGCCGTTTTTCCTGTTCCCACACCCGTGCACCACCTAACCGTCTGACGAGCGTCACCCTAGCCTGGGCGGACCAACGGGCGACGGTGGAGGCACTCATTGACTCGGGTGCTGATGAGAGTTTCCTGGACGTTGAGTTTGCCACCCAGGCCAACATTCCACTTGAGGACCTCGAGAGGCCCTTGGAGGTCTTCGCGCTGGATCAGCACCGCCTGGCTGACATCACTCAACGCACCTGTCCTGTCCTCCTCACCATTGCTGGTAACCACGTTGAGAGACTCCAGTTTTTTATTACCAGATCCCCTCTTGTCCCAGTAGTCCTGGGTCGGCCCTGGCTCGCGCTGCATGAGCCCCACATCGCCTGGTCCTCCGGCACCATCAGGGGGTGGAGCTCCTCCTGTCATGCCCAGTGTCTTCAGGCGGCGTCCAGTCCTTCGCCCCGGAGTTCCCCTTGTGTGCCGCTCCCGGACCTCTCAACTATTCCCCCCGAGTACCACGACCTCTGGGAGGTTTTAAGCAAGTCCCGGGCTCAGGCCCTTCCGCCTCACCGGCCTTACGACTGTGCCATCGACCTCCGCTCAGGGGCCCCCCTTCCCGGCAGCCGCCTCTACAGTCTGACCGTCCCTAAGAAGGCAGCGATGGAGAAGTACATCTCTGAGTCATTGGCAGCAGGCCTCATTCGGCCCTCTTCCTCCCCGGTAGCGGCCGGTTTCTTTTTTGTTGGGAAGAAGGATGGAGACCTTCGACCCTGCATTGACTATCGCCAACTCAACGAGATCACCATTAAGAACAAGTATCCTCTTCCTCTCATGAACTCCACCTTCGAGCCCCTCACCCAGGCTACCGTCTTCACCAAACTGGACCTCCGGAGTGCCTACCATCTGGTCTGTATCCGAGAGGGCGATGAATGGAAGACCGCCTTCAAGACTCCCAGGGGTCATTACGAGTACCCGGTGATGCCGTTCGGCCTCAACAACACTCCGGCGGTATTCCAGGCGCTCATGAACGACGTCCTCCGTGACATGCTCGAGGAGTTTGTGGTGGTATACCTGGACGACATCCTCATCTTCTCCAAGACCCTCGAGGAACACGTCCAGCATGTCCGCCGTGTGCTGGAGCGCCTCCTCCACAATCGGCTCTTCGTTAAGGCAGAGAAGTGCCGTTTCCACTCCGACTCCGTCGATTACCTAGGCTTCATCGTGGAGAGCGGCCTGACCCGAGCTGACCCTCGCAAGATCCGGGCCGTGGAGGAGTGGCCGGAACCCACTGCTCGGAAGGAGCTACAGAGCTTCCTCGGGTTCGCAAACTTCTACCGGAGATTCATCCGGAACTACAGCCAGGTGGCGGAACCACTTACCAGGCTGACCTCTCCCTCCCTGCCGTTTGACTGGTCTCCAGCGGCCTGCGCTGCGTTCCGTTCCCTCAAGAAGAGGTTCACCACCGCCCCGGTCTTGCTCCACCCAGACCCCAAGAGGCAGTTCATTGTGGAGGTGGACGCCTCGGATACTGGACTAGGGGCTATCTTGTCTCAGCGGTCGGCGACGGACCAGAAGGTCCATCCGTGCGCTTTCTACTCACGTCGTTTCCTTCCTGCCGAGAGGAACTATGACATTGGCAATCGGGAGCTGCTGGCGGTAGTGGCTGCCTTGGAGGAGTGGCGTCATTGGCTGGAAGGGGCCGAGGAACCGTTCACCATTTGGACGGACCATAAGAACTTGACGTATATCCGTGCATCCAAGCGCCTCAGCGGCCGGCAGGCAAGGTGGGCCAGCTTCCTCATTCGGTTCGACTTCTCGCTGACCTTTCGCCCTGGGTCCCGCAACACGAAGGCAGACTCTCTGTCCCGGTTACACTCCAAGGGGGCTCCAACCACTGAGGATCCGACTCCCATCCTCCCAGAGGCCAGGGTGGTGGGAGTGGTCACCTTGGGCATCGAGACCGTGGTTAGGCGTGCCCTACGTTTCCATCCCGCTCCCAGCAACGTACCCGTTCGTCGCCTCTTCGTCCCCGACTCAGTCCGGCAGTCCGGTCCCGGGTTCTCCAATGGGGCCATACCAACCGGTTTGCCTGCCACCCCGGCGTTCATCGCACTTTCTCCTTCCTGGCTCGTCGATTCTGGTGGCCCACCATGAGGAACGACGTCAAGGAGTTTGTTCTGGCCTGCACGGTCTGCGCCCGCAGCAAGGCCTCCCACCAGGCACCCTCCGGGCTTTTACAGCCACTTCTCATTCCGAGCCGCCCTTGGTCCCATGTGGCGTTGGACTTCGTCACGGGTCTTCCATCGTCCCAGGGAAACACATGCCTTCTGACTGTGGTGGATCGGTTCAGCAAGGGGGTTCACCTCGTGGCCCTTCCCAAGCTTCCCTCAGCTTCCGAGACAGCGGACCTTCTGACAAGCCATGTGTTCCGCCTCCATGGTTTCCCCCAGGACGTCGTCTCGGACCGGGGTCCCCAGTTCACTTCCCAGGTATGGCGGGCCTTTTGCAAGGGATTGGGGGCAACTGTCAGTCTTTCGTCTGGTTATCATCCCCAGACCAACGGACAAACAGAGAGGATGAACCAGAGCGTGGAGTCTGCTCTCCGTTGTGTTGCCGCCGAGAGACCCGCTTCCTGGAGCCGGTTCCTTCCCTGGGTCGAGTACGCCATCAACTCCCTGGTCAGTTCCGCCACCGGCCTCTCGCCATTCGAGGTATCCCTGGGCTACCAACCCCCTCTTTTCCCTGCACAGGAGTCGGAAGTGGCAGTTCCCTCCGTGCAGGATCATCTCGACCGGTGTCGTCACGTCTGGGAGATCACCAGGACTGCGCTGCTCCGGTCATCAGAGCGCGTCAGTCGTGGAGCTCACCGACGCCGGATCCCTGCGCCGACGTACCACCCTGGGCAGAGGGTATGGTTGTCCGCCAAGGATCTTCCGCTTCGATCCTCGGCCAAGAAGCTTAAACCCCGGTTCGTCTGCCCTTTTGAGATCCAGAAGGTGCTCAGTCCCGCGGCGGTGAGTCTTAAGCTTCCTGCGTCCATGCGCATTCACCCCGTTTTCCATGTGTCCCGGGTTAAACCTGTCTCTCTCAGTCCCCTGATGCCTCCTGCTCCAGATCCGCCTCCTCCCGAGATGGTGGACGGACACCCCCAGTGGAAGGTCCGTCAGCTCATGGACGTCCGACGGCGGGGACGGGGGTTCCAGTACCTGGTGGACTGGGAGGGATACGGTCCGGAGGAACGGAGCTGGGTCTCCCGCCAGCTCATCATGGACCCCGCCCTGGTCACCGACTTCCATCGGTCCCATCCGGGGAAGCCGAGGCCGGGCACGTCGCCGGGTGGCTCCCGTGGAGGGGGGGGTACTGTGAGGATTGGTCCGATTCCGCACGCTTCAAGGTACCAATTACTTTCGCGCACCTGAAGTGAGTTCTAATCAGCTCGGTGGAGCCCTTATATACTCTGGTGTTTCTAACGCTCTGTGTCGGGTCGTTTTGGATTACCACTGGCTGCTGCTTGTTTCCTCCCGTGTTGTCCCTCGTCTGTGTTTCTCCAGGACGTCTATTGGAAGTCGCCGCTGTTGCTATTCTCTGCCATCCGTTGGATCTCTGCCTCGTAGACCGCTTTGCGCAATTGCGCCTTGGTGAGTTTTGGAACGTACTTTTTGTGGATACTCGCGGATTTCTCGCATTTTCCTGGACTCGGGACCTTTCTGTTTTGTGTGTGTTTGGGTAACACTGAAGAGGAGCCGCTTGTTGTTGTTACTGACTCAGCTAAACAATACTGGACTGCCTTGTTATTCCGTTCGCTCGTCTTGTTGACATTATCTCTCTCTCTGTTTTCCAGAGTGGATCGTCAAGTAGCTGCAGAGCCGCAGAGTCAGAGGCGCAACAGTGCCGTCTCTGCTCTGAAGACGAGCTGCAGAGCCGCAGACAACTCTGCCAAGAACATTTCTCCCCTTGTGCTTTTTGTTGTTTTCGCTCATTTCTGTTTTGTAAATAAATACGCCCTGGTTTTTGGCTAACTCTGAACTACCTGTCTGTGCCGTGCTATTGGGGTTGTTGACAAACCATAACAGTGGGTCTCATTCCAGAATGGATTTACGACCAAAAATGTCCTCTTAGGCAGATTTCTGCCCATTTAAGGCATATTAGGGCTGGTGAGATCAGATTTGAGCGTGGCTGATAGCAGATTTAAGAGTGCTGAGGAGCACACTTATGATTGATTGACTAATTGAACATTTTATTAACTTGACAGACTGTG
>NC_140168.1:104140550-104345550 GCF_963971535.1 Notolepis coatsorum | reverse complement strand
CTACTGCGCAGGCGCACCAACTGACCTGTAGGAGTCGCTGTCCACAACGCCCGATCGCCACCCATCAGTTTCCCACCCCCTAATACGGCCAATGTGTATTAGTACGGACGACCAGCTAAACTGAAAGCAAATGTGGAGCGCTTATACCAATTCTGGGCAAAGAATTGGTATAAGCTGGAAAACACGGCGGGTCCATAGCCTGAAGTATTGTGTAGTACAGGTCCAAATGTCATACATTTGTTTTCAGAAATGGGTGATTAAGAGCGATTTTGGTAACTGTGTAGAAAAAGAAAAGTTCTCCAGTATTCCATTTACTCATGTGTGTTTTTCACTTCCTGTTTTCGCTCATCATTTTTCACCTAGATCCATGATTCGCACAACCCCACGTTGTAACGTCATTGGTTACAACATTTTCACAATCGACGAATGATTGACAGTTCTAGAGATTTTAATTTAAAAACAAACAAAAAATGATTTGTTTATATGATGCATCTAGCACAGTATTGAGAGTTGTTATGGCAAAATGTTTGTTTGTTGACTCTGCTTCAATAAACACACACAACTTTCATGATCAGCTTCTTCTACATTGCACAGTTTGGACCTGTTCCAGTGACCGAAGATCTACATCCTGGCATCCTCCTCTATCCCACTCCTAATTTCATCTTTGGTAAGAAAATAAATATAAATTAAAATGTAAAATATAGAAATATAAGTTAGTATAGTTTGTCCTTTTCATCCCCTTGTTTTTATTTGAATGTGGATTGAAATGTCAGTTAAAACTCACCCCAATCCACTTAAATAACTTAAATAAAAAAATAAAAATTTACCTTTATTTTACCAGGTAGTCACTTGAGATCAGAGTGACTACCTGGTAAAATATAGGTTAAATTTATTTTAATTTAAGTTATAAAATAGCGATTAATCCATACTTTGGACCATGCATTGGACATGTATTTAGAGTGGGCAGACTTGGAAGGAGGGATGGAGTGGCTATCTATGTAACATCTTGTTTCTATGCCACTGTTTTGAATGCTATCTACCTAAATACTTTGAGTTCCTTACACTGAAGATTGATTTGGGACCTAATAATTCAGTCCATATGACTGGGATTGATAGACTCCCATCTGCTCACACTAGCTCTATATACAAGATAGCGGACTTACTCTCTCAGTATCCTGGTGTTGAAATGATTGTATTTGGTGACTTTAATATTGACTGGTTGAGTAAGGCTTCTAATTATAATGATGAGGTTAGTAGTATTGTTTATATTAATAATATTGTCTCATCTCTGAAAGGCTGTCAAATTCGTCTTTATGCAGATTAAATATTGTATTGAAGATTCTGTGAAACTAGCCACTATGACATGTGCTTATTAGTCTCAAATTGGTGCTAAATGCTAGTAAAACACAATGATGTTGTTCTCTAGAGCCTCTAGACCAGGGGTCTCGAACGCAATTTACCTGGGGGCCGCTGGAGGTAGAGTCTGGGTGAGGCTGGGCCGCATCAAATATTATATATATATATATGATCTTTTAATTTTTTTTTGCAAAATCAACTCTGCCTCTCTTTGTTAACTACAACAAGCAATGTTTTTTATTTAATATGAGGTCGGACTCTGCACTGACAGATTTTTGTTCATTGTGCTGCTTTTATAAAGCCTCAAATGACGGCTTACAATATTTCATGAAAGCGAAGTGTTTTGTTTGTCTACGATTTAAAAAGGTTTAAACTTTACAGCACTGACAAAGTTGAACAAAGTGCTGTACAAGTCCCACAACAGTAAAAAAGAAAAAAGAAAAAAAATGCAATTTTTTTTTTTTCTTTGATGTCAAGTAGGGGGCCGCAAAATATCATCTAGCGGGCCGCAATTGGCCCGTGGGCCGTGAGTTTGAGCTTCACCACTGAGCCCCCCACCCCCCAAAAATCAAAACATCTTAACAGTTATACAGTCAGTGTTGGGAAAGTTCACTTTCAGTTCACAGTTCACACATTTTTTAATGAAATAGTACAGTTCATAGTTCATAATTAAAAATGTTGAACTAAAGTTCATGGTTTCAAAAATTTACTAATTTATAGTTATTTTTTCAATACGTTGCTGCGAGCTATTATTTGTCAAATGTATTGCCACAAGTTGGCGGATTTAGGATTGTAGGAGATCCGGGGCTTAGCCCAGATGGGCCCCCCCCTTTTTTTTTTTTTTTTTTTATTTCTTTTTTTTTTTTTAGTTTTTGGGCAGGCAAGGGGTGGTTCGGAGGGGGTCCGGCACAACCCCCTCCACGACAGATTTTTTTTGAATTTAATGACCTTGTATGTGCAATTTCCTGCAATATAGAGCCTTCAATCTTGACCAATAAAGCTGCTCTTTTCACTATAAAACTCAGTTAACCATAACGTAGTTATGGTTAGATTTATATATTGGGGGGGGGATATATCATATTTTTCATATAATCAAAAAGTGGTGGAGCAAGATCATACCTTTGCTCCCCCAAGTTCAATAGTGGGAGAGCAGAGATGCTCCGAATGCTCTTATGGCCAGGCGTCTATGATTCACTGATACAAAGTAAAATAGTGCAGTGCAATAAAATAGTTAGTCAAATAGAATAAAATAATGCAATAGTGCATTGCAATAAAATAGTTATCATCGTATTTTTTCGGTAGGCCGGTAAGGAGTGCATTACAGTAGTCGAGTTGGCTTGAGATAAAGGCATGGATCTGGTTTTCAGCGTCCTTTTGATTTATAAATGGCCGTACTTTAGCTATGTTTCTAAGGTGGAAGAATTAAGTTTTTGTCAACTTGTTGATTGTGATTTAAAGCTTAGGTCTGAGTCTACCATAACACCAAGACTTAACTCACTCAAATACAGTTAGCAGCTGGATAGACCACAGATGGAAATTAGCTTCTGCTAAATCTGGTGCAAACATATTGTTGTGGCTGAAGGTTGTTTAACACAGCAGGAGACGATATTTCCAATTGTAACAAGTAGGTAATTTATTTAAGAAAATAAGTTCTTAACAGCAGAAGCTATGGTTCGAGCAGAGGATCACCACAGCTTGAACAAAAAACACTCTCCCTCTCAATCCCTCTGCTTGTCCCCTAAATCCCCTCTCAGTCCTGCCCCCCCATGACAGATATGATGACGTATCATATCATGTCAGATCTGACATGACGTACATTAAGATGATACGTAGATTTAACATCAGAGAGAGATAAGAACATTAAGAACATGAAGAGAGATAAACAAGATATGATGTACACACACGATATGATGTAAAACATTTAAGAACATTGAAGAGAGAGTGAGATGTGTGTGTGTGTGTGTGTGTGTGTGTATGTGTGTGTGTGTCCGTGTGTGTGTGCGTCTGCGTACAGACGTATGTGTATTGTATGTGTGTATTGTGTCACAGGGAATGTGTGTGTGTGTGTGTGTGTCGGTGTGTATGTCTGTGCGACTGTGTGTGTCTGTGTGTGTGTGTGTGTGTGTCTGTGTGACTGTGTGTGTCTGTGTGTCTGTGTGTGTGTGCTGTGTCTGTGTGTGTGTGCTGTGTATGTGTGTGTCCGTGTGTCTGTGTGTGTGTGCTGTGTCTGTGTGTGTGTGCTGTGTATGTGTGTGTCCGTGTGTCTGTGTGTGTGTGCTGTGCCTGTGTGTGTGTGCTGTGTATGTATGAAAGAGAGAAAAGAACAAGATATGAAAGCGATACGATGTACGAGATTACCAGCACACAACGTGCCGTACTGAAATGTCCATCTGTCCAAGTTGTTTTAAGAACGTCAGCCAGACCGTCTTTCAGCACTGCTAGTTGACCTATATTAAACTAGTCCACCCCATACACATTTTCCCCAACATTCCCCCATTTGGGGCTATCCCTAGTCCCACCCAAATCATATAACCAAGAAAATGTGAACGTCTAACTAAACGAGAAACCATATTTATATAATAAAAGTTTAAATGGCTGATCTAAACAAGAAACCTAGCCATATAATAAATTTTAAATGTCTAACTAAACAAGAAACCTTACTTCATTCACTGGACCCCTAACGGACCAACAAAGGCTGACTACCGTTCTCACAATAAACACAAAACCGCTCAAAACAAGAGTAATAAAAAAACATCAAAAAAACTACCCCAATTTATAATCCTAACCTGACAGACAAATCCCCCCAACCTCCACCGCTTACCAAATGAGCCACAGTTCCGGCCGGAAACCGCGACTCTCATCAGGGAAAGGAGAAGTTGACCGTCAGAACTAAACATAGAACATCCCCCCCAAAAAAAAAATGACATTGTCTCTTCCATAACATTGAGTCCCAGTGTCCATCGCTCAGCCCCCCTTCCATGCCCACGCCATAGTCTCCTCACCGTATTGCCAAAAGTCACATTTTGCCAATACAGCAACCACCACGCCACACCTCCAGTCCTCGTAGAAGCATGTCCCCATGCCTGGACGGGAGGCGCTGGTACCGACCTCACCACGTGTCCCCCCATCTTCGACGGGAGGTGCCCATCTTGCCCACTGCGTTAGCCCCCCCCTTTGTCCCTCCAGTCCCCAGAACCGATCCCCAGACCACTTCTTCTCAATGCTTCCTCAGGCTCAGAACCGACACTCTGCCGATGCCCCTTCCCATTCCGGTTTGACCAGGACCACAAGTAAAATAAACAAAAAATAATAAAAAAATAAAAAACAATGCAATGATTTTCAATGGTTGCAATCTCTATGCCGAAGGATCATTAGAAAATCAGACTAAAATTCCTAGTTAAAGGAATAAACCAACAAAACTGCACTCAGACCATCCCCCGTCACTCTTAAAGGAAAGAACCAACAAAAAGAAAATGTCCCTACCTCACCATACCCCTAATCCTCTATCCCCTCGTCTCCCTCTAAGGCAGCATAAAGCTGAGGATATGGCCCGATTTGTGGCTCAATCTCTTTCTGTCCCACCATCAGCATTTGGCTCGTTACGTGTGAAGTTACCAGCCTACCCAAGAGAGGCATACCACAACAGAAAAGGAGAACCAATATCAACCCTGCCACCCCAATGGATATCCCCGTCTGCATCACTATGCTTCCCCACTGTCCCAATCTTTCCAACACCCCACTCCCCCACCATTCTTCATTCCGGCCAGAATTCCCCCTCAACTCCTCCCTCAAATCCTTCAGCTTAGCCATGGCCTCGGAGAACTTTCCCCCTGGCCCCACATTCGTCGGAATGAATGTGCAGCAGTACTGTCCAAACATGGAACAGACTCCACCCCTCTCCGCCATTAACCAGTTCAGAGCCTGTCTATTCTGCCACGCCACCGTACTGGTCGCGTGCATCTGGTCCCCCATTGCATCCAACGCCTCCTCGGTGTAGTTGAGATACCGCTGCTGATTGTAAAACAAATAGTTGATCCACCCGGTGTTCTTATTGACCGATATCCATGGCAGAATAGACTCAAACCCTGCCGCAATCTCATTCTTAGCCATGAACTCGGCTGGAATGCCCCTTGGCTGTCCTATGCTGTCCAGATACACCCTTGGGTCTGCCTTGTAGCTACGCTTCGTTCGAGAGATAGGAGACTCAGAAGGTCCCTCCGTCACTGATAATGGTAGGACCACCATTGGCATGATCACCTGAACCCGGGCACATCTACCTGACCAATCTAAAGGAAGTGTATTCCTCAACCTCCTACCGCCGCAGAGCCAGTATTGGTCCGCCAGTGCCATATCCTGGACATGAAAAGGGCAAGCTACAGGCCGTGGGTTGGTATCCACTCCCTTTAACACGACCCCGTGTCCACACTTTCCTTCTTTCGTGCAGTTAGTCGTGATGCTCCAAATAGTAGTGCACCGCCCCTCTGCCACCTCCCCTACATCCCGGGTCCCCTCCTTTTGCAAGCACTCGAAATCCTTGGTCAGCCATAGTTTGACACCTCTGGGTATTGGCAACCCCGTCGCTACCCCCTGCACACGTACATCCAATTTCCTACAACGTTCCCGCATAGTGACATCCTTGAAATCCGTGACGTTTCCTGCCGCCTTAAAACGACTAGAGCCGAGAAACCCCAAACACTCTGCCTCGCACCAAGGGCGACTATTATGGGGCCCCTCCCATGCCTCTGCGTCCCTGTCACACTGAGCCCAACTGAACTTCGTGCCCTTCACCAGCAGCCTATCCGGACGTGCCTTGGAGCAGACATAACAATCCTCTATCTGATTCTGCGCGCTCGTGTACTGGACCCACTTAAACCACTCATTCCCTAAAGCCGCCCTATACATCGGGTCAGCCTCCGGGTCTTCCTCGTCATAGTCATAGTCGCCCCCATCTTGTTCCCCGGAAGGAAGCAAACCCCTCAACCTGGCCCAGAGTGAGCCCACTGAGTCCCTCAACGTTCCGGCTGTCCTCTGGAACATATCCTGTCCCCCCACCTCTTCCGACTCAGTGTCCTTGACCTCCCTTTTTCCCCTCACCCCTGTCCCCTGTGATTGGTTCGGGACAGGCTCAACCCTCCTATCTACCCCCACAACCCGATCCTCGTTAGTATAATGGTAAGTATCCCCGCCTGTAACGGGGGAATGGTCAAAATCAAAAACATGCCCTTGCGGTCCTACGGGAAACACCCCTTTTGGTTGTAGTCTTATCTTCTCCCCCCCTTCCTCGATGGAGGGAAGAGGGGGCGCCTGATTCTGAGCCTGGTCATGAAAGCCTGCTGGTACTTGAGCCTGAGCGGGACCCCGTGGGACTCCTACCCACTCAAACCCGTCATCCTCAAGGACGGGTCGACCGTGACGGTTCTTAATGACGTCGTTGTGCCCGGCCGACCGTCCGCACACTGCTGCCAACATCTGCGGGAGCATCAGCAGGCACTGCACCTTCCAGTTGCCGTCTCGGACCCTCCATGTCGGGTTCTGCATAACTGCGATCGATTGTATCCCCCAAGAGATCGCCGCTGGCCTTTATGCAGTGATTGAAGTGGAACCAGGTCGCTGATCCTTTGACTTGGACTGCCGTTCCAGTCGATCGGATCACCTCGTACGGGCCCTCTCTCCGGGGTGATGACCACTTTCTCTTGTGGACCTTTACGAAGACCAAGTCCCCAGGGATCAGTCTCGGTTTGGTGGCTTCCTTCTCCGCCTCCTTCACCCCCTTTCTCTCCTTTCTCTGCTCCTGTCGAAACACAGCTTCATGTATTTTAGTCACTTGCTGAAGATATTTTTTCAGATCTTGCTCAAAAATATCTAATGCCGGGCCCCTAGCCAGGTGTCTAAATGGCGGTGCTGGCATGCTGCGGCCTGTAAGCATTTCATGCGGTGTTAGCTGTGTTTGGCGGTTTGCGCTGCTTCTAATAGCCATCAGAGCAAGTGGCAAAGCATCAATCCAGTTAAGCTTAGTTTGCATACAGATTTTCAACAGTTTGTTTTTAATGACCAGATTGGCCCTTTCCACCTTCCCCTGCGACCCGGGACTATAGACACATGAAAGGCGCTGTCTTATACCTAATTTCTGCATCAGCCCTTTAACCACCTTGTCGATGAACTCGCGGCCATTATCGCTTTGTAATATCGTGGGAATTCCAAATCTCGGAATGACCTCGCGACACAGGAACTTGATCACTGTGTCCGCGTTCTTGTGTTTAGATGGAATGGCCTCAATCCAGCGACTAAAGCAGTCCTCTACTACCAGGAGGTATCGTTTGCCCTGCACTGGCGTTATCATGTCTGTATAGTCCATAATCAGATGTCTGAATGGTCCCTCAGGGAGGGGTGTGTAAGCCGCCACTGTCGGTACTCCTTTGCGCACATTGCCCTGTAAGCATGTTAAACACCTGGCTAGTGTAACGTCAATTTGTGCCTGAAGCTTTGGGGACCAAAATCCCATTTTCGTGATTCGTTTCAGGGTCTCTGCTCTTCCACAGTGATCAACACCATGAGCCTCAGGTATCACTAAAGACAGAAGATCGATGGAGGCGACTATCAAACCGTTATGACTCCTCCACAGACCATCTGCCCCCCTTACAGCCCCCCTCTCCGTCCACGACTGTTTCTCGGCCTGCGTGGCTGAGTCCTGAAGATCACTCAAATTATCCTCAGTTACCTCAGTCGTCAGTTCGGCCGCAAACATCAGAACAGCCGTGGACGGCACCGCAGCCGCCGCCTTCGCGGCCTCGTCCGCCGCGTTGTTTCCCGTCGTCACAAAGGACAGGTCTTTTCTGTGTGCCTGGCACTTTACGATAGCAATGCTTTTGGGCAACTTTACAGCCTGAATAAGCGCCACAACCTGCTTGTGGTGAAGGATCGGTGAGCCGTCCGATTTCTTAAAGCCTCTTGCCTTCCAAATGGCCGCGAATAGGTGGCATACGCCATGCGCATACGCAGAGTCTGTACAGATGTTAACCGTGCGATCTTTAGCTATTATGCATGCTTCTGTTAGTGCTATTAGTTCTGCAAGCTGGGCCGAACATGGTTGCATGCATTGTCCGGCCTTTCTTGTTAGTGTTTCTCCGTTAGGTTTGCACTGTACGACGGCGTATCCTGACCTTAAATTTTTCCCCTCCCGATAGCAGGACCCATCCACAAAAAGTGAGAGTTCTGCTATCGCGAGCGGGTCGACTCCCAAATCAGGACGGAGTTTCACGAAAGCCTGTACCTCCACCTCACACTCATGCGGTTGACCCTCGCTCGGGAGTGGTACCAGATCCGCCGGGTTACTGCCGTGGCATGTTTTTATCGTAACGTCCGAGTACTGCAGGAGCCTCATGTAAGCCTGTTGCCGTTGGGTGGTCAGAACAAATTTGCCTCTTTCAATCAAGTTTGCCAATTTGTGATGTGTCCAAATGCAAATGTCATATCCCATTGTCACGGCCGTTGCCTTCTCATACATCAAATGTGCTGCGGCCAGGGCCTGATAACAAGGTGGCAGACCCTGCTCCACCGGCGAAAGAGCTCTAGAGTAATATGCTATCGGTTGTTTTTTCCCACTCCCCCCCTGTGTTTGAGTCAGGACAGCTGTCGCATGCTGCGCTCTATGTGAGACGAATAGGTGGAAACACTTCTCATAATCCGGCAGCGCCAGGGCAGGGGCCTGTAACAACAGACGCTTAATGTTTATGAACGCGTCCTCCCCCTCCTCGGTCCATGTCAAGGGAGCGCGAAGCTTGTCTGTACCCGCCTCTTTTATCATCATCCTCAACGGCGCTGTCGCTATCGTATAGTCCTCCACCCACTCAGAGCTGTACCCAGTCATCCCTAAAAACGTCATCATCTGTCGGACCGTCAATGGCCTAGGTGCCTTGGATACAGCTTCGAGTTGCGTGGGTGAGATGTTTTTTATGCCCTTTTGAATGACGCGAGACAAGTACTCAACTTTTGGCTGGCAGTACTGCAGTTTTGAACGGGATGCCTTGTGGCCTCCCACGGCTAATCCACTCAAAACTTTGATGGAGTCCTCATGGCACTGCTGACGTGTATCCGAGCAGATTAGAATGTCATCTGCATACAGTAAAACCGTGCTGAGTAGTGTGTCGCACACTCCTTGCAAGTCTTCCTTGAGCGCCTTCGAGAAGTAATGCGGCGAGTGCGCGAACCCTTGTGGCAACCGGGTGTAAGAGTATTGTTTCCCCCTGTGGGTAAAAGCAAACAGATACTGAGACTCTTTTTCCAATGGAACACTGAAGAATGCCTGCGTGAGATCAATGACCGTATAGTACTGCGAGCTACTCGGGATGTTTGTCAGGAGGGTGTGTGGATTAGCGACTTCCGCCTCTGGTCCAGACACCACGTCGTTCACCGCCCTCAAATCGTGTACCAGTCTGTACCTAGCCCTGTCCGCCTTTAGCACTGGGTGGATAGGTGTATTACATCTGGATTTGAAAGGGACGAGCACTCCCCCCTTTAACAGTCCCTCAATCTGATGTGATATAGCTTCCTCCGACTCTGGCTTCATTGTATACTGTCTGATAAAGGGTGGTCTACAACCCTTCTTTAACCTGACCTTCACTGGCTGTGCCGACAATATTAGACCCACATCTGTGTCGTGTTTTGACCACAACCGTTCCGGGGTGCGCGCCAACATGTCCTGTTCCAGCAAAGCATCCGCCTCTGGAATAACGCAAGGGTCTCCTGGTAATCTGATTACTTGCGGTTTTGCCAAAACTGAAAAGGAAATCATTATTTTTATGAAACTCCCATCTGCGCTGTTCCAAATTAGCGGAGATTCCGTGGAGACCCACCTTTGAGTCTCGGATTCCTGTATCATTGAACCTAGATGTTCGGATTCGTAACCAGGATTTATTCTCAGAGTGATGTGTGGGGCGGCGTCTCTTAGTCTATGTTGTTTCCGTAGATACTTACCCGTGTTAACCCTCAACGCCGCGCCCTGTCTCCCTACAATTATCGTAGATGAGTCAATCTGCACCTGCTCGGGCTGTCCCTGCAACCATGCCTTGTTCCTAACTAGGTCACTATTCGTCAAATATTGTAGTGTGCGATGTGCCTCCATGTTTGTTTGTCTAGACTGAGGCAGTTGGGTTTTCAGAAATGGCTCCCAGGGGTCACAGACCCTTTGCAGCTCTGCATCTATGTTGCCCAGCCAGAACACAGTGGCCTCTTTCTCCCCCGTCCCTTGTAGCATCATTTGGTACACGTCTTGTTCAATTTGAATCCCCTCAGGCGTACATAGGATTTTACAGCCTAGTTTACACATTGCATCTCGTCCCAAGAGATTGCGCGGGGTGCTGTCCGAAATTAATACAGGTATTGTTATGGTCTTGTTGTTATACGTCATAGAGATTGGATCTGATGTGGGTATTAATTGTGTTTTTCCCGAGAATCCGACCGTCCGAACATACTGTCCAGACTGGGGTAAGTGAGCGGCGTATTTTTGCTTTATGCAGGAAAAACCTGCTCCAGTGTCTGCCATCATCTCTGTTAATTTGCCCTCCACTAGGACCTGCAGAATAGGTTCTTGCTCAGCTCCCTTGGAAACCACAATCATTTGATTTCCCCCCGTCGCATTCTCTGGGCACCCCTAGTGATTACCCCCCTGGTTTCGGGGCCCTCCTGTCTCCCCCTGGTCGTGGGGCCCTTGTGACTCCCCCTGGCGCACGGGTCTTCCATACTCCGAGCCGGGACGGTATGGTTGCCTACATCTCATTTCCCTGTGTCCCTGCATGCCGCAGTTCCAACAGTGGAAACGGGGAAACTGTTGTTCGTTCCCCAGTCCCTGTGTAAACCGTGGGCCTGATTGCCCATTCCCTGCCTGCCGCCTGGACGCCTGGTTCTGTGAACTATAGCCATAGCTTCTCACTACCTGAGGTGCAGGCGGGGGTCCCTGGTCCTGCATGGGTGGAGAGGTAGCAGATGACACCATTACTGCCTGCAACCTCCTTTGGGGCTGCAGTTGTTGCTGAGTTAACTTCCTTGAGTCATTTCTATCCTGATCCCTGACTTTCTGCTCCTGAGCCCTTTGCTTCTCCACACTATGTGTTACATGTGCACAGAACAAAGGATAAGTCATGTCCATTAACCCCACCACGTCTTCCAGTCTATTCTTAACCACCTCTGGAAGCCCTCTCATCACACTTTCTCTAAACATCGCTCTCTGCAACGGGTCAATTTCTGGGTTGTGTCCTAGCTCACCTCTCCACTCCTTCAGTATTTTGTTCACATAGCACATGTTCACCGGCAATTGCGTGACATAAGGTGGGGATGTTGGTTTCCCTATATCCGTCTCTCTCTGATTTAGCGCTAAAGCTTCCTGCCTGTATGCTCTCCCCTTCTGGGCGTAGAGCTTCATTACCCCCAACTCTTCTGTCCTCTTTTTCAACCTCTTTTTGCTGCTGTCGCCTGGCTTGTGGTTACGAATCATTACATTCATCTCTTCGCATATGTCGAGATCAAAAGTACCTCCGGAAGGCCATTTTGTGTCCCCGGCCTTTGTACGCCTCTGCCAACGGACACCAACCTTGAGAATTAGGTTCTTTATCAACGGGTTCCGGTCTAACAGTATGTCCTCTGCTGTATGCATCGTTGTTTAGTGTGTATATGTGTTTATTGTGTTGTGTGTGTGTGTGTGTGGTTGTACTTCAGCTACTACTACTCTACAACTACCACTCCAGGACACAGTTAACCTAGATCTACTACTCTACAACTACCACTCCAGGACACAGTTAACCTAGATCTACTACTCTACAACTACCACTCCAGGACACAGTTAACCTAGATCTACTACTCTACAACTACCCCAGGACACAGTTAACCTAGATCTACTACTCTACAACTACCACTCCAGGACACAGTTAACCTAGATCTACTACTCTACAACTACCCCAACTCGGTGTGTGTGTGTGTGTGACTGTGTGTGTGTGTGTGTGTGTGTGTGTGTGTGTGTGTGTATGTCGGTGTGTGTGTCTGTGTGTGTGTGTGTGTATGTGTGTATGTCGGTGTGTGTGTGTGTGTGACTGTGTGTGTGTGTGTGTGTGTGACTGTGTGTGTGTGCGTCACAACCCGCTGTCTACCGGGACACAGGAATGTGTGTGTGCGTGTGTGTGTCGGTGTGTGTGTGTCGGTGTGTGTGTGTGTTTGTGTGTGATTGTGTGTGTGTGTGTGTGTGACTGTGTGTGTCTTTGTGTGACTGTGTGTGTGTGTGTCTGTGTGTGTGTCGGTGTGTGTGTGTGTTTGTGTGTGATTGTGTGTGTGTGTGTGTGTGACTGTGTGTGTCTTTGTGTGACTGTGTGTGTGTGTGTGTGTGACTGTGTGTGTGTGCGTCACAACCCGCTGTCTACCGGGACACAGGAATGTGTGTGTGTGTGTGTGTGTGTCGGTGTGTGTGTGTGTGTGTGACTGTGTGTGTGTGTGTGTGTGTGTGTGTGTGTGTGTGTGTCTGTGTGTGGTGACTGTGTGTGTGTGTGTGTCTGTGTGTGTGTGTGTGTGTGTGTGTCTGTGTGTGTGTGTGTGTGTGACTGTGTGTGTGTGCGTGTGTGTGACTGTGTGTGTGTGTGTGTGTGTGTTGTGTGTGTGTGTGTGTGTGTGTGACTGTGTGTGTGTGTGTGTGTGTGTGTGTGTGTGTGTGTGTGACTGACTGTGTGTGTGTGTGTGTGTGTATGTATGTATGTCTACCACCAGGGGTCAGCAAACCCAAGAGAGAAAGAGAGAGAGAGAGAGAGAGAGAGAGAGAGAGAGAGAGAGAGAGAGAGAGAGAGAGAGAGAGAGAGAGAGAGAGAGAGAGAGAGAGAGAGAGAGAGAGAGAGAGAGAGAGATGGCTGTGAATGAATTGAAGGAGAAGGGAAGAAGGGCTTTTTATGCCATCAAAAGGAAAATTCCAATTGACATCCCAATTAGGACCTGGCTCAAAATTCTAAATTCCGTAATAAATCCAATAATATTATATGGCAGTGAAGTGTGGGGTCCATTAACTAACCAAGATTTCCCAAAATGGGAAAAACACCCATTAGAAGTACTGCATGCAGAATTGTGCAAAAACCTACTTAAGGTCCACAGACACACTGCCAATAATGCATGCAGGGCAGAACTCGGCCAATACCCCCTAATCATTCAAATTCAAAAGCGAGCCATAAAATTTTACACACACCTCCAATCAAGTGACCCCCACTCCTACCACTACAAAGCCCTTCAGAGCCAAGAGATGAACCCAGATAAGAGTCCCCTCTGCCAGCTAGTCAGAAATCTCTGCCCACAAATGCCTCAGGACAGATACCAAAAATCTGGCCCAACCAAATAACCTCAAAACAAAAAGAAAACTATATAGAATATTGGAACAAATCAACCAAATCTCAAAGTAAATTAGAATTCTATTTGACCCTAAACAGAGAGTACACAATGGCAGAATACCTGACCACTGTGAATGATATAAAATTAAGAAAGACATTGACACGGTACAGACTGAGTCTAGCCATAGAAACAGGCCGTCACAGGCATAACTGGCTGCCCAGAGAGGCCAGGCTGTGTTCACTTTGTCATCAGGGGGATGTTGAGACAGAACCTCACTTCCTACTATACTGTGAGAAATACAAGGATCTAAGAGAAGTTTTCTTTTATAAAATAAATAAAATTTATCCACAGTTTATCCATCTCCCTGATAATCAAAAGCTGTTATATATATGTGGGGAAAAAAGTCAGTGTACAGTATTAGCTGCAAAATATGTAGATGGTTGTCATACAATAAGAGAACAAGCCCTGTAAATACATGTATCTGGGTGGCTACATCTGTAAAATGACTACCCGATTGAATGATTATTTTGTCTAATATTATGGTATGTTTTATTGCTTAATAATATATATGTTATTGTTTGTATATTGGACTTGATTTGGCAATAAGTATGTTGATATTTCATGCCAATAAAGCCTATTTGAATTGAATTGAATTGAATTGAGAGAGAGAGAGAGAGAGAGAGAGAGAGAGAGAGAGAGAGAGAGAGAGAGAGAGAGAGAGAGAGAGAGAGAGAGAGAGAGAGAGAGAGAGAGCTATCTCTCTTGGCTCAACGCCCAGACCTGCTGGCTCTACGACCAGAATGAGTTATCTTCTACAGATGTACGAAAGAGAGAGCTATCTCTCTTGGCTCAACGCCCAGACCTGCTGGCTCTACGCCCAGAATGAGTTATCTTCTACAGATGTGCGAAAGAAAGAGAGAGAGAGAGAGAGTCGGGGAGAGGTTTGAAGAGATGGAGAAAAATTTGACCAGAGGTCGAAAACATGCAATTAAAATTGATTAGTGGCGCACTTATAGCTTGTTAAAAGAGGAATCGCCCCAGTGTAAACACCTCACCAGTCGTGTTCGTTTTAGCCGTCCATCCAGACCTCGTCAACACAGTCAGCTCAACTTTTTCCTCCCGCAGAAACTCTGACGGATATTTATAATAACAAGCCCAACGCTTACCTTTTTGTCGACAACCGGCAGAATTTCTACGGGAGAGGTCCGGAGCTGGCCGTGTGAGGGGGCCCGGCAGGGCGGTCTACAGGTCAAGGGTCACCAAATGTTGTGGCTGAAGGTTGTTTAACACAGCAGGAGACGATATTTGTAACAAGTAGGTAATTTATTTAAGAAAAGAAGTTCTTAACAGCAGAAGCTATGGTTCGAGCAGAGGATCACCACAGCTTGAACAAAAAACACTCTCCCTCTCAATCCCTCTGCTTGTCCCCTAAATCCCCTCTCAGTCCTGCCCCCCCATGACAGATATGATGACGTATCATATCATGTCAGATCTGACATGACGTACATTAAGATGATACGTAGATTTAACATCGGAGAGAGATAAGAACATTAAGAACATGAAGAGAGATAAACAAGATATGATGTACACACACGATATGATGTAAAACATTTAAGAACATTGAAGAGAGAGTGAGATGTGTGTGTGTGTGTGTGTGTGTGTGTGTGTGTATGTGTGTGTGTGTCCGTGTGTGTGTGCGTCTGCGTACAGACGTATGTGTATTGTATGTGTGTATTGTGTCACAGGGAATGTGTGTGTGTGTGTGTGTGTCGGTGTGTATGTCTGTGCGACTGTGTGTGTCTGTGTGTGTGTGTGTGTGTCTGTGTGACTGTGTGTGTCTGTGTGTCTGTGTGTGTGTGCTGTGTCTGTGTGTGTGTGCTGTGTATGTGTGTGTCCGTGTGTCTGTGTGTGTGTGCTGTGTCTGTGTGTGTGTGCTGTGTATGTGTGTGTCCGTGTGTCTGTGTGTGTGTGCTGTGCCTGTGTGTGTGTGCTGTGTATGTATGAAAGAGAGAAAAGAACAAGATATGAAAGCGATACGATGTACGAGATTACCAGCACACAATGTGCCGTACTGAAATGTCCATCTGTCCAAGTTGTTTTAAGAACGTCAGCCAGACCGTCTTTCAGCACTGCTAGTTGACCTATATTAAACTAGTCCACCCCATACACATTTTCCCCAACAATATTTTCATGTAACAATGATGAATTGTAAAAAAAAAAAAAAAAAAAAAAAAAAAAAAAATTAAATAGATTCGGGGCTTTTCAGAATACATCCGGGGCTTGAGCCCAGGTAGCCACCCCCTAGCTCCGCCCCTGGCCACAACCCATAGAACCACAGAATACTGGCATTTCCATAACGCTTTGCTGCTGCACATTCAGTCCACACTAGTAGCAGCTGCAGCTTTCATCTCTACAGTATATTTTCCAAAACATGAGGAAAAACGTGCTGCTTGAATGTTCTTTATTAGTATAATAATCTAAATATACTTAAAGTGCCAAAAGTGAAAGTAGTCATTGTGCAAACATATAACATATAAACATGTGCCGACCAATGTTCCCCCTAAGGTGCGCCCGTGCGCGCGCGCGCACATGGCAAAACGCTCCCGCGCACATCTGAAATCGGTCGCACAATTTTTTTTTTTTCTTTCTTTTTTTTATTCAACAAACATGACCATGTTCACGTCTTAAACTCATACTGAGGCCTTAGTTTTGGTTTTAAATTGCATATCATCATTCATTTATTTATTGTCACAGAGCAGAAGAATTTTGCCAAAACAAACCAATAGTATCCAGCTGCAAAACAGCAGACCAGCCACACTCTCAGACCCAAACGCTTTAACGATTTAATTATACATCAAATGATTTATGTCAAGGATTGCAATGCCTCGCTTGAATGAAGTTAACTTTCCACCTGGATAACGTCAACATTCAGGGTGAATGTAATGTGAGAAATTGGGATAAAAAAAATATATATATATATTTTTTTGATCGGATCGGGAAAGATCGGTATCGGTAGATACTCAAAATCACATGATCGGGATCGGATCGGGAGCAAAAAAATTTGATCGGGACATCCCTAACGCTAACCTGTTGCGTGTGACGTTACCAAGAGAAGCCCCGCTTTCAGTGCTTTGTGGGCAGCGCTACTGCACGCTCACACAGACACACACAACAGATGAGGAAGTGGACAGATCCGACCAGCATTGCTGGCTCCTCACAATGCAAACGCGAAAATGTACATTACAGATTAACTGCAGAGAAAATTTCCAATTTATCATCCCGGTCGAGACTAATTGGAAGCAGAGTGCAACGCGTGCAAAGCTTGACCATATGTTTATGTGTCTAATAAAGGTGCTGGCGATCTCAAAGCTCACATGGACACAGCAAAACATTACAAACAAAGCAGTGCGAGGCGAGAGTTTGATGGCAAAGTTGACCGAATTGATTGAAGAATGCAGCTATACAGAGAGAAAGAAAATAATTGAAAACTATTTTGATGCCTCAAAATGATGTTTTGGTTTGATAAGATGCTTATGATACAATCATTCTAAGGATTATGTGTGTAATAAATTAGTTTAGTACACTAATTGCAACACATCTGAAACTGCATAGTGCACTTTTAAATTAGTATCTTTTTGAGGTTACTGTTTTATAATTTACATTACATTGAAAAGATGGAGATATATTTTTTAAAGCTGGATTTTCTAATACAGAAGAGGTATTATTTAGAACATTACATCATATTTTTCTTGTTATTTATTTTGTCCAGTAAGACTTGAAAATATATATTATTTTGTCATAGGTTGATTTAGTTATTTTCTTGAGATTTGTCAGATGGATTACTTTAGGCATAATACAGCATGTTGAGTAACTTTGGTTATAGAGAGATATTATTTTGTTATATAAAATAATATAAACAATAATTTTATATCCATACAGAGGAGGTATACTTTAAATATATTGTAATGATAAGGGATCTTTGAGTAAACTTTGATTAAGTATCTTGAGGCTGAAGGCAGTGTCCTCTTTAAAAAAAAATCACAATATGGTCACCCTTGAAGTCGCATTATAATTCACTTAATAAAATAATGACGAGTCAGCCTCCTAAAAAGACAAAAGTTAGTGACACGACTCACACCGCCGCCACCAACCCAGCCAAAGTAAGGACTATGCTCTGTATCGTCAATCAATGGTCAAATAAATATTTGATTAAGGAATATAATATGCCATTTTGTATTATTTCTCTGTGTATCAGCTAAATGTATATATTTTTATGTTAGACATTAAGGGAAATTAAGATTCTCAGATTTTTTATAAACCGACGCTTATCAACTAACCGGTTAATCGGCAGGTGACGTATGTTGCTCAGTAGTTGCTGATGTCTCCTCAGGAGGTTTGAGTGTTTGCTCAGACCAAAAAATAATTAGAGGGAACATTGGTGCCAACATAACTCTGTACGAACACAACACGAGGTAGGAACCAGGCTGAGGTAGGAAACTAAGGTTGTACCTCAAAGTTCAATATTCAAAGTGCAAAACATTTACTGACTTTAACTAAAACTATTTTAAATGCTCATACGCTGACGCTGTAGAGTCTGACTCTGAGCGAGTGCAGAGCCTTCTAAAAGTGCGAGTGCTGCTGCTATATACTACCCAACTCCCCGAAGCCCCGCCCAGAGCGGTTGCCAGATTGGGTGGCTTTCCGCATTATTTGAAGCCTGTTTATGGTGTGTTTTAACTGGGTTTTCGGTTGAAAGGCATATGAAATCTGGCACACTTTTGAACACCGTCATAATATAGCAGTGTTAATTTTGTTGACTAAATTGATGACGAAAGATGTTCGCCAACGAAGGTTTTTTTCATGACAACAACGAGACGTGACGTCACATTATTGAAGACCACGTGACGCCAATGCGACTAAATAGTTAATTATATATCGTTGACCACAACTGAGGACACGAAAATGTAATTTACAAAAAACAGGACAAAATGTCTCTTCATGTATGTTGATATTGTTGACTAAAACAAGACGAGACAAAATAATTATAACTTTTCGAATTATTATTTCAGTATTTCCGTTTCCGGCTGTGACGTGAGTCTCTGCAGCAGGCAGGTGACGCAGCGTGTGGGGCTTTCATTCTTTCCCTGAGACAGCACAAGCACGGAGGTAGAAAGACCAGTAGGCGGCATATTGGCATTATCAAATAGCTCAGCTGAGCCGCCCCCCCTCACTCAGTCAGACAATGGCGACCACGAACCAACAGCAACAGGGTCGTCTCAACAATGATCAATTATCCCGTGGGCTTGGAAGAAAACGAAGACCAGACCTCTGGGCATACTTTAGATATATAGAGCTCGAAGGACTGACAGAATGTATTGTGGAAAAAAGTGAAACACGAGGAGAGCCCGCTCAGCCCGCTCAGGGAGAAATGTGGTCATCGGATGAAGGGAAAAAACACCACTAATCTCAAACGCCATCTGAAGACATTCCACAAGGAAATCCAGGTAAATATAAAAATGCATTAGCACCATATGACTGAGTGAATTTGTGGTGGATTAGCCCGTCTGTTGCTAGCTACTAGCTAGCCCCCTGATGCTAACGCTAGCCACGTGACGGCTCACAGGGCCCGGGGTTGGCTCACGAAGTATAAGTACGCTTAAACCTAGCTAACGTACATCCTGTGTGACTAAATGTAAAAATGCATTAGCACCATATGAGTATGACTGAGTGAATTTGTATGGACTAGTATATATCATGGATCCATTTGTGGTGGATTAGCCCATCTGTTGCTAGCTAGTACTGTAGATGTACTAGTGTACTACTATGTGCTAGTAGATGTACATTTTCTAGCTAGCATCCCCCTGATACTTGCTAACACTAGCCACGTGACACCTAGCTAACGTACTGTGACTGTACTTTATTAATTCGTATCTTTGTGAGGTTACTGTTATAATTTACATTACATTGAAAAGATACGAAGCTATATTTTTTAAAGGTGCATTTTTTGTATACAGAAAGAGGTATTATTTAGAACATGAATTCATATTTAGTAAGGCTTGAAAGAAAAGAGCTATTTTGTTATTTATAGGTTGCTTTTTAAGTTATTTTCTTGAGATTTGTCAGATGACTAGGCATAATAAAGCATGTTGAGTAACTTTGGTTATAGAGATATAATTGTTATATAAATAATAATTTTATATCCATAGTTAGTTACAGAGGAGGCATACTTTAAATATATAAAAATTATAAGGCATCTTTGAGTCAACTTTAAGTATCTTGAGGCTGTGGGCACCGTCCTCTTTTTTGGAAATCACAATATGTGGACAAAGTGTATGTGGAACAACAAGAGAAATGCAGGCACAGGTTGTCCATGGCACGCAAAGTAACCTTAGGTTTAGACATATGGTCCAAAAAGGGTCTCACTGCATCCTTCATTGCAATCAGTGCTTGTTATTTCAACCCAGAAGATAATAAGCCTGAACATATTCTCCTGAACCTTAAGGAAATGGTTCACCCCCACACTGCTCAAGCTATAAGTGCGCTTGTGGAGGAGTGCATAGAAGCCTGGGGGATCCCAAAAGAGAAAATCCTCACAAGGATCACTGACAATGGCAGCAACATGGTGGCTGCGTTCCCGTTCCGTACTGCAGGAGAAGAGGCCACAACTTCTGAGGAGTCGGACTCTGAGCACAATGAGGATGACATTGACGAGAACAACGACAATGTGCTGCAGGAAGGAGAGGATGACATTGACGGGTCAGTCTGTGCTTGAAGTTGAAATAATTCTATATTCATTCGAATAATAATAAATAGGTAACTGCCTGGTTATAATTGAATTTCATATACATAATAAATAAGTTAATACGTTAAAAGGTTAAACATTGTGAATTGAATAAATAAGTTAAAAATAATAAATGGATCATTAAACTATGCATTTGTATTTTTTCTTATCTCCATCATGTAGGGACGACTATGCCTATGGAGCAATGGAGAGGACCCCATGCGTTGTGCACACCCTCCAGCTTGTAGTAAACATGCTGCTGAACAAGGAAGCCTCAATCCGAAGACTGCTGGACAAAACAAGGCACCTGGTCAACCAGTTCCGCAAATCATCTGTCGCCACAGAGCGCTTGCTGCAGAGGTCTGGTCTCATCCTCATCAAAGACTGTCCCACCAGATGGTCCAGTTGTCACGCCATGATGGCGCGTTGTCTTCAACTCAAGGACCACGTCACAGCAGTAGCGGAATCCATGAGCGGGGACAGCCTGCAGCCCAGTGAGTGGCAGAAGATTGGCATGCTGCGAGACCTTCTACTGCCATTTGCTGAGCACACAAAGATGCTGCAAAGTGACACCCAATCCCTTTCCCTCGTTGTGCCTGTTCTTTTGGATCTCAGAAGTCATCTGTCTGAATTCAATGTAGCTCATGCTAGAACCTACAGAGAGGCAGCTTCAATGGCACAGAAGATGCTTTTCAACATGCACAATTGTTTCAGCGTTTTCCTTGACGTCACAGCCGTCAAGTTCTCTCCTCTTGCTGCAGCAGCATGTTTTGTTGACCCCCATGTATCAGCTGAGACCCTTATTGAGAATTAAGACGAGGGAATGCAGGACCTTCTACGAAAGGCAGAAGACTACATTGCTCACAGCATGCCACGAAGAGTGGAAGTGCGAGTGGAGCAGGTGACCGATGATGATGAGGAACTGGAAAACGTGGCTTCAGGAGAGACACCCTCGGCAAAGCGGCCTAGGTTCAAGTTTTTCAGTGCCAGTCGCCCAGCAAGGCCAAAGACGCCCAAGACCACTAACATTAGACAGGTGATTCTGAAATACAAAGAAGGGCTGTCCAACCACCAGGCTGCTAATGCTAACACAGACGTTGAGGAATCTGCTATTGAGTTCTGGATTTCTCAGAGTCCTATGGTGTTTCCACATCTGAAACCTCTGGCCTTGGATCTCCTGGCGATGCCAGCATCCCAAGCCTTTGCCGAACGTGTCTTCAGTGTAACTGGTTACCTCTCAAATGGCCGCCGCAACAGAGCAAGAGACATATTGGAAAAAAGTGCTTTTCTCAAGATGATCAAGAACAAGTCTAAATAGTCAATTGTGAATGCAGGCAGCAGCACTGACCATCACCAACCCTAACTTAGGGGTTAGAGTTAGAGGTGGTCTAGGTCTGGTTAGGGGTTAGAGTCAGAGGTGGTCTAGGTCTGGTTAATAGAGGCCATAACCAGACCTAGACCACTTCTAACTCTAACCCCTAACCAGACCTAGACCACCTCTAACTCTAACCCCTAAGTTACCCTAACCAGACCTAGACCGCCTCTAACTCTAACCACTAACCACTATCCAGACCTCTTCCATGTGGCACTTGAACACTGACCTCTCCCCCCTGGAGATGAGACCCACCCACAGGGTGGTGTCGTCAGCGAATTTCAGGAGTTTGACCGAGGGGTGTAGAGAGGCATAGATGGTGGTGTACAGGGAGAACAGTAGTGGGGATAGAACGCAGCCCTGCGGGGAACCGGTGCTGGTGGACCTAGAGCTGGAAATGCTCTTCCCCAGCCTCACCCGCTGAGACCTGTTGGACAGGAAGTCGGTAATCCACCTGCGAGTGGAGGCTGGCACCTGCAGCAGGGATAGCTGGTGCTCCAGGATGGGTGGAAGGATGGTGTTGAAGGCCGAGCTGAAGTCCACATACAGGATCCTGACATAGCTGCCCGCGTAGTCCAGATGTTCCAGCGTGTAGTGCAGAGCCATGTTCACAGCATCCTCTGTGGATCTGTTGGCTCTGTACGCGAACTGCAGCGGGTCCAGCACAGGATAGAGTTAGACCACCTCTAACTCTAACCCCTAACCAGACCTAGACCACCTCTAAATCTAACCCCTAACCAGACCTCTTCCATCAGCATGTGGCACTTTACACACCAACCTCAAAATGTGATTTATCATTTGATATGTTTATGCAAGCAGATTGCAATCAGATTGCTACTGTGTGTATTATACACTATTGTACTGTACTATTATCTACTCAAGTAAGTTCAACTACTACTGTACTGTGTGTTTGTTTGTTTACAACACAGACAGTATCCTGTTAGTTAGTGTTTGACACTGTTACTGGCTGCTACTGTTATTTAATATTTCAAATAAATCGCTGCCAGGTGAGCAAGGCAAGAGATAATGTGACTGTCTTATTAAGTTATTTCTCCATTCACAGATCGACAGTGAGTGACTGAGTGCACCCTTCCTGTGTATTACTTGCCGCCGACTCAGATACGCCTAGGTTAAAAAAAAAAATACGCAATTTAAATCAGAATATGTTCCATGTTAACTATTTCTGACTTCTGACAAGTTTTTTTCCATTGACTAAAAATAGACAAAAATGTCATCCGTTTTCGTCGACTAAATCTAGACGAAAACAAAAAAGACAAAATTGAGACAAAAACTGACTAAGACTAAAATGCTCAGACATTTAGTTGACTAAAACTGACTGAACGAAAAATAAATGAAAATGACTAAATATGATGAAAACGAAAAAGGAGCACTTGACACATTACCAAGACTAAAACTAAAATGAAAATAGCTGCCAAAATTAACACTGTAATTGTTACGACCCTGGCTCAGAGGGAAGCAACATAAGAGCACACAGACACCAATGGTCTGTGTTTAAACCAAAAGACTATACTAATTATGATAGCTAGCACAAACTAAAGATCAAAGTGGTGGAAGATAGGGAGACACTTGTTCCAACAGTGTCTTCCTGGTAGCAATCTCAGACTGTGTGGGGCAGGGGAGGGCCTTTTTAGCCCTGACAGGCAGCTTCCCAATTAGCAGCTGATTGCTGCAACACAGGAGACAGTGGCAAACAGCCTGTTACGTAACATCCCCACCCTTAAAATGGTTGCCCAGGAGGCAACCACCATAAAACATAGCATCTGAAACACAAAATATTGTGACCCATTAATTGTCAGGGCCACTGCCACAACAGTGATAACGGGCCGGCCCCTGTCGAACACGACCTTCAACCTCGTCGAATGCTCCCCACTGTGGAACATTCGACAATGCTGTTTAAAACAAAAAACAACACTGTCCTGACTTGGGCAAGCGAGACCTCACAAAAGGTTCCTCCACTGCGGTATATGGCTGGAGTGGGGCAGGCCCATCCTCCACTGATGCGTAAGGCCTAGGACCCCATCGAAAAACCAAGACCTTATCACATATAAGCTCCATTTCAATAAGCCTCTCCACCGATACCGACCTGTCAAAAAGAGACTGCAAACCAAAACCAATAGGAGAGCTAAGCTCACTGCGCTCAGCAGGACAGAACACGGGAAAACAAAAATCATAGGTCTCTGATACCACCACAGCGCCCCTATCCATTGCTCCTGGCACTGGCAGTTCAGGAGAGTGCAAATCGTGAACATCCAGAGTAGGATGCACCGCCTCAGGTATGGCATCACCGTCCCTGGAACATGGCCATACATCAGTCACAAAAGCATCTGGAATACCATCCAAAATGGCGTCAGTCAAATTAGTACTGTCACAAGACAAAATGGTGGCACACACAGTAACATTGTCATGACACAAAATGGCGGCACACACATCCACTTCGTCATGATCAAAATGGTTGCCACTCATTAGACTAAGCTGTGAAGACTGCTCCTGCTGTGCAGGACACAGGTAACTAGGTTGACTAGCACACCCAGCATACCCAGTGCCTGGCAGAGAGTCAGTGAGGTCACGTGAATCAATAACTGACACACTGGGATCATCACCGCAGACAAGTGAGACATCATGAACGTTAGAGCTACTGTAGGAAGGCTGGCAGCCTAATTCTGGCCTTGTAGCCTCTTTAACCAGAACGGTGCCACATGAAACATCAGAAACACCAACAAAAATGGTGCCACATGAATTAGCAACATCCCTCATAGCATCCTTCCCACTCTCATCCTCCTCCTCCAATTCGTCCGTGGCCTCAGCCACGGTACAGGCTGGGAAGACCTCGAGATACTGCTCTGCCAGACCATCTCTCGCCACCCGAGTATCTGGCACACAAGTCACCTCCGGTTCCACTACCGGGCCTGACACTAGGGCACAATCAAGAAAAACACTATGCAGAGGTACATCCATAGTGTGCATTGCAAAATCTTCAACAACACCTGCACCTGCATTACTTTTACTAAAACGCTGACGATAGGCCTCTGGGACTAACTCATAAGCCCTCAATATGGAAGCTTTAACAAGCTCATAGTCAGCACTTTGTTCAAGGGACAGAGCAGTATACGCCTCCCGCGCCTTACCAACGAGGATACACTGCAGCAGCAGCGTCCAGGCTGTATCAGGCCACTTCAACGTGGTTGCCACCCGTTCAAAAAGGGGAAAGTACCTATCCACATCCTTCTCCAAAAAAAGAGGCACCAATCTAATATTTTTGCCGACATCAAAAGCGGAACGCGACTCCGAATGCAGAGAACCCGCCTGCAAGGCAGTGTGCTTAAATTCAAGCTCCTTCAGCGCACGATCATGCTCTCTCTCCTCTCTCCTCTCCTCTTGTTGTAGCTGTTTTTCCTTAAACTCACGCTTTCTCTCCTCTCTCCTCTCCTCTTGTTGTAGCTGTTTTTCTTTAAATGCTAACTCTCTAAGCCTCCAATCACCGTCCGCCATACCAGAGAGTAGCGGAGACACGTCAGAAAAAAGTGGCTCCTCCACCCTCGCCACAAGCACATGCTCCTCAATGAGTATAGCCCTCAAAGTCCCCAAGGCAGTCGTTTTTAAACGCTTCTCACTGGCAGTAAGCTCCACATTGTAGTGCACAGCAAGCTTCAGAAGCTGCTCTTTGGAAAACCTTCCCAACATCTCGTCAGAAGGGTTCTCAACAAAATCTTTTATGGTAGCCATGCTTACTGTACCAGCGCCACAAACTACTCACTTTAGAGTTACCAAAAGCTGCCAAAAGCACCCTAGCATACACACAATTTATCTTAAGAACAACTAAAGAACCACTGAAGAACCACTGAAGAACCACTGAAGAACCACGAAGAACCACGAAGAACCACTAAAGAGCCACTAAAGAACCACTAAAGAACCACTAAAGAACCACTGAAGAACCACTAAAGAACCACTGAAGAACCACTAAAGAACCACTGAAGAACCACTAAAGAACCACTGAAGAACCACGAAGAACCACTGAAGCACGCTGAAGCACCGCTGAAGCACCACTGAAGCACCACTGAAGCACCGCTGAAGCACCGCTGAAGCACCCCTGAAGCACCCCTGAAGCACAGCAAATGGCACACCACACAAGAGAACCAACGCCCTTCAGCAACACAAACCAGTGAGGCAAAACCCCCCCTGTGTTACAGTAAAAAACAACAACAAACAAAGTCAAACAGGTGCCCCTTATAATCTGATATGACTACTCACAGCTTCTACATCTAAACTGCAGTCAATTAAGGACTGCCAGGCCCACCACATGTCTACACTAAAAAACTTACATCAGGCCCTAACACACTACCTGTATTTTCTGGCACCATAACCTACCTACACTGAAGCTAAAGCACTGTAGACCTAACCCTCTTCAACCACACCTGCTACCAGCCAAATATCATATTGACCATCAACCCGTCAAGTATATGGTATGGTACAAGACAAGTAGATGGTACTAATCCCTTCTATGACTGCCCCAGGGGTAAGTGGTACACAGGAAGCTACAAACAGCCAGAAAATAATGACACTACCTACATGTGGTGTCCACTAAACTAAATATCTTAACAGCATACAAGTAGTCAAATCAAATCACAAAGTAAGGGCATACTCACCTGTTTGCAGACCGGCTCAATCCCCCATCAGGTTACACAACACCTGATCACTACCCAAATTACAGCACCAAGACACACCATACAACAAAAAGATTTATTTTCTGTTTTTTTTTTTTTTTTTTTTTACCAAAGGCAATTGCCTAACCAAACCAATCTAGGGGTATCTGTTTTCCAAATTCACTCCCGGACGAGCGCCCAATTGTTACGACCCTGGCTCAGAGGGAAGCAACATAAGAGCACACAGACACCAATGGTCTGTGTTTAAACCAAAAGACTATACTAATTATGATAGCTAGCATAAACTAAAGATCAAAGTGGTGGAAGATAGGGAGACACTTGTTCCAACAGTGTCTTCCTGGTAGCAATCTCAGACTGTGTGGGGCGGGGGAGGGCCTTTTTAGCCCAGACAGGCAGCTTACCAATTAGCAGCTGATTGCTGCAACACAGGAGACAGTGGCAAACAGCCTTTTTTACGTAACAGTAATATAGTGTTGAGAATGAACGCGTTCTCAAGTACGTTCATCTAGCGGGAATACAGTACATTCAGTTCACGTTCGCCCAAAATACGAACGCGTTCATTGAACGCGTTCAGGTACATCACTGTATACAGTAAAGTTCTTTCTACAGTAAGTTTATTTTTTACAAGCAAGAACAAAATAATGAAGCCAGCATAGCAGTCTGGGTAGCTGTGGTGGATAAATCAAATCAAATCAAATTTATTTGTAAGGCCCGACAACACACGTTAATGTCCCCATGGGCCGTACAAGTCTTCTTTAAAAAAGTCAAGAAGAAAACATAACAATAAGTCAAGAACAGAACAAGAACACCATAAGGTCCAACAAATTTAAAATAAATGCAAATAAATGAAAGAATGCAAGCACTCCCAGACATACCCCACGCGAAGGTAAGGAAAAACTCACTAAAACCTAACAATAGTTAAAAATGCTCCACAGGCAGTGTGGAGGAGAGAAACCTTAGAAGGGCCATTCAAGGGGGGATCTCCCTTCTTAGATGTCGGTGATAGTAGTGTTGCAGATTAACAGTTGGTAAGCATGCACTCAAGTGTGTAGTGAAACACAGATGAGTGCATGCAATAGCAACTGAACATTTTGAAAGATTAAAGATAGAGCTGATAGCGATAGCAACTGAACATTTTGAAAGATTGAAGATAGAGCTGATAGCGAATCTATTTGAGGCACAGGGGCGGCGCAAAGAGGGTCGCGTCCTCCCCGTCTTAATCACGGGACATTCAACACTCCGGTCATTGCTCAGGGACAGCCGGAGACAGGGAGATAGGGGGGGGCGCAGAGAGGGTCGCGAACTCCCCGACATCATCGCGGGACGTCCGGCACTCCGGTCACCACTACGAGACCTCCGGAGACAGGAAGGCACGCAGAGGGGGTCGCATCCTCCCGGCCTTCATCACGGGATGTCCTACACTCCGGACAGCACTCCAGGACAGCAACTCACAGGGGCACAGGGAGACGCTATTTTCATTCTGATTTAATTACTGGACTGTCATTATTGTTATTATTATTTCTGTTATTGTCCTGTGATTTATTGTTGATTATTACTGTTACTGTATTGTTTGTCTTGTTTCATGTAAAAAAAGAGAAAATAAAAAGCATGTGTTCAAAAAAAAAGAACAAGCAAGAACAAGAGCTAAGAATAAATGTAAAGTGCACACTAAAGAATTAAAACAAATAAACAACACACAATAATAATAATAATAATAATAATAATAATAATAATAATAATAATAATAATAATAATAATAATAATAATAATAATAATAATAATAATAATAATAATAATAATAATAATAATAATAATAATAATAATAATAATAATAATAATAATAATAATAATAATAATAATAATAATAATAACAAACAATAAAAGAATGTGCAAATTTGCTTTCAAAGAAAATTAAGAAGAAATGTAAAGTGCACACTAAAGAATTAAAACAAACAACTTAGCTAACAATCAATAATAATAATAACAATAACAAACAATAAAATAATCAGCAAATTTGCTTTAAAATAAAATTATGTATTGTAAAATATGTTACACATATATAATCAAAATATAATATGCTAAATAAACAAACAAATAAATAAAAATTACAAATTCACTTTGTCTCTGTGAGAAGTGGGTTTTGAACACAGCCCAATCGCTGAACACAGGAGAGGAGAATGGAGCGTTTCAAGGGGTTTTAATGGTATTTCCCAAGCAGACAAGTATTACATCAGGGATGTACAATAGACAGGGGTTAGAATGTTCTTGGGGGGTGAGGACAGGTGCTCTCCCAGTGCAGCTGTGGGCAGAAGACACCAGTCTGTGTCGGGAGAGAGAGCAAGAGCACTCCTTGTGCAGCACGAGATGTCCAGGCAGGAAGGTGCACTGGAACGGGGGTCCTGGGCACAAGAGAAACAGATTAGAGCAAGGAATAATCACAAGAGCAGGTTAGCAGGGCTTCAGGCCGAGACGTCGTACCTAGGTAGTGATACTAACACCACGACGACTTCTGGTCAGCGTCGTCCGGTAGAAGTAGAGTCTTCATCAACGGGGGATGGGATACAGCTGTGAGGAGTGAGGTGCCTGACAGCGTGTGAATCAGGGGGATGAAGTGCAGCTGGGCTGAGTGACGGGAAGTGAAGGGATGCTGGCCATATAAGGGCGTGAGGCTTTAGTGGTGGAAGGGAGGATGAGGAGGAGTGCGTGCTGGATGGAAAGGAGGATGAAGAGGAGTGCATGGTGGATGGAAGGGAGGATGGAGAGGAGTGTGTGGTAAATGTGAGGGGAAAAGGAGGGGGAGTGAAGTACGCTTGTGCTGTGACTATGACAGTCTCAAGAACTATTTACATTCCACTCCCTATCATCACACTTCAAGGTTAGCCTGTAGCTCCTACTCGTTTCCATTTACAGTGCAATCCTTCTGGCCTTCCTCGCTGCAAAGTCATCAATCACATCATCATATGAAATCTGACCACCAACCTCACGGTTAATACTGATTACAGCCAGACCACTGAGGCGTTCTTGAGCCTACCTCAGGTATGTTTTCAAGAGTTTTAATTTGGAAAATTCCTCTCGGCTGAAGCTACTGTTACTGGTAGCGTTGCACTGATACGCAGAGCAATACACAAGTTGGGATATATTTCTGTGAGCTGCTTTGTGTGTATGCATTTCAACAACTCAAGAGTTGTCATGCTCTTTGATGGCCAGTCAGGTACATTTTCCAACTCCTGAGCCAGCTCCTTCCCATCCAAATCACATTGCCCTCCATTGTTCAAGGTCCGTGCCTCTGCTTGCTTCATCAGCTCTTGGTGTGGCAGGTCTTGGAAGTTGTACACAATTGCATAACTTTCACCTTGAATGAATGAATGAATGAATGAATTTTTTTTTAACAGATTGCAGAATGGGTACAATACAGTACGGCTCAATACACACAATTGTTAAGGGGATGCAGATCAGAGAAAGACATTTGTCTTGTTTACATGAGGGTCCCCCATTTTCATTTCATAGTGACATTTATGACATACACAACATACATGACATCATGACATTTATGGCATATGGACATACAGGTATATAGTAGTTACATTTGTGACATATACGATATGCAAATATACAGTACTGTTACCGATAGATCCTAACAGTGAATATATACATATGATGGGGTATTGGCATGTTTCTCTTATTCTTCTTTTCTTCTCTTTTTATACTGCGACCCGGATGGCTTTTGTCTCTTCATAGTTCTCTAACGTTAGTCTTTCTCTCCTCGATGCTCAATTCTATAAACACTTGACCGATACCCATCAATGCACAGCACTCTAGCATGTTCTGACTGTGAACACCTAAAGCCGAGGCTCAGATCGACTAATCGTTTTATATTTTTGGCTCATTATCCCTTATGTTAGAAAAAAAAATGTATGTAAAAATAATGGTTGCAGATATAGAGGGGGTGCCAAAACTGCGCCAAGCAAAAACGAATTTTTATTAAAAAAAGATATAAAATAAATATATGTATTTTTTTTATTTTGGCACCCCCCTCTGGGTGGCGCCCTAGGCAACCGCTTATATCGACTGTAGGAGGCTCAGCCCCTGATTGTAAGAGTCATAGAATACAAATACCTTGGTATTTGGCTTGATGAGAGATTTACATTTGAATACCCTGCCACCTTTCTTGCCAGTAAATAGCAGATTGGATTTTTTTACAGGAACAGAGCCAGCTTCCCAATGATTAGCAATTTTTTTTTGCTGAAGCAGTTTTCCTGTCTGTTTTGGATGACAGAGATGTGATTTATAGACAAGCGGCAAACTAAATGAATGTGTGCAAAACAGTTTAGAGCCTTGGGATATGTGTGAGATAAATAAATCAAATGCAAATAAATCTGTGTTGTATTTTGGTGAAGTGCCCCTTTAAGCCTTTGTGGTAACCATAATTCAGCTTGTCCCATGAAGTATAGTATTACCTTAACAGTATGATAAATGCTCATGCCAGTCTTCGGTCAGATTGATAACCCCATAACTCATTGGTCCGCTCATCTCAACATCAAGCAGCGTCCTGCGATGTCTGTGATAGTAGTGTTGCAGATTAACAGTTGGTAAGCATGCACTCAAGTGTGTAGTGAAACACAGATGAGTGCATGCAATAGCAACTGAACATTTTGAAAGATTAAAGATAGAGCTGATAGCGATAGCAACTGAACATTTTGAAAGATTGAAGATAGAGCTGATAGCGAATCTATTTGAGGCACAGGGGCGGCGCAAAGAGGGTCGCGTCCTCCCCGTCTTAATCACGGGACATTCAACACTCCGGTCATTGCTCAGGGACAGCCGGAGACAGGGAGATAGGGGGGGGCGCAGAGAGGGTTGCGAACTCCCCGACATCATCGCGGGACGTCCGGCACTCCGGTCACCACTACGAGACCTCCGGAGACAGGAAGGCACGCAGAGGGGGTCGCATCCTCCCGGCCTTCATCACGGGATGTCCTACACTCCGGACAGCACTCCAGGACAGCAACTCACAGGGGCACAGGAAGACGCTATTTTCATTCTGATTTAATTACTGGACTGTCATTATTGTTATTATTATTTCTGTTATTGTCCTGTGATTTATTGTTGATTATTACTGTTACTGTATTGTTTGTCTTGTTTCATGTAAAAAAAGAGAAAATAAAAAGCATGTGTTAAAAAAAAAAGAACAAGCAAGAACAAGAGCTAAGAATAAATGTAAAGTGCACACTAAAGAATTAAAACAAATAAACAACACACAATAATAATAATAATAATAATAATAATAATAATAATAATAATAATAATAATAATAATAATAATAATAATAATAATAATAATAATAATAATAATAATAATAATAATAATAATAATAATAATAATAATAATAATAATAATAATAATAATAATAATAATAATAATAATAATAATAATAATAATAATAATAATAATAATAATAATAATAATAATAATAATAATAATAATAATAATAATAATAATAATAATAATAATAATAATAATAATAATAACAAACAATAAAAGAATGTGCAAATTTGCTTTCAAAGAAAATTAAGAAGAAATGTAAAGTGCACACTAAAGAATTAAAACAAACAACTTAGCTAACAATCAATAATAATAATAACAATAACAAACAATAAAATAATCTGCAAATTTGCTTTAAAATAAAATTATGTATTGTAAAATATGTTACACATATATAATCAAAATATAATATGCTAAATAAACAAACAAATAAATAAAAATTACAAATTCACTTTGTCTCTGTGAGAAGTGGGTTTTGAACACAGCCCAATCGCTGAACACAGGAGAGGAGAATGGAGCGTTTCAAGGGGTTTTAATGGTATTTCCCAAGCAGACAAGTATTACATCAGGGATGTACAATAGACAGGGGTTAGAATGTTCTTGGGGGGTGAGGACAGGTGCTCTCCCAGTGCAGCTGTGGGCAGAAGACACCAGTCTGTGTCGGGAGAGAGAGCAAGAGCACTCCTTGTGCAGCACGAGATGTCCAGGCAGGAAGGTGCACTGGAACGGGGGTCCTGGGCACAAGAGAAACAGATTAGAGCAAGGAATAATCACAAGAGCAGGTTAGCAGGGCTTCAGGCCGAGACGTCGTACCTAGGTAGTGATACTAACACCACGACGACTTCTGGTCAGCGTCGTCCGGTAGAAGTAGAGTCTTCATCAACGGGGGATGGGATACAGCTGTGAGGAGTGAGGTGCCTGACAGCGTGTGAATCAGGGGGATGAAGTGCAGCTGGGCTGAGTGACGGGAAGTGAAGGGATGCTGGCCATATAAGGGCGTGAGGCTTCAGTGGTGGAAGGGAGGATGAGGAGGAGTGCGTGCTGGATGGAAAGGAGGATGAAGAGGAGTGCATGGTGGATGGAAGGGAGGATGGAGAGGAGTGTGTGGTAAATGTGAGGGGAAAAGGAGGGGGAGTGAAGTACGCTTGTGCTGTGACTATGACAGTCTCAAGAACTATTTACATTCCACTCCCTATCATCACACTTCAAGGTTAGCCTGTAGCTCCTACTCGTTTCCATTTACAGTGCAATCCTTCTGGCCTTCCTCGCTGCAAAGTCATCAATCACATCATCATATGAAATCTGACCACCAACCTCACGGTTAATACTGATTACAGCCAGACCACTGAGGCGTTCTTGAGCCTACCTCAGGTATGTTTTCAAGAGTTTTAATTTGGAAAATTCCTCTCGGCTGAAGCTACTGTTACTGGTAGCGTTGCACTGATATGCAGAGCAATACACAAGTTGGGATATATTTCTGTGAGCTGCTTTGTGTGTATGCATTTCAACAACTCAAGAGTTGTCATGCTCTTTGATGGCCAGTCAGGTACATTTTCCAACTCCTGAGCCAGCTCCTTCCCATCCAAATCACATTGCCCTCCATTGTTCAAGGTCCGTGCCTCTGCTTGCTTCATCAGCTCTTGGTGTGGCAGGTCTTGGAAGTTGTACACAATTGCATAACTTTCACCTTGAATGAATGAATGAATGAATTTTTTTTTAACAGATTGCAGAATGGGTACAATACAGTACGGCTCAATACACACAATTGTTAAGGGGATGCAGATCAGAGAAAGACATTTGTCTTGTTTACATGAGGGTCCCCCATTTTCATTTCATAGTGACATTTATGACATACACAACATACATGACATCATGACATTTATGGCATATGGACATACAGGTATATAGTAGTTACATTTGTGACATATACGATATGCAAATATACAGTACTGTTACCGATAGATCCTAACAGTGAATATATACATATGATGGGGTATTGGCATGTTTCTCTTATTCTTCTTTTCTTCTCTTTTTATACTGCGACCCGGATGGCTTTTGTCTCTTCATAGTTCTCTAACGTTAGTCTTTCTCTCCTCGATGCTCAATTCTATAAACACTAGGGGTGGGAATCACCAGTTTCATCATGATACGATACGATATCGATTCTTTGGACAACGATACGATATTTGCCGATATCACAAAGTCTCTCACGATACAATACGATACGATTAGATTCAGGTGCCTGCGATCGATATGAGATGATATCATATGCCCATTTAACACAATCAGTAACATTTAGATCAACAAAAAAAAGGTAATGAAAATATCATTTGACATTTGTATTTTTGAGCTCTTCCAGACATTTAAAGGAAAATCAATCTATTGTTTTTAATACAAATAGACCTCCTGTTCACTGTAAAGTGCCACGTTTTTATATATTGAGCTTTAAACTTTAAGCTAAATTTTTTGGAACTCAAAACTCACAACCTCCCTCTCCCAAACCGTTCCTAGAACAATTTGTTGATGTTGCATGATCATGTATAGGCCTACATTTATTATGTATTATATTGTTTATGTTTAAATAACATTTAAACATCAAACTCCTCTGACCTCATCTGGTCTTTCCAAAGACGCGCGCACACACACACACAGAAAGGGAGAATGCTATGCTGTAACATCTACACACACGGAGCTACTGCTGTTGTTCTTGGGCGGATATGAGACTCGCCACAGGATTTTCAAAATAAGAGTATCGATATGAATCGATCTTATTACATCGCATCGATCCGATTCGATTGTTGATAATTACATCGATGTATCGATCTGGATCGATGTATCGTCCCACCCCTAATAAACACTTGACCGATACCCATCAATGCACAGCACTCTAGCATGTTCTGACTGTGAACACCTAAAGCCGAGGCTCAGATCGACTAATCGTTTTATATTTTTGGCTCATTATCCCTTATGTTAGAAAAAAAAATGTATGTAAAAATAATGGTTGCAGATATAGAGGGGGTGCCAAAACTGCGCCAAGCAAAAACGAATTTTTATTAAAAAAAGATATAAAATAAATATATGTATTTTTTTTATTTTGGCACCCCCCTCTGGGTGGCGCCCTAGGCAACCGCTTATATCGACTGTAGGAGGCTCAGCCCCTGATTGTAAGAGTCATAGAATACAAATACCTTGGTATTTGGCTTGATGAGAGATTTACATTTGAATACCCTGCCACCTTTCTTGCCAGTAAATAGCAGATTGGATTTTTTTACAGGAACACAGCCAGCTTCCCAATGATTAGCAATTTTTTTTGCTGAAGCAGTTTTCCTGTCTGTTTTGGATGACAGAGATGTGATTTATAGACAAGCGGCAAACTAAATTAATGTGTGCAAAACAGTTTAGAGCCTTGGGATATGTGTGAGATAAATAAATCAAATGCAAATAAATCTGTGTTGTATTTTGGTGAAGTGCCCCTTTAAGCCTTTGTGGTAACCATAATTCAGCTTGTCCCATGAAGTATAGTATTACCTTAACAGTATGATAAATGCTCATGCCAGTCTTCGGTCAGATTGATAACCCCATAACTCATTGGTCCGCTCATCTCAACATCAAGCAGCGTCCTGCGATGTCTGTGATATCCAGAACCCAATGCGTCCACAAACTGCTGGGGTCAAACCCGACCGACAGACATAACACACGCACCGCTCCGTCCCCCCCAGTCATCGACCATAGGTCAAGTGATTGAAGTTGCGGAGTCTCTTATTTTATTTGCACCGGGAAGAATTAATTTGACCAGTATGACACTGTCTTTAATCAGATGATATCCATTTCCCTTATCCGTCACACGGCAACTAGAAGTTACTCTTACGAAGTCACAATATGTAGGTCTCGGAGAACTCTTATATGCCTAAAAATAATCTTATTATTATCATCATCATTATTATCATCATTTTACGAAAGGACTTGTAATACTGCTCATTTGAAAGCTTGGTTGTATTACTACTTTTTTAATAAGTATTACCACTGTAACATTACTTAATAAGCCCATTATATAGAATCTACATTATATATATATAGAATATATATATGCTACATACACACATGGCATACATATGATATATTTCTTTATTTAGGGGTCTGTGTGGATAAAGACATATGTGATCATTACTACTAGAGTTTTACATCATAAATCCTAAACATCATGAGGCAGTGTTTCTGCCGAATCTCCTTCATCATGCACAAAAATGGGTAAAGTTACAATGCAACACATTTCAATGCTTACCAGAATGGTCAGAAGGATGTACACGAAGTGGGTTCAAAAAGGTTTTATTTTTAAAAATACAAAATTACAATAAATGCACAATCATGCTTATAAGTACAAAAAGGTTTCTCTTACAAAATATCAGAATGCAGAATCCAAAAAAATCTCTCTTGAGATGGGGCGAGTTAGCCTTTATAAAGGAATTCAAGATCTCTTTGTCATTGGTTCAAATACAGTGATGAAATTTCACTAGCCAGTCAATGTTTAGCACGTCAGTACATATTTATCCAATCATTTTACTGTACGTGTACAGTACGTGTCTTATCATTCCTTCCGTTATTTATTACTTTGCAGTTACATATCATTCGAGTATGAGAAAGTCCCTCCACATACTATCTTAACAGAACCTGCAAGGGTTAACCTGGTAACCATGCGTCTGACGGCCGGAGAGCTCAGGGAAGGGTTCCGAGCAGCTAGGCCATCTGGGAAAACTCAAAACCCAAAGCAAAGGGTTGCTTTCAGCCATTGGGAACACAGCATTTATACAGTACAGTACAGTACATATTATTATAGTATAGTAATATATAGTATTACACACTCCCTTTTTAAGCATAGAATTATAATACATATAATATAATATATATTATAATCCTTATCCTAAGCCTCAATACTGAGAGCGGGAAAGAGGCCCCGCTCCACATTCCGATGGTTTACTCCCTTTCTGCATGTTCATGTGGAGGGAGGAGGGAGGGAGACAGACACATTGGTACAGATTACTTTTATATGTAGAATTATAAAGCATATAATTAATATATACTAACAGTATATATATGTTTCCATAATTATTACATACACAAAAGGTTAGATTCACACAACAATATATTCACTGTCTTCCAATCCAGAGTTTAGAATACAGGGCATTGCTTTTTGATTATATTTTTACCAACATTTCTTTTATTGATAAGGCTTGTTGTTTGTATACTTGGCTGTCTTTCTAGCCTTCTTTGGCCTCTCATACTCCGACCATCCTCTCGTCGTGGGGGGGGAAGAACATGGGGCCTCTGGTCGTGAAGTCCCTGGTCGAGAGGTCATCAATCTTGGGTCTTGCTGGCTGTGACCCTTTTCACCTCCCCTGACCTCTTGAACCACCACACCCCCTTGCTCGATGGACGGCTGGACTGGATAAATCTTCAGATCCCTCTGAACTCGACGGGTCCCGGTTCCAGCCTCGATGCGGGTCGTGCTCACTTTAGGGTAAAATATTAAATCAATCCTGAAGTATTCACAGCTTTTACCCCACGTTTCCACGGTGGCCCACGTCTTGCCAAAATGGGGGTCACCCTCTCGTGTAGCCTTGTAAATTTTCACCCAGGCGGGGACAATTCCTTTCCAGTTTTCACCTTCCAGGATATGGGATCTACTTGCTCTCAACTCTGACCCCGTGCTTAAGAGGAAGAAATCATCAAACGGAATTCTGGTAAAAGGGTCAGAATAAGGTCTTCTTCCTTGTCTTATCCCCACTATTTCAGACCAAGTGGCGGGTGACTTAAGTTCTTCATTGGTCATTATTCTCCCGTCTTCCGCATACAGTTGAGATCGCTGACCGTCGTCTATTCCGTCCCACCTCCCCCGATGGAGCGGCATCCTTTTCACCCAGGTCGCTCCCAGGGTCTGAGCCGGTGTCAATTCCGGTGATGTAATCGTGGTTGCTGGCGGGCCTAGGTCAGGCATCATTGGTGAAACCAGGCTTGGTGATGACACAGCTGACACGAGTGTCGCTCTCCTAGGGACGTGGGTCTCCCGATCCAAAATACCCAGCACGCTATCCAAATGACCTTCATGTAACATAAGTTCGTCCTCCAAGATGACATATCCCGTAACAGCCATTCTTCTTCAGTTGCTGCTTGCTCGCTGTGCCCTGTGTGTCTCTGTGTGTTGGCAAAGGAGAGAACACTGATCCTTTATAATCATTTAAGAAGGGGCGCCGTCTCAGTTGAAGGCCACAGTTGTTGTTTTACATTATTTATGGCCCTCCCCATCTGGGGGAAGAGACCCATATGACGTAATAGATTTATTGCAATGATGACCCCTATTATCAAAATGCAGGGGAGAGCCCAACGCATAACTCCCAAAATGACCGTCCTGGCCGTCTGTATTATGGAGGAGGCAAAATTCCAAACATCCCCCACACCGTCTTTATCTGCAGTCCCAATATCTTCAGCTGCACGGCCGATAATGGTACCTAGTACTATCGCAAATTGAGTGATGTCCCTCCGTTTGCTCCATTCGTCCACATGCGGAGTTCGATCCTGTGAACAGGATCCGTTTGTCATGTTGTTAGCATGTGAAAGGGGAAAGACACCATCCAGGTGAAACCCTCTTCCTGTCCATCCAAACTCTTGATTCAGCTTTCCTCCTGTTTCCAGATAAGCAGATATGGGTTTCCATGGGGATACAAAGTCAAACAGGGCCTTGCTACACCCCGTACAGGTGTTAAACAGATGTCGGTTATTTCCCCGTCGGTTATTACAATACTGGGTATTGATGAAATTCCATCGGTTTAACAGGTATGTTATCAGGAGAATCGTACCAATGCATATTACTCCACGCATGTTCTTGCGGGGGAGGGTTACGCACAATGTAGTACCTTTCTACTATTCTTCGAGGGTCGCATCCTATCTCCTGGGCCTTTGCCAGAGGAAGAGTGCCCCAATGGATCCACGTACTGTTAGTCCCATTCCAGGATCTCCCCCTAGTCAGGGTCCGAGTAGAGGCTAAGTCCACCATAGCTGAGGTAGCCTCCTCCACATGTAGGTCTGGATAAGCATCCTTCGCTGTACACAGACTCTGATCATTCTGCGTACAATACTGTTTCCCCCTTCTACCATAAGTAGTTCCGGGGTAGGCCCCGAGCTGGGCCCCCGTCGCTTTGAAGCTTGGTTCCAGACCCCACCTCATTATGTAGCCACTAGAGGTCTTTCTGGTGAGAATAAGAGGTGGGGGTAGTAGGATATCGCCTAATTGTCTCTCTTTAATGTTCACCATAGTGAAAGGTAGCTGTGGATCCTTTTCTTTCCAATCGTGTTCCCATTCCAATATATCCTCTTTTTCTGATCCATCGGGATTGAGGTTCGGATTAGGTTTGCTTTCTTTTGGGGGAGCTTTGTTATTGCTCCCCATGGCCACTACCAATGCTCCGGGGTATGGGGTGCTGGATTTTAGGTCTATATGCCTAACCACATTTAGTTGGAACCCCAAAACCTGAGCAGCTAACTGTTGGTGGATGAACAGGGTCAACTTGGTCTCCTCCGATTCTGGCTCCTTCTGCCAGCATGTAGCCACCAGGTTGACCTCCTCATCAGTGAGGCCTATTCCTGCATAGGCCTTCCATTCATTGAGGGGCCGAGTTGCCCACCTGCGGTCGTATTTGTCGTACTTTGTGGGTTCTGGCCTCACTCTATACCTCCTCAAATAATTCCTGAAGTTCACACAACAGGTGGCTTCCTGGCCCAGAGTTCCATTCGCGTATGGGCGTGGGACCCCCATATTCCGTGCTTCTCGGCATATAGGGACTAATTCACCCGCTTCTCTCATCATTCTTTTTCCCACTTCAAGGGTGGTAAGACCCCTGCATACCTCATCAGTTTTGGCTAGGTTATCAGATAGGCAATCGAGGAGAGAGTCCAGTATTTGCGTGCCCCACTTTCCCTCGAGTTTCTCCACCTGGCTCGGGGTCAAGGTCGGGACGTCTGTGTACCATAAAGTCCTCCCCCCCGCCAGGGGGAGACTGCGCACCCATGGAAGTGTAGGTGGGTATGGTTTGATTTTTACCCGTCCTGGGTTTGTTACCGCCACAGTCCATTTGAACCATGTAGTGGTAGTCTGAAAAGGGCATCCTCCTGCTTGGTCAGTAGCTGTGAGAGTTATATCCTGTTCAGGCCGTTCCTGGACCTGAGCCTCCGTCTGAGTGTCCTGTCTGGGGGTCAAGAATCTAAAGAAGGTCTCAGCCTCTCGTTCCCATGCCGGGGGCCATTTTGTATACAGGGTCACCTTGGTCAAGGTTGATTCTGTGTTATCACTTGGTTTCCTGCTCAGGGTCACTTCTACTGCTCGGGTTCCATTCAGTCTGGTAGTAGAACAGTTAGATAATTCCTCCCAAGGCCCCCACTCCAGGTCACCCTGATACCTGGAATGTGCTATGACTCTGATGCAGGGGTATATCCTTGCTCCTCCCTTGGCTAGTTTCATTTTAGTTGAGATTTCGCCTTTGGGGTCAGAAGGGTATACTGCCGTTACCTCTGCTCCTGCCGCACCGAGGCAAATCTCGTCCCTCTGAGCGGCCAAGTCTTTCCATGTCATGTATGGATTACATCCCTCCTCTGGGTTTAGTAACCAGCATTGTGGTTCCGGATCAGGCAGTGAGCAGTCAGGGAGTTGTTCCTTTGTCTGACCCGTGTCACTAAAAGAGGTGAATATATAGTCCGATCAGGCCTCCCATCTCTCTGATGTGTTTCTTGGTTCACATGGGACCCGAGTGATCATTCTATAGTGGGTCACTGGTATTCCTCTATGTTCCTTAATCGTTGGTTCTTCAAACTCCCATTCAGTACGAGTCCTGGGGTAATCAATTGCCCTTATAAATCCCAGGGTTAGTGCGATGGCGAGTGCTACCAGAGTCACTCTCAGTATACATTTAACTGCCACAGCCTTGGCTGATTTCTTGGGTTGAATCGCCAGGCTTGGTGATATCTCTTCTATGTTTGGAGCGGCCCTGTTCTCGGATTCATTGTCAGAATCTGACTGCTCCCATTCCCGGTCTATATCCATTGTCAAGCAGGTCATGATCTCCTTTCGAGCGGCCCTGTTTCCGGATTCGTCATTTGGGCGGGGCACCGCATATGCTCCTTTGTTTAGGCAGGTCATGTGCTCATATATATAGTCCCTGCCCATATGCGTTGGTTGTCTGATTATGACTGGCAGGTCATTGTATGGTGGGTTTGGTGGTGCCCAATATTCTGATGTCGGGGTACCGGGTCCCAGTGTGTCTTCGGGACTAGGCCCATTGCGCATGGGTATGGGTTGTTCCCCGTACTCCGGGGCGACCAGGTTATCGGTGTTTGTGGTTTTCTTCAGGTAGGCCATATTCCCCCTTCTCGCCTTCCCTTCGCTGCCTGAGAAGAAAAGGTGAGACGGTTATCGCCTGTGTGCATCGAGCATGTACTACTTGGTCAAGGCTTTTGATTTTCGCCTAATGCGATCCCACATACTGGGCGCCCTCAGGCCTGGTCCCATGCCGTCGGGGTAGTGTACCCTCTTTGGTTTGAACATGGACCCCTTCCTAATGCTTCCTATCACAGGACTGTCTTTACCAGCGGTAATCTCTATAGAGATGCCTCTGATAGGGTGTGGCATATGCCCCACACTCAGCGTGACAGAGAGTATCACCCATTGGTATTCTTTCCCATTCACTGGTCTCTCTGTATCTCCTGGGGATATGGACTTCCCTTTCGTGCCCGTTTTAGTTATTCCAGGCCCGTTTCTCACCAGTAGTTCTAGTGATAGGGTTTCTCGGAACCCTTCTCTGAGCTCTCCACTTATAGTGGTCAACCAATCGAATTCTCCACCGTGTCTGTGTGCAGAGTTGGGGAAGGGCAAGGAGATCAGTCCCGAGGTTAGTAGCACAGCCCTTTTAGCCAGCATCATGCGCACCAGGCTGGCTACATCCAGTAGAAGGTAATTTCCCTTCAGTCTATCATTGGTCATGACCTCCTGTCCTTTGGTGAACAGTCTTGACCTCTCCTCCGTATCCTTTACCCAGAATGTGTCTGGTCCTTTCACCAGGAACATCTTGTCCCCCCTTGAAGGCATTGCCCTGGGGAAACAGGTGTTTATGGTTTTCTCGAGATAGGTTTCCATCAGGCTGGCCAGGTTTTCCGTGCTGCCCTTGAAGGCTATACCTCCTCGGCCTGCGGCCCCTTTGCGGACTGGGGCATCCCCATCTTGCAGGTATCCTCTGCCCTTTGTCAGGTATATTCCTGAACCTAGTTTTACTTCTGTATGGTCTTGGCATTTGGCCAGAGCATAGCCCAGCCATGAGCACCCGCACTTGGATGCTAACTGTGGGGTCATAGGAGGGTACGCTGCCAGTACTATACTGGGTCCGTATTCGATATAACATGCTTGGCAGACAATTGTTCTGCATCCCCTCGGGCCCTCCTTTGGCCCAAAGGTGTAGGTATCATCGCCTGGGCGATATAGAGGTCTGTGATCCGTGGGGACCTGTTCTGGACGATTCCGTGACGGTCCGTGCCACAGTAGGTTAGTCACCTGGACGAGGCACAAGGTGCATTTATCCAGGTTGTGTCCCCATTTTGTCCATCTGATTATGCTTCCTCCTGGTCCCTCCACAGGTTCTGCTTCCGGGGTGTCGGGGTGACGTACTAGTGATCTGTTATCTGACAGATACCCCTTTTTTGCAGCCTTAACTGCTCTGTCAGCCACGCCCATAAAAACGCTGGCGCCTCTTATGTTTCCAGCGTCCCCATTCAAAGGGGACAATCCTGGCGCCATACAGATCAATATATTGTGCCTGGCGCACTCCAAGGCGAAAGGCATGGACTCTCTAAGTCCCGGAACACCCCCTTTTACACCCAATTGGGCCATCTTGCTTCCCGTTTCCTGTGGTGTAGAGCTTGAGACTCCAGCCATTTCCCAGTTCTTCACCTGGTTTTGCGGACTTGATCTATGTGCACTATACCTAGGTCCTGCAATCTAAGTTGCCTGGGACTAAGTATTTCAACCATGGTATCTTTGCGTTCACACTTCTTGCTGGGATTCCCTGCCAGGGGTTTTCGGAGCACCCACACGGCTTCACCTAAGGAGAAAGGAGAGGAGACAGCCGTGTTATCTTTTGAAACACATCTCTTATCCTCTCTTCCCAAGTTCACAGCTTGGTGTATCCTAAGGAGGGAGGTTGGTTCATCCCAGGATCGCAACATATCCTCCTTGATTATCTGCTCTTTTATAGAGCGTACAGGTCTTTGCAGTTTTCCAGCACATGGGTCTTGAACACCGTCCAGCCTGGGTCCGCTTCCTCTATGGGGATGTTCCTATTCCTAGGGTTTTTCCCCTCGAGAGCTTTGCCTTTCAGTTTGTGGAGTGGGGATGCTTTTGTCACATAGCCAGGCACATGGGTCATAATGTGGCCGCATTTTCCCATGGCAGAGTCCAGCTGACTCAGGGACACAGGCTTCTCTATGGCCGCTACATGATCCAGGTATTCCCTGCTGACTGACTTTCCGGTGTCCGTGATGTTGAAACCCAGATACCTCAGGGTATGTTTCGCGATCTCGCACTTCTTGAGGCCTATTTTTAATCCGGCCCTGGAGAGGCGGGTCACTACCTGGTCCAGTAGTTCCAAGTGTTCCTTTTCCGAGTCATTGGTCCAATATACGTCGTCGATGTAGATGGTGACGTCCAGACCTCTCAGGATGTCCTCTATGACTCCTTGGAACACATTCGGGGAGTTCTTATACCCCTGTGGTAATACTGTCCATCCATAAGACAGCCCGTTCCAGGTGAACGCCGTCTTTTGGGTCTTTTAGGGGGTCGATAGGTACTGACCAGAATCCATTAGCCAGGTCAATGCTAGACTTCCAACGTTTGTTGGGCAGATTCCTGGTTGTTTGTGCTATGTTTATCATTGTCCTGGTGTCTGGCATTCAGGGCAATTAGGTTGTGCACTAATCTCCATGATCCATCAGGTTTGGGGACTCCCATTACAGGGGTATTTGTTAGAGCAGAGTCCAACATAGTCAATACGCCCATTTGTTCCAATTCCGTGATGGTTTCTGTCAGTTCCTTTTTGCACCTCGGGCCAACCCTGTGTTGTGCTTGTCTCGGTGGTATGGTCCCTTTTATAGTGTGTGTATACTTGGGGTCCACCCTTCCCACATCGTTCTTGTGGGTAGCATAAGAGCCTCTCTTGAGTATTTCTCGTATGAGGGTTTTCTCGTGACTTTCGGACTCTTCCACAACCTTGTCCATTTCGCCCCGTATGTCCACCGGCTTCATATATTTGACACGGACTCTTTGCTGTGGCCTTTTCGGGTCACAATCGGGTATGAATTTTTCCTTTTCGTACAGTAGCATCAAGTCTCTTGGGGATAACAGGGGTTCCGAATTAGGTGGTCCTACCACTCCTGATATCCCATGCTTCTCTCCTGTACCCATGAGGGCTCTGGTCCCATTACCTAATTCCACTTCTATAGATCCGGTAATGGGTGTATTTACATGCAGGGAGATTTCCGCCCCGGTGTCTACTAGGTATTGGTCGTTTCCCACTTGACACGTTAACTTCCCATCAGTCTCCTGTGTTTTGAGTGCAATAGCATTCAGTAGGGGCCTCTCCTGGGGATCTATATTGAGGGTTAATAGATTCTCTGTCACTCTGCCTTCTTCCCATGCTCGAGTGTCATGTGTCACATCCCCAGGAGGTAAGGATTCTATTATTTCTCCTTCCGGGATTTGGATTCCTCCCTTCTTGCCCTCGTCTCTGCTTGCTGTTCTGGGGTTAATGCCCTCCAGTCGTCTGCAGAGAGGTATTCGATGCCGGAAGGATCCCTTTTCCCTGTTCTCTCCTTTGTTGCTTTCGGGGGGAACTCCTGGGAGACCCCCCTTTTGGCGTTTTTTGAGTAGGTAGGGCTAGCTTTAGCTGGTGGCTGTTGCCTGGTTTTGGGAGGCTGAAGGTGAGCCTTCTCATCTCGTGGTTCCTCCCCTTTCCTATCCCCCCAGGTGTATTTTTGGTTATGCAGCATTTTGACTTGGTCATATAGCATACATTCGGTACGTAACTGGTCATGGGACCACGCTGCGCATTTGGCTGCCAGAAGGTTACCCCCTGGTACTCCTATGAATAGCTTTTCAAGCAGTAAGCCTTATCCTTGTACCGGTCCTCCACGTATGACTGATTCTGCTGCAACAGTGAGAGACAAGCTCCCGTCTCGCACCTGTGGGATTAGTTTCTCCACCATGTTTTCCCCTGGATCTTGACCGGGGATTCTTACTTCTATTTCCATCATTTGGGCCATTGAAGCCCCTTCGGGGATCTCCAGCCCTTTGAGGTGTCTCAAAATGCGAGCGGCATCCGGGTCATCGTAGAGAGGTGACCCATGGAAAATCTGAGCAATCCTATGGATATAAGCAGCCTGGTCTCCCCTTGAAGCATTTCCGGGGCCAGTTTTTTGAGCACTTGGGTTTTGCTCAACAATTCTGGTGCTTTGTTGCTTTCTCCATACTGGGTGCTGTCATACAGACTCCTGCCTGTATGTGAACTCTTTCCTCTTGGTCAGTAAATGTCTCCGGGAGATTGGGCTAGTATGGAGTGAGGGCTCACTTCCGGGCGGTGTTCCTCTGTGCTGTGTCTCAGGGCTCGGATTGGGCTTATGGACGGGGCTTCGTTCAACCAGTTTCTTTCTCTCCTGGCTATTTCGGCTATGGCCCTGTCTCGTTTGTACACCTGTTCACGTAGTACGTCATAGCCAGCATGTAAATATGCATGCTTGTATGGTTCCGTTATTCCCGGGTGAGACAACACTTTCTCTGCCTCGGGTGACCGGGCTAAGGCCCGAGCCTTTCCCCATGTCACGGGATATGCTGGCATAATATCCCCTGTTTCTTCTCCTGCCAATTCTCCTTCACTTTCGTCGGAGACGTCCTCCAATCCTGAGCTCCAGGTCAAGCCTGAGGGTGACTGGAAGGCGGTGCCTTTCAGGGGGGGCCCTGGGCCTATATGTCTCAGTTTGACCGGTTTGGCTCTCTTGTTCCGAGGCCTAGGAGGTTCGCCCCTTAGGTACCGAACTCTCTCCCTAGATCTTGACCGAGATGAGGACCTTGAGGAGGCTCTGGAGCTTGACCGATCCCGGTCTTCCTCTATTTCTGAGTCCTGATCCGGATCAGTATACTCTGGTTCGCTATCTGTTGGGTCGTCCCCTGACTCCGGGGGACAGCCTAGTCGTCTAAGAATACTCCTGGCCTGGGACCTGGCAGGTCCGCCCCTTTCTGGTTCGAACTGTACTGTCGGTCTCCGGGGAGTGGATGATCTTCCTCTCTCTGTTGTTCGGGAGGAGTTCTGGGAATTGGACTTTTCCTTTCTGGGGACAATTCCCGACCCCTCAGGGTTTGGAGGGGGAGTGAGAGGTACCGATGCAGGCTCACTGTCCTCATCCTCCTCACTTTCCCCTGCTTTAACCAAGGCCCGGGTTATTCCCTCATGGTCCTTAGGTTCTACCATGAGACAGATTTCCGTGTGCTCTGCACTTCTTATGGTTGAGATCGCGCTGACTACTGCTTCCCCCAACCATATGCCTCTTTGGCCATATCCTCGAGACCTGCCCCACATCAGGTTTATGGCTAGTCGGTAGGGCATGTCCTTGGTACCATGGCCAGCATAGATTTCTCTTTTTTGCAGTAGTTCCTTCATACGGGACACCAGTTTGTCCCAGTTCTTTTGTGAGGACTGTACTTTATTGTACCGGTTTTGGCTTAGGGTCACATGGACAACTTTCTCGGCGTGAAACACATTATAATCACACTCAGTGATTACTGCCTTGCCCGGTTTCAGGGGTTCTTTGGTCCTTATTTCCATTACCTGTTTCCTCAGGTTCCGGTAGTAAACGCCTCCTGCCGTTACCATGCTTGTTTCCCATCTACCATAGCTCGTCAATGATGGTCCAGTGAAGGTGAGAATTGACCATGGTGCATCAGAGTTGTTGGTCCAGACTGGGTAGTTAGTGACTGTTATGTCAGGTGTTTGTATGTGAGAGTTTGTAGATGTTCCTCTCGCCCCTGAGTGTTCACCACAGCGAGAGGTATAGGTTGCTCTCGCTTGTCTCACATCCTTGTGAACACGTGGTCCTGGGCTTATGGACCGCAGGGAGTAATCTCGCCCTGGGGTTGATGTAGCCATCGGTGTGGTTGATCCCCCCAGTGTCTGGAGTTGTCCCCCGAGAGTAAATCCCCTCATTTCACATTCGGAGGGATCGCTAGTTGAGCGGGGTTCCCTCTGGCCCATGTACTTGTGAGTGGGAACAGGCAGTGCTCAGTCTGTTTCTGCTCCTGAGTCCCGACTACGTTCCTGTGTCATCCCCTCCTGGGTGTGTCTCGCACCGGCAAACTGGAGCTCAGGGCTTTCAGGGTTAGTGAAACCCCCTGAGCCTTCTTTCTCCGTGCTTGGAGGCCGAGTGTCTGGTGTTTCCTCATACATCCTCCCGGGTCCTGACGGGGGCCACGTAATTTGGGCCCTCTGTTCTGAGTGACTCGCTTCTCGCGGTGTTCCCTGAGGACCAGACCATGTCTGGTTTCTGTATGCCAGTTCGTTCATGACCTGTGTGAGGTCTCCGACCATAGTGGGCTCAATTTCTTCGAACAGATTTCCCCAGCCATTACGGTAATGTGATGGCCATGCCTCCATTTGAGCTCTGCGCACTGTGTTTGCTTGGTATTTATCCGGGACTAGCAAGACCACTGCCATTGATGCAGCTGGTATTTCTTGGTAGGCTTCCAAGAAGCACCATATGCTCGTGTTGACATCATAGTGCCAAATCCCTGTTCCAAACAGTGTCATGATTAGGCTTGTTATGCCTACTCTCTGGGCTTGTCTGAAAATATTCCTGTAATATGCCAGGAGTACTCGGGTTTGGCCTTCAAGGTCTGTTCCTGGCAGCACGTCTTGCATGGCAATTGTCAGTATCCCCTCGTAACCCTTATTTCTAAGTAGGTAGGGGACTCCTACCAGCACCGTGCCGTCCTTAAGGAGGTTATAAGGTTGTCTGGCCACTTCTCTTGCACACCAGTCGGCGTAGTCGGGTCCTGCCATGTCTTGTATGGTTTTTGCCATTCCTCCTCCATTACGTAGGCCTCGGTTGGCCGGGTTAACCACAAATGTGTGTTTTCCTTTTGGTACAAAGTTTTGTAACCATATGGAGGAGACCCATAGGTGCTGTATATGCTTAGGGTTTCCTGGTTGAGATCTGGGTTTAATAGTACATGAGATTTCATTCAACCTTGACATGCCAGGGGGCATGGTCTGCTCCTCTGGCGGAGAGTTTGGTGTAGGGATTTGGGGCAGGGGGTTCCACTGTCCCTGAAGTCCCAGGCTGTCGGGCCAGTATGCAGGGGCCGTAGCTGTCGGGACCTTTCGTGTTCCAATTACGGCCTGCTGTACAGCTGGCAGCTCTGGGTATAGTGATTCGCTTGGTTCTGTGAATTCCTCACTTCCCGCAAACGTTTCAGGGGACTCTGGGTTTTCCTCCCGTTCTCCTAGGTAGTCCAGACCCAGGCCGGGTATGAAAACTCCCAATCCATCATCCGAGGGTAATTCCTCGTCCTCTATGATGTGGGAATGATTGTGAGACATCGTGTTGGTACTGGCTCATTAGCCGGCGCTGCTGTAGTCTCGGGCTAGGTAGCCTGCTATTAGCACCAGCTCGGTAGCCGGTGCTCCTGTAGACTAGGGCTATGTAGCCTCCTGTTAGCACCAGCTCGGTAGCCGATGGTGAGCTAGTTAGCTCTTGTCTGGCTAGGGCCAGCTCATTTGCTTGTGGCTAGTTAGCCTGCATTCCAAGTGGGCTCCGTTTTGGTTGCCTCATGTAGCCTCGGGCTAGGTATCCATCCAGTTAGCATTCAGTTCACTTGTGGCTAGTTAGCCTGCATTCCAGTGGGCGCCGTTTTGGCAGCGTCACATTAGCATTCAATTCACCTGCGGCTAGCCAGCCCGTGTTCCAGTGGGTGCCGTTTTGGCAGCCTCACGTTAGCATTCAATTCACTTGTGGCTAGTTAGCCTGTGTTCCAGTGAGCGCCGTTTTGGCAGCCTCACGTTAGCATTTAATTCACTTGTGGCTAGTTAGCCTGTGTTCCAGTGAGCGCCGTTTTGGCAGTCTCATGTAGCCTCGGGCCAGGCAGCTTCCCGTTCGCACCTGCAGATCACAAAGCCAAAGTGCCAGAGACGGATCCCTCTCCCGAGGGGAAGGACCTTCCTGAGTAGAGCTTTCCACGTTAGGTTTGTTTCTAAGGCTCCCTTGGCCCTTGACTTTAAAGCTCCCCAGGCCCGCTAGTCGCAGTAGTTTTCTACTTAAGTTTTGAATCTAAGTAAGCATTATGTTACTTTAAGTTCAAGTGACTTTTTAAGGCTCCCTTGGCCCTTGACTTTAAAGCTCCCCAGGCCCGCTAGTCGCAGTAGTTTTCTACTTAAGTTTTGAATCTAAGTAAGCATTATGTTACTTTAAGTTCAAGTGACTTTTTAAGGCTCCCTTGGCCCTTGACTTTAAAGCTCCCCAGGCCCGCTAGTCGCAGTAGTTTTCTACTTAAGTTTTGAATCTAAGTAAGCATTATGTTACTTTAAGTTCAAGTGACTTTTTAAGGCTCCCTTGGCCCTTGACTTTAAAGCTCCCCAGGCCCGCTAGTCGCAGTAGTTTTCTACTTACGTTTTGAATCTAAGTAAGCATTATGTTACTTTAAGTTCAAGTGACTTTTTAAGGCTCCCTTGGCCCTTGACTTTAAAGCTCCCCAGGCCCGCTAGTCGCAGTAGTTTTCTACTTAAGTTTTGAATCTAAGTAAGCATTATGTTACTTTAATCACAAAAATAGAGCCTTCTATTGAAGTGTGATTTTTTTTTTTAGGAAGAGTCTTCTACTTTAGGTTTTGTCAAATCTGTAATTAATTTTACTCCAGAGGCATTTGACAGTAGTCCTGTTTTCTTCGGCCGTTAGCACCTATTCAGTTAGTATAAATGCCCAACGCAAGGGACGCCATGATAAATGCTCATGCCAGTCTTCGGTCAGATTGATAACCCCATAACTCATTGGTCCGCTCATCTCAACATCAAGCAGCGTCCTGCGATGTCTGTGATATCCAGAACCCAATGTGTCCACAAACTGCTGGGGTCAAACCCGACCGACAGACATAACACACGTACCGCTCCGTCCCCCCCAGTCATCGACCATAGGTCAAGTGATTGAATTTGCGGAGTCTCTTATTTTATTTGCACCGGGAAGGATTAATTTGACCAGTATGACACTGTCTTTAATCAGATGATATCCATTTCCCTTATCCGTCACACGGCAACTAGAAGTTACTCTTACGAAGTCACAATATGTCTAGGAGAACTCTTATATGCCTATAATAAAAATAATCTTATTATTATCATCATCATTATTATCATCATTTTACGAAAGGACTTGTAATACTGCTCATTTGAAAGCTTGGTTGTATTACTACTTTTTTAATAAGTATTACCACTGTAACATTACTTAATAAGCCCATTATATAGAATCTACATTATATATATAGAATATATATATGCTACATACACACATGGCATACATATGATATATTTCTTTCTTTAGGGGTCTGTGTGGATAAAGACATATGTGATCATTACTACTAGAGTTTTACATCATAAATCCTAAACATCACGAGGCAGTGTTTCTGCCGAATCTCCTTCATCATGCACAAAAATGGGTAAAGTTACAATGCAACACATTTCAATGCTTACCAGAATGGTCAGAAGGATGTACACGAAGTAGGTTCAAAAAGGTTTTATTTTTAAAAATACAAAATTACAATAAATGCACAATTATGCTTATAAGTACAAAAAGGTTTCTCTTACAAAATATCAGAATGCAGAATCCAAAAAAATCTCTCTTGAGATGGGGCGAGTTAGCCTTTATAAAGGAATTCAAGATCTCTTTGTCATTGGTTCAAATACAGTGATGAAATTTCACTAGCCAGTCAACGTTTAGCACGTCAGTACATATTTATCCAATCATTTTACTGTACGTGTACAGTACGTGTCTTATCATTCCTTCCGTTATTTATTACTTTGCAGTTACATATCATTCGAGTATGAGAAAGTCCCTCCACATACTTTTTTTTTTTTTCTTTTTTTTTTCTTCATTTTCCTCCGATTTTTCTCCCATCCCAATGTTAGTCGTATGCCAATTCCCAATCCCCTTCCTGGTCGCTGCGCACTTACCCCCCACAGTCAGATCATCTGGGAGAGTGGAGGCTATCACGTGCTTCCTCCGACACACGTCCAGCCAATCAACCGCTTCTTTTCACCTGGCAGCGCGGATCCTCCCTGAGAGGGCGTAGCGTGTGGAAGGATCACACTATCCCACTCAGGTCCTATCCGCGCTTAGCAGGCGCCCCGACCGAACTGTAGGAGTCGCTGTTTACAACGACCCGGACCCACCCCGCCAGCTTCTCCCACCTTCTAATACAGCCAATTGTATTAGTGTGAATGGCCAGCCAAGCTGGTGACAACCCCGGAGCTGTGAGCTGGATTCGAACAGGCGAATTCAGCTCACAGCTCCGGGGTTGGTGACGAATCCACATACTATCTTAACAAAACCTGCAAGGGTTAACCTGGTAACCATGCGTCTGACGGCCGGAGAGCTCAGGGAAGGGTTCCGAGCAGCTAGGCCATCTGGGAAAACTCAAAACCCAAAGCAAAGGGTTGCTTTCAGCCATTGGGAACACAGCATTTATACAGTACAGTACAGTACATATTATTATAGTATAGTAATATATAGTATTACACACTCCCTTTTTAAGCATAGAATTATAATACATATAATATAATATATATTATAATCCTTATCCTAAGCCTCAATACTGAGAGCGGGAAAGAGGCCCCGCTCCACATTCCGATGGTTTACTCCCTTTCTGCATGTTCATGTGGAGGGAGGAGGGAGGGAGACAGACACATCGGTACAGATTACTTTTATATGTAGAATTATAAAGCATATAATTAACATATACTAACAGTATATATATGTTTCCATAATTATTACATACGCAAAAGGTTAGATTCACACAACAATATATTCACTGTCTTCCAATCCAGAGTTTAGAATACAGGGCGTTGCTTTTTGATTATATTTTTACCAACATTTCTTTTATTGATAAGGCTTGTTGTTTGTATACTTGGCTGTCTTTCTAGCCTTCTTTGGCCTCTCATACTCCGACCATCCTCTCGTCGTGGGGGGGGAAGAACATGGGGCCTCTGGTCGTGAAGTCCCTGGTCGAGAGGTCATCAATCTTGGGTCTTGCTGGCTGTGACCTCTTTCACAGTACAGTACTGTACTGTTGTTCTGTATCTAAGTGGCTTGCTGCGTTACCCATAGGAGAATAGTACAGTGATGGAAGAATCATCAAGCAGAATGCAGAGCTCTCATCTAAAGTTATTGCATTTATTGCATTTAAAACACAATGTATTCCTATATTAAAAGGTTTGAAATGTCCCACAAAGTTGAGTCTTTGTTGAAAAGAGTCTATATCCAAATAAATGTTGTTGAACACAGCGTTAAATCTATCTAGCTAACTCGAGTTCTTTGTTGTCTGGAAAACCAGGAAGTTCTTTGTCCGATCTCTTTTGTTGTTGTTTGATTCGTTGCTATAGTGATGAGTTCCTCCGTCTGTTCTCGTTTGCCGTCTTGCCGCTGGGGTGGTGTGTTTCTGTTCTGTCCTGTGTGTTCCCAGCGCTCCCTTTTATCAATGAGCAAGACATGTCTGTGTGACGTCATCAAAGGCCGTCCCCTAGACGTTTTCCACCAATCACTGGCTTTCAGTTTGAATTTGAAATTGAGGGTTGTACTTTGTCCAACTGCTCCGTTTTTCATTGTTTCAAATCAGAGTAATAGAATTAGTCAAAAATAGGCTTAATCCTTTTGGTATTAGGCCTCAAGACAGTTATAGACTATATACAAAACTATATATAGTACCCTAAACACAGACATATTATTCTTGACTAAAAAGCTTTTAGGTTTCAGATAAGAGTCAGTCCTTTACCATCAAGCCCAGTTTTATAGTGTTATAATTATTTCTTTTAACTTATTCAATCATCTATGCTAACAGTTCTTCTTAGTTATCATTTTAAATATGTCCAACTTGGTTCAAACAAGGCTTGATTGTAAAATTTCAATTACTCTTTTATCATAACTACAACATGTTTCATATCCTTCCGTTCAAGATTACAAGTACAATATACCAGGACATATCTACAGCTTGTTTGGAGTTTAAATTAAGGATTTAAACATACATTTAGTTACAGCAATAGTGAAACTTAAACTTTCCTCCTCAGACTTCTGTCTCTAAGTGTGTGTCACAGGAGACTCCAGCGAGACAACAGACGTTATGTGACCTATTGGTCCTTTTGTTCCGATCGACAGAGCCCATTGTCTTAAGCTCTTCCTTGGCCTGGCAGCTGGCCCTCAGGTTCCTGTCATAAATATAATTATTTGACCACTCACTCTATATGTAAATCGACCTCTGTGTGGCCATAATGTCAATCAGTCTCTGTAAACACACACAATCTATGAACTAAGTCACCTTTAGTCAAATCCAGGTCATCAATATTTTTGATTGCCAACCTACCAATCACTTCTTGTTACAGTCTAAAAGTGTAAAGCATTCCTTTTGTACATAGCAATCTTTAGGGACATTTCTCAACACATTTTATGAACTATAATTAGCATAATTTACGACAATCCACACTTCGATAGAGACTAACTATCGCCAATTAGCCAGTATAATATGCTAAATATAGATCATAACTCCTGCTTACTGTTTCCACTACTTGGATAAAAAATTTAAAAAAATAAACCACACTTGGATAAAAATACACACTGCAAACCACACTCTTATCCTAAAAAATCGAAAAAACATACTTTTTCTACATACTTTTTCTACCTATAATTATCCCACTCAAACATTTTTATTTTCAGTCCAATTTCATTCACTGTGTGCAGTCTTTGACACCCGTTTTACCACCATCTGATATTTTCTCAGACATCGCGTACCAGGATACATTTCCACTGGTTTCCATTAGGGGTGTCAAATTCTGACTTGGAGCAGGGAGAGGGGGGTCAATGTTCGCCGGATTGACCTGCCCACCCCCTCCTCATTTCTCAGAGACGGTGCAGATCAAGACTGCTGATCTCACTCTTAATGCCACCAATGACTCTTGACTTCAAACAGGGAGGTAGAATCAGAAAGCCACATTGTTGACTTCCGATCCCTCCACTTCTTCTGTCAAGGCCTCGTCGCCTCGAGCTGTCACTCAATAGGGGCATGACCCCCTGCTGTATGACCTGTTCAGTTGAAACAGGAGCTCTTCCCTCGGATGTCAGTTGCGTCGATCTCAGGTGGGGTGATGAGACCTCCCCTCTGGCGATGTCACGGATGTTGAGGAGGTTGTGCTGTCTCCTACAGTCGTCGCTGGCTCGACCCCCGTCGACAATCAGAATAGTGGAAGAGGTTGTGATTCTCTCCACCCTCCGCCTGGTAGGTGATAAGGGATCACCTCCCTTGTTCGATGTCATCCGAACAGTTGATAGGTCTTAGAGCCCTCTTGTTGACAGCCGGACAGTTGACAGCTGGCGCAGGTCAGATGAGAAGACTGTCCTATCCTCGTAGATTGCCTGGCGTTTGGCCTCTCTCATTCCCCTCCGAATCCTCAGGACTCGGTCACTGCGTTGGCCGGAACTCTCAACGCTTGAGAGTTAGGCTTCTCCTGGATCTCTTGGTACCCGCAGTGTTATGGTCCCCCATGGAATCGCTGGGTAGACACTAGCCAGTGTCTTGGATCGTCAGTAGCGATGGAGTCCTTGGTTTTCCTCGCACCACACTTGGATGAATGCTGACAAACCAATCTCCCATCCGTATCCTGCAGTGAGTATATATTGCTTCGGTGGACAACGCAGGTTACTTATATTACAACAATTTATTGAGAATTCCAAATTTTTCCTCCCTCAGATACTTGTTACTGTTCTGAGTTTGACAACTTTTTCTTTTCCAAATCATTTATCTATATATTTCATGGCTTCTATATTGTTAGTATTCAATTAAATCGCATTTCTCTAATTTTTTTGTGCTGTACTTTTTACTAGACCAATGTCTCAATTTTAACACAACATATACTCCACCCCCCTTTGAGAGTGGAATATCATTTCACAATCATACCTTCTCTCCAGACAGTTCTCGGCCCGGACAGCTCAGCTCTGACGGCCATCACCAACAATTCCTATGAGTGGTCACAAACCATATTTCCCTTAATCTCACATCTTTCACACACTCTGCCAGCCCCTTACAAGCTGTCAGAGTCCCCCATAAGACAATTATCAATTACACCTGTCCACACCTTACATTAAAACAATTTGGCCAATGGCGACCAAAATTATCAGAGCTCGGCTATGTACAGAGAACCTTGCTTCCCCAACCCTACACACCAACATGTGACACAACCTCCCAGATTCTACATCTGGACTCTTAATGAGCGGAAAACAGAATTATGAATTAGCTCTCATCCACACTTCGTTTCCAGCTCATCATATAGACTCTTCTATCAGTCCCGCTGTGTCACTCCACCAACCTGTACCCTGACCGACGAGAGTACGTCTCTCAGTCCGCCAGCATCTAAAAAAAAAGAAAGAGAAAGGAAAAGAAAATAATCGAAAACAAAAATTTAAATATGAGTGTCATATCACGCAATATTATAATATAATATTATAATGTTCCATTATCTTGTTTTAAACCACCAACATTTATTAATATGATTAGTCATGCATTGCTAGTTACTTCACTTCCCAATGTCAGTCTTTCACAGCCTTTTAGTAACTTGCATACATAACCTAACCATCCAACTTATCTATATATATATTTATTTTTCCTCTTATCCCTTCACTTTCATTTCCTATATCTTCTTCTTTTTTTTTCTTTTTTTATATTCAGTCTCATGATTTAATATCTATATCTATTTTCCTGAGCGTCATAGCGTCTCCTGTGCATTTACTCATCGTTCTTTTCAGCCTGTGGCCTTTGCAGACACATCCTTACCACCTTCGCAATTGGTTTGATAATGACCCAATACGCCACAGTTCCAGCACCGCTGTCCGCCGGTACCACAATCCCCGAGGGCCTCCTGCCTGCAATCGGATGGCTCCGATCCCCTTGACAAGTTTACTGGGCCCAGGTTCTGTCCTGGCTCTCGGCCATATCCTCCTCGGCCTCCTCTGTTATTTCCTCGAGGCCTGTATGCCCCTCTTTCCCTTTGGGGTCGATATCCTTGACCACAGTTCCTGGCCATATGTCCTAATTGGCCACAATTCCAACATTCTCTCTGAGGCCTCTGTTGTCCCTCAGTGTCACGTCTCACAGTCCTCAACAGGCTCACACCTCTCCGGTCCCCTCCGGGCGTTTCCCTGGGCCGGTCCTGCTTTAGTGTGGGGAGATGCACATACCTGTCCTTTTCTGCTGCTGCCACCTGGCTCCTCATTGCTGGGCGGCCTACAAGGTCCACGGTACGTTTTTCTCCCCCTCTGGCCTGTCTTTGGAAGGGACCTGGAAACTCACCCCTCGCTGTTCAGCTCCCCATTCAGGTAACGGAGCATGTGGCATATTCTGATCACGGAGCCCTCGTTCTGCAGCCTGAAACATTATTTCCAAAATCACATCACTCATCAGTTCATTCTGTTTAGCCAGTTCTTGCTTTAGTACTTCCATCTCGTGCACGGCCTAGTCGATAGCCAATTGCTTCACCACCAGGTCTCTACGGACTGTCTCATTTCGTTCGAACGCTTCTACGAACGCTCTCTGTCGTTCCTGAGAGAGGCAGGTCTGCCTCTCTTCCTCCACCCTGGCGCTGGCTGTCTGGCTCCCCGTCACCGGGCCCCGCCTATCGTTCTGGCTCTGGTGTTGGGGAAAATCTGGACAAGGGGAACTTGTGGGCTGAGAAAACTGTTCATGTATTTTCCCATACCTGTCGTCGGTCCCACGTATTGGCCACTCCATCTGTGTCCCCAACCCCTGTCCAGCCTCTGTTCCAGCCGCAAGACCAGGGTGGGCCTCTTGGGACTGCCATGACAATGCAGCCCTCCTCTGTCTCTTTCTCTGTCCTTTTGTTAATTTGTAGTTACCTGAAATGGTTAGTCCAGCGTGGATCGGCCCTGCCGACTCTTGCTCGACGGACACTGGTTGGAGTAAAACAGTTGTCTCTGTTCGTCTCTCCTCAATGACCCCCTGCGTTGGAGTCAAAGTCATCATTTCAAGTCCCTCTATTATACTGGTCACATGAGGGAAGTCCATCACATCCCAATCAATAAGATTATCATCACTGGTAAAGTCTATCTGGGAAGTGTCTGCAGAGGTTTTCGGCTTTCTCCCACTATAGGCCTGACTATTTTTTGCCATTTCTATCTCACCTCTACTTGTTATATTACAGGTTATTGAAATAGACTGATTGTCAACACTTGTTATTGTTATCTCATTTACGCTTCTAGTTGCTCCTAATAAAGTTTCACCAAGGTGAACTTTCCTCACACTCGACAATCTCACACTTTCAACCACTCCTGCAATATTACCGTTTGAAAAAACAAGTTTCTCTGTGTCTACCTTATCCTATCAACTTGAGGTAAATTCCCTCACACTTTTAGATTTTTTTTTACCGGTGTAGACAGGAATTGGTAACTTTCTTATCTTTCATATTATACCCCTGGCCTCTTTTTTGCCGTTTGTCCCCGTTTGGTGTTGGAATCGTCAGAACTGCATCTGTCCTCGCCCAGTACCTGTCGAGACAAAAGAACAACACCTGCACTTAATTTCAGCACCACTTTCCTCCTTATTCCATTAATATTTTACTCATGGAATAATCGGACTATTGAGAGCTAGTGCAATTTATTTGAACATAACAACATGGCCTTAGCTTTGTTTTCTCCGTTGTCTCATTTGAAACCAGTGGACTTCCCAATCGTTTGTCGTCTCTTCCACACGCGAATCTCTGTGGTATACAAATTTGCATCAACCTCGCCGTCTTGTTCCGGTACGCTGTTGGTCCTCCTTAGAACAATCCGAATTAGTATCACAACAGCCTATCATTCTAAACCCCTGGTGGACATTCGTTATTTAGCTGTCAAAACTTGGTCCTTTCTTGATGATTTGTCATATAGTTCTCATATGTTATTTTGAATAACATCATTAACCTTGTTTTTCTTGTTTGTTTGCTTTTCAAGTCCTACTATGGGAAATAAAAAAAATATTTCTCTCTACATTACAATCAACATTTGCATTTTAACATTTTCTCACATACTTCATATAACATAATTTACATAATTAATAAACCCTTCTCCCCCTTCAACACCAACTTTGGTGTTGATCTCTTCCGCCACCATCTAGTGAGGAAAAAATTAATTTTCAGCGGTTTATACCACTAAATCCCCGTTCTCAGTATAGCGTCCAGCTACCTGTGTTATAAACCACAGAAGCGAACACCACACCCTATCGAAATCCCTACAGATCTTTGACACATCAAAAAAGCATCACCTCTCAGTAGCGACCTGAAAGAGACCCCTAGGCTCCCCGCAAGGATTCCTAAGATCCACACAACTTTCAACCATATCAGCACCTAAACAGGCCAGCGCCCACACGGCACCCAGATTTACATTCATAATAACACCACTTCTATCCAAGGAAACACACACAATATGGCGTAAAGCCTAACCCAGTTTCCAAATACCCCCCAACCCCCACTAACACACTTCTACCTTACAAAAATAATGCACAAACCTAAGCTGAAAATGAGAAGTGACTTCCTTCTCATAGTCATATCACCTGTCACCTTAGTGACACATGCACAATGGATGACTTGCACTCTAATTAACACCAGTCCATACACCGGGTCAACATCTAATCTACAACTGCCTAACCTGTCCCTGCCTATGGAGAGAGCGGAAGAGGGCTGTGAGAGGCTCGGAAACGGGGGGGCACTGAAAAGGGAATCACAACTCACAACAGGAGGGGGGGGGGAGTTAAGGAGAGGGGGGCTGGTAACTTGTCCGAATGAACCAGTCTGTGTACATATAACGTAAGGCTATTCAGAACCAACCCCTATGGCAGGAATCAGTGAAACCCACCCCAAATGTACGCCACTATTCAACCACCCCTATGGAGTAATTAGTCCACCCTTCTATATAACACAAAAATCAAGACATCACCATTGCTACCTGTGAACCAGTCTGTGTCACCTAATGTAAGACCATTCAAATTTGTATGCAACAGTCTGTACACTAAATTGAAAATTAGAAGCATGTTCCCAATCCCCAATCCACAGGAAACCATAGGGGCTTTGAGGGAACGCGCACGCTTGGACGGAGGCATTGGAAAGGAGAGGGGTGGTTTGGAACCAGGTATCCACAACCCACTCCCGCCATGCGCATACTGAACCTAAGTCCACACTTAATCCACAACCCGTCAAAGAGGACGAGCGAAAACAAGTGAGAAAGAGAAAGAGAAAGAGAGAGTAGGAGAGTATGAGGGAGTGTGGGAGGGAGAGATAGGTAGTGAGAGGGGGGGGGCATGTCTTCTAAACACACTCTGCACACCACATCAGAACCAAAACTGATAAGCAGCTTAGTCAATATTATCTGATCCAGTATACTGGCAGGGCTTAAACACTCTCCCAGCATTTATTACACAACTTCCTAATATAGGAGCAATAAGAAAATGACATTTTACACTTTCCTTCAACTGGTCCTTAGCTCCAATCAATACCACAAAGGTGTGAGAAATGGTTCTATACATGGGGATTTTCTTAAAATGTACAGCTTAAATTCCTAATCCCAATGTAGAGGCATCAAAAAATTTGACTAGACTCAATTTGGAAACTGGGAGAGAGAGAAAACGAAAGAGAAAGGAACTTTAAAGAGAGAGAGAGAAAAAGAGAGAGAGAGAGAAAAGAGCTCATTATTACTGTAAATCACTTATACTTAACTTAACTCCATTCATACCTTGTATCTAAAGCCACTTTGATATAAAGAGAGAGAGAGAGAGAGTGTGAATGAAAGGGGAGATTAAGGGAGGGAGAAAGAGAGATGGAGAAGGAAGGAGGGAGATGGAGGGAAGAAGGGTGAGAGAGAGAGAGGGAGAGGGAGGGAGAGCAGTTAGAGTGAGAGGGAGGGAGAGAGAAAGAGAGAGCGTGGGCACGGGACGGAACGGGCGAGAGAGAGAGAGAGAGAGAAAAAGAAAGAAAGAAAGAAAGAAAGAAAGAAAGAAAGAAAGAAAGAAAGAAAGAAAGAAAGAAAGAAAGAAAGAAAGAAAGAAAGAAAGAAAGAAAGAAAGACTGAGAAAGTGAAAGAGAGAGAGAACGGGCGAAAGAGAGAGAAAGAGAGATTAAGTAGAGGAATATGAAACACAACAATCTATTGATTGATTGATTGAAAAGTTTATTAACAGATTGCAGAATGGGTACAGTACAGTACAGCTCAATACATACAATTGTTAAGAGGATGCAGACCTGAGAAAGACTTTCGTCTTGTTTCCATCAGGGTCCCCCATTTTCAATTCATCATATGACACACATGACATACAGATAGACAGTACTGCTACATCTATACATTTATGACATACCAGATTTTCAAATACAGTACTGTTTGTGATACTAAAAAAATCCAGAAGAAGAGTATATACATTTGACATAGAAACTGTGCATTGGGGGAGGTTGGGTAGGTGGGGTGGGGCTGTACATTGGAGGTGGGGGGGGGGGGGGGGGGGGGGGGGTTGGGTAGGGGGGGGGGGACACTGTACATTGGAATACTGACATACATTTGACATGGAAACTGTACATTGGAGGAGGTTGGGTAGGTGTTGGGTTGGGTGGGGCTGTACATTGGAATACTGACAAAGCCATGCTTGGTCTTTATTGTACAACTGGGTTAGGACATTTGTAGGGGCCAGTTTTGAATTGCAGTCTCCCGTAGGTGTTCTTTGAGAGTGTTTTTGAAGGTGGGTAGTGATTTACATTCCTTTACAGCTTTGGGTAGGGCGTTCCACATTGTTGTGGCATAATTGCGAAACGTGTTTAGTCCCTTGTTTGTGCCGAATCTGGGTTTTACATGATTTGTGGAGCTCCCTCTGGTGTTGTGATCGTGGTATTCACTGACCTTTGGGAAGTATTTTGACATGTACATGGGTACCTTGGTCGTGTAGTGTATCTTGTAGACCAGGCCCATTGCAAGTTGCTGTACTCTGTCGTCTACTCTAAGCCATCCTAGGTTGGCAAAGTGTGCAGGGGTGAGGTGGGTTCTAGGAGTCAGGTCAAGCAGTAGTCTGACTAGTTTGTTTTGAGATGTTTGTAATTTGGTTTTTAGTGCCTTTGAGGTGCTTTGGTACCATGAGGTGCAAGCATAGTCGTAGTACCCTTGAATGAGTGCTCCTGCCAGAGTCTTCAGGGTATTCTTGTTTACCAGGGAGGAGATCCGGTACAAGAATCGAGTTCGTTGATTGACTTTTTTGATTACATTGGATGCCATTTTGCCATCTATTAGCCAACACTGCCCCCTGCCGTATTTACTAAACATCACCTGCATCGACCTACCCAGAATCCACCTGGCGGAGGCGACTCCGTACCACACATTATCACTCGTGTCGAAAGTACGCATGCGCGAACCGGTATGTCTAATAAAAATGTGTCCTAACCATAAGCACACTGCTTTTATCATATTAATTCCACTGCAGGTTCACAAAACAGTCATATACACAACATGCACATCCTATAAGAACTATGACTTTCTAAACAACCGTTTCTTGTAAATGGGACACCGGATGTTGATCCCGGAAGTCCGGTTTACTAGTGCTAATAGCCAGCTTAGCTCAGCAATATTATTGCTAGTAAGCCTAGCTTAGCTCTGGTAGCCAGCTTAGCTTAGCTTTGCTAGCCCAGTTATTCCAAACGGCATATTGTCCCGTTCTTTCGAGTGTTATAACACTCAGTATCCTCACGGTTCTACCTTACAACAACACTTAAGTGCTAGTCTACAGTTTAAACATCAAAAAACATATTAATATCGCCCGCGTCTCTGCCCCTCCGAGCACCCTTGTGTATTCATTTTATCGCTTCTACTTCCCGTTTTCTCCACCCACCTGGACACATCGCCCCAGTATTATCAAGCGCTCCTTTCCACACATCAACCGGATATGTAGGACGACTTCCGGTTCAAACTTTTATCGAACTCTTTGATTTCTATTACATTAAACAATGAGTTTAATACAACAGAATTCCATAATCGCGACACATAAGTCGATTACTATTAAACACACCTCACTCACGATTCCTTCAATACACATGATATCACGACGCAACGTCCATATTTAACCACCAACCACCCTCGCGGCTAACTAGCAGCTAAACTAACAGCTAAGCTGCATTGGATAACGAACACGCCAACCGCCTTGGGAAAAATAATACACACACACTACACAACGGCCAATTTATTATATGATTTGCTACAGATCCATGGACCGATTTCCAGCCATTGTACATTTCCACACGGTAAATTCACAAAATAACCGTGCAAAAAACGATTAGACTCCAATTTTTTTTTTTTAAATTGCTTTTTCTTTTAACCGGGACTCCGAGAGGACACGACATTAATTACGAGAACTATATAACAGTAATTTTGTAAAATCATACATACACGCATTCATTCATAAGTACTAAACCCATTTACCCACAGCTAACATGTTTACACACAAACTCCCATTCATAAGTGCACACTTATTCTATCCAAACGTCCAACAACAACAACATCATTTCCTCCTCATAATCATCTCAGCCGGCCGGCCTTAATTCCACACGCAACACGAGCCGTACAGATTCAGCGGTCATAAACACCTCAGGCAAAACGGCCCTTTTGTAGGATAACTACACGAAAAAATTTGAAACATAGGGGAATTCGGACGTGAACCCAAACGTCATATTTCCACTCCATTTACCATCGTTTGTAAGCTGTATATTGCTCGTATGCAGCCCACAACGTCCCGACAATTATATTCCCATTCCTCCCTTAGTTACCCCTACCCCTGTTTGAGCAAATGCAAACCAGGGTCAAACCACTACTACACGCACCTCTTCTCGGTGACTCGCGTAATATTAAACCGCTTACCTGATTCTCAATGTCAGACAATACCGTCGCTGCTCATACGCTCGGCGGCACTCGATTAACCCAAAAATTGTAACTCCCTCGGCACCAATCTATTTTGTCTCGTCGCTAATGACCATTGTCCAACAGAAGGCATGTAACAACATACTATTGTACCATCTTCTCCCCATCTCTCAACCCGCCTGAGCTCGGCAGGAGACAGATAACGAGGATCCGGCCAAATCAAGCTCCTTCCATTAATACAACCACCATTAGGTGCGAGCCTGTCCATCTCCTTGTCCAGGAGTTCGGACAGCCATCATTCTTGATCCAAACGCAAGCTTGATTTCGAACCCATTCACATCTAAATGTACTCTTTATAGCCCTGTAATGATTCACGACACGTTCAACGGCAGCGATTATCAAACAGTACTATAATCCCACACTATTTGCATGATCTTCCCCTGATCCATACTGTAGCATTTCCACACAATATTGGGTTGTATCTAATCAAAGCACCTATCCCTCCTCTCTTTCATCAGCGCTTCCAACATCTTCTTGAAAGCGCGGTCCTGGTCACTTTTAATATCTACTCTCCTATCTAGAAACACGGTCCTGAGCTTAAACATCTGTGCGTCTATAGAGAAACACGGTCCTGAGTTTAAACTTCTGTGCTCCTATTTAGCAGCACGGTACTGAACTTAACTTCTGTGCTTCTGTCCAGAATCGCGGTTTTGAGCTTAACTTAAACATCTGCGCTCCATTTAGATTCCGTCTTCACCGCCAAAATCAGAGTCAATCTTATGACTTTGACTTTCTAACTTTGGCGATACAGACTTAATCATCTCAGAAGCGTGGGTTCGAACGTAACAGAACCCCAGTCCCTGCTGGACGATCTCAGTATCAACATGACGTCTTGTGTTTTGTACTCACCTCGTTTCACATAGATCTCAGGTCGCGTTGTTGAAGGCGAAGCAGTCGTCGACGTCACAGTAAACGTCGATGTGGTGATGAGTTGAGATGAGAGACGTCTTGTTTCAGACCACAGCCCAGAACGGGTCAAGCATCAATTGTGGTAACCATAATTCAGCTTGTCCCATGAAGTATAGTATTACCTTAACAGTACAGTACTCTGCTGTTGTTCTGTATCTAAGTGGCTTGCTGCGTTACCCGTAGGAGAATAGTACGGTGATGGAAGAATCATCAAGCAGAATGCAGAGCTCTCATCTAAAGTAGTTGCATTTATTGCATATAAAACACAATGTATTCCTATATTAAAAGGTTTGAAATGTCCCACCAGTTGAGTCTTTGTTGAAAAGAGTCTATATCCAAATAAATGTTGTTCAACACAGCGTTAAATCTATCTAGCTAAGTCAAGTTCTTTGTTGTCTGGAGAAACCATGAAGTTCTTTGTCCGATCTCTTTTGTTGTTGTTTGATTCATTGCTATGGTGATGAGTTCCTCCGTCTGTTCTAGTTTGCCGTCTTGCCGCTGGGGTGGTGTGTTTCTGTTCTGTCCTGTGTGTTCCCAGCGCTCCCTTTTATCAATGAGCAAGACATGTCTGTGTGACGTCATCAAAAGCCTCCCCTAGACGTTTTCCACCAATCACTGGCTTTCAGTTTGAATTTGAAATTGAGGGTTGTACTTTGTCCAACTGCTCTGTTTTTCATTGTTTCAAATCAGAGGAATAGAATTAGTCAAAAATAGGCTTAATCCTTTTGGTATTAAGCCTCAAGACAGTTATAGTTGAATTCTGATTGATACCCTAAACACAGACATATTATTCTTGACTCAAAAGCTTTTAGGTTTCAGATAAGAGTCAGTCCTTTACCATCAAGCCCAGTTTTATAGTGTTATAATTATTTATTTTAACTTATTAAATCATCTATGCTAACAGTTCTTCTTAGTTATCATTTTAAATATGTCCAACTTGGTTCAAACAAGGCTTGATTGTAAACCTTCAATGACTCTTTTATCATAACTACAACATGTTTCATATCCTTCTGTTCAAGATTACAAGTACAATATACCAGGACATATCTACAGCTTGTTTAGAGTTTAAATTAAGGATTTAAACATACATTTAGTTACAGCAATAGTGAAACTTAAACTTTCCTCCTCAGATTTCTGTCTCTAAGTGTGTGTCACAGGAGACTCAAGCGAGATAACAGAAGTTAGTGTGCCATAGGGTCCAGAGGTCCACTCATCCACAGTCTCCAAGTGTGGCTTTATATATAGAAATAGATGCCAAAGCAAATGCCAAAGAGGACCACCCAACCCTATTGTACAGGACCCAATGGTGAGTATTATATAACTATCACCGTTGATAAATCTGATGGCTGAATTATATATATATGGAGCCTAAAGGTGTCGTAAATTATGCTAATTATATCTCATAAAATGTGTTGAGAAATGTCCCTAAAGATTGCTATGTACAAAAGGAATGCTTTACACTTTTAGACTGTAACAAGAAGTGATTGGTAGGTTGGCAATCAAAAATATTGATGACCTGGATTTGACTAAAGGTGACTTAGTTCATAGATTGTGTGTGTTTACAGAGACTGATTGACATTATGGCCACACAGAGGTCGATTTACATATAGAGTGAGTGGTAAAATAATTCTATTTACGACAGGAACCTGAGGGCCAGCTGCCAGGCCAAGGAAGAGCTTAAGACAATGGGCTCTGTCGATCAGAACAAAAGGACCAATAGGTCACATAACCAATCCTTAGCTCACACTTAAAGCACCTAGAGTTTATACTGAACTTGGTAGATCTGCCTTTAGCTTCTGTGCTCCTGAATCATGGAACGCCTTCAGGGTTAGGTTCATGGATCAATTTAGAGCACTGGTGACCAAGCAGGTCACCACAATCTGTAATTGTTTTAAAATAGTTTGTCAGTGTTTTAAATTATTGTATTTTTATATTCTCTTTATTACTTGAATATACAGTATAATTATTATTTTACATTATTATTAAAAAAAATTACTTTGTATGTTTGCTTTTTAAGTCAACCGGAGCGCTTCATGTTCTACTCTCCTCTGTGTTCCTGGTTACCAAGGTATAAATAAATATAATGAAATACAAAATGCTGAAACAACCTTTCCTCATGTTGAATTGTGTGTTCAAATCTGTCCACTCCGTGTGTCTTCCATGGTATGAATAAATTAATGAAGATAATAAAATACAAAATGTTGAAACACTTTCCTCATGTTGAATTGTGTCTACCCTGTGTGTCTTCCAGCTGGACCTGACCGGCCCCTCTCCCCTGACGTGGAGTACTTGGTGCAGGCATACCCCTGGGACAGAGCTGCTTTCCTGGACCTGATGGACCAGACTCACCACCACCAGACCTGGACTGGACCTGATCCACCAGACTCACCACAACCAGACCTGGACTGGACCTGATGGACCAGACTCACCACGACCAGACCTGGACTGGACCTGATCCACCAGACTCACCATTACCAGACCTGGACTGGACCTGATCCACCAGACTCACCACCACCAGACCTGGACTGGACCTCATCCACCAGACTCACCACGACCAGACCTGGACTGGACCTGATCCACCAGACTCACCACGACCAGACCTGGACTGGACCTGAGCCACCAGACTCACCACGACCAGACCTGGACTGGACCTGATCCATCAGACTCACCACCACCAGACCTGGACTGCGCAGGAGAGGAGAGTTCTGGTCTCTTTCTACTTGGACGGTATTTCCCAGGTTCAGGTAAAGGTTGAGTATATTACTGCAGGGTGGCGCCCGGAGGAGGAGGATGAGGAGGAAGACGTGGCGTTGGAGCCTCCTACAATATCTTAACAATGTAGTACAATGGGGCGGCTGGGTGGCACAGCGGGCAATGCGCTCACCTCTAACGCAGGAGATACTGGTATCGAGCCCAGCTCTCAGCATTGCTTCCGGCTTGGCCGGCCGTCATACTAACACAATTGGCAGTGTTAGAGGGTGGGAAAGCCGGTGGGTGGGTCCTGGTCGTTGTAAACAGCGACTCCTACAGTTCGGTCGGGGTGCCTGCTCAGTGAGGAAAGGATCTAAGGGAGGTAGTGTGATCCTTCCACACGTTACACTCTCTCAGTGAGAGTCCACGCTGCCAGGTGAAAAGAAGCGGTGGGCTGGCTATACATGTGTCGGAGGAAGCATGTGATAGCCTCCTCCACTCTCCCAGACCGACTGTAGGGGGTAGAGTGCGCAACGACCAGAAAGGGGATTGGGAATTGGCATAACGACTAACATTGGGATGGGGGAAAAAAAAGAAGAAAGAAAACAGGATACAAAAGAAGCAGGGTACATAAAAACTAACATCAAAAACACACCTCTCAGTAAACACCGGAAGAGGGGAAAAGGGGAAACAAAAAAGACGACTACTAAACACTAACCAGAAACATGAAACACTGGGGAACACTCTATGCAACATGGAACAATGGGCCAACACGGAGAACAGGAAACAAGGAACTGAAATACACAAGAACACATGACTAACGAGAAACACCTGGGATGATTACAACTGGAGACACCTGGGAGGCGAAACAGATGGACAAAGAACTACAAGAGAGATAAAATGAGATGATCCTTTATTAATCCCCTTGGGGAAATGCAGGTGTCAGAGCAGCATGTGGGGTGGGGTACAGAGCTTCACAGTCCGATAATATAATAAGATACAATATAAAAAGTACAAGATACAAGATAGTACAAGGTAAGTAGGTATGCCTACAGTAGAATTACACAAGGGAATACAGTGTATATATACCCATACTATTTGTATACCTGGCTGAGACTGATTGTATATAAATAAATATGAGTCAATAAATAAATATATGACTACTAAAGACACTATATCGGTTTGAACAGAATTAACACTATGGACAGTATAAACAGTATGCATATATAACAGAGAATACGACTAATATGACTGGTATGAGTGTAAAGGACTACAAGACACAACACAAGGAACTACACCTATGATGACAACCAACACCAGACACTGGGACAAAGCAAGCAGACTACAAACACTAGACAAAGAAACTAATACAAGACAGTAACTCCAAACACTAACTAAACAGTGAACATAATACAAGACAGTAACTACAAACACTAAACAGTGAAACTAATACAAGACAGTAACTCCAAACACTAACTAAACAGATAACCTAATACAAGACAGTAACTACAAACACTAACTAAACAGTGAACCTAATACAAGACAGTAATTACAAACACTAACTAAACAAATAAATGTGTATGTGGAGGAGTGTACGTTTTTCCAGTAACCCTCTGGAGGGGGTAACGGTAGCATTGAGCTGAAGAAGTTGATTCTAGGTAAGACGTCCATCTTAACTATTGATACCTGTGCCTGTACTGAGTTTTTAAGTTTTGACCACCTGTCAAGGTCGTATTTGATTTTATTTTGGATTTTTATGTAATTGTGCTTCACCGTTTGGCTTATGGTAGGGAATACTTCAACTCCCAAATCTAAAGTGTTTTACCATCGGTATCTCTTCTGGGAGGGGTATATATTTTTTTACAGGGGCGTTAAGTGGAAGGAAAGCCGACTTCGGCCAATTTATCTTAAATCCCGATAAATCTCCAAAGTCCTCAATCAACTTGAGAAGATGAGGCAATGCGGTGTTGGGGTTTTGCATGAACAGTATTACGTCGTCCGCATATAAACTAATTTTATGTTGTGTGCCCTTGATTACGATTGGTTCTATGGATTGGGATTGTCTTATATATTGTGCTAAAGGCTCTAATGATAAATCGAATAGTCCAGGACTAAGAGGGCAACCCTGTCTAGAAGAGCGTGATACCGGAAAGATTTCGGAGGTGATTATACCTGTTGTAATCATGGCCGATGGGTCTTTGTATAATACTTTAATCATATCAATGAACCATTGGAGGCTGCAGTTGGTGAAGCATATGAACGTAAACGACTGAAGTACTCCGACATAGCAGCCGAGGCTGCTGGCGTGCCCAGGTGATTCCGGTTGAGGTTGGATCTAAAGGATTTGTTGCCATGTCCACAACCAAGCTTCTAAAGGGGATGGGAGTGCGAGGACAGGCGTTCCGACAAGCTGTCAAAACACTGTCAGAGGCTGCCGAACAAAGCAGCAGATGGCTATGGATTAAGATACTGGTTATATACTAGAGAGGTGAGGTCACTACACCTGGTTATATACTAGATAGGTGGGTGTGGTCACTACACCTGGTTATATACTAGAGAGGTGAGGTCACTTCACCTGGTTATATACTAGAGAGGTGAGGTTACTACACCTGGTTATATACTAGAGAGGTGAGGTCACTACACCTGGTTATATACTAGAGAGGTTAGGTCACTACACCTGGTTATATACTAGAGAGGTGAGGATACTAGAGATGTGTGGTCACTACACCTGGTTATATACTAGAGAGGTGAGGTCACTACACCTGATTATATACTAGAGAGGTGAGGTCACTACACCTGGTTATATACTAGAGAGGTGAGGTCACTACACCTGGTTATATACTAGAGAGGTGAAGTCACTACACCTGGTTATATACTCTTTTTTACTCTATATTGTCATCTGGTGTTTTGTGAGGATCTGTGTCTTCCAAATTTTCTTGGCTGTTCTCTTTTATGTTATTTTTTTAAAACATTTTTAGTCATTGATCTTAACTGATCATTGTGACTTTATTGCTTTTATCGTTTATGCTGTTGGTTTTATGTGACTCCAACTTGTCGTAATCTAAACTAGCGGGGCTTGTTGTTGTTGTCATAGCTACAGCTAAATGCTACCGGCTAATGCTAACCTGGCTAGGCTTGCCTTTAGCCTGGTGGCTAGGATAGCTATTGGATCATCGTGTATACTGTTTTATACGGTGAAAATGAAAAGCTATCTTACAAGATGTCAACACTCACCACGAATGGCTAAAATAATTTTGTACTGCATTAGTAACTTTGATTACTTTTGGACCAGAAATGACCTCTATAAACTGGATGGCCTGCATCCCAGTCTAAGGGGCATTCAACAGCTTACACGTAATTATGTCCAGTACATTGCTTTTAACTCAGATTGATATACACCTTAGCATGACCCTGCACTAGAATCTTCTCCTGGTCATTATGAGGAGCATCCTATAATGGGTCCTGCTGAACACTCCTTCTCCAACACGTCTGTTATTATGTTGTCTGCTTTTACTCTGTCAGATCTCCCTCTACCACCTATTACTTTTAATATAGAAGTCATGATTTCTGATAGGGTTCATGATCATTACCCAACACATTGGCATACTGTAAATCACTCCAACTTAATATCAGTCACTTTACAGTCTTCTATTTCCTTGTCACGTGAGTCAGATAATAAATAATAAATAAATAATCTTTAAAGAAAGGTAAAGGTTTGGGATTGATTCACCTGAACATTAGAAGTCTCCTTCAGCACCAGAAGTTGGACCATCTTAGAATACTGGTAGCACAGGCTGATCCAGATATATTGGTCATATCTGAGTCCTGGTTGAAGAAATCTGATTCTGACTCCACAATAGATCTACATGATTTTAATGTGTTTAGAATTGATAGGGTAGGTAGGGGTGGTGGGGTAGTTATTTATGTTAAATCTTGTTTTTCGGCTTCTGTTGTTAATGCTGTCACAATCCCAATGTGTTTTGAAGTACTTGTTTTAAAGGTCGAGTTGGGGATCAACAATTTTATATATGTAATTGGTGTCTACAGACCCCCTTCTGCTGATGCTAGCTCTTTAGACAGATTAGCTGAGCTCCTTTCGCAATATATTGACTCAGAGGTGATTGTCATGGGTGATTTTAATATTGACTGGTTGAGTGGTTCTGCAAAGCACCTTAAAGAAGTCAGTGGTAACCTCAGTCTTTCCCAGTTAGTTACTGACCCCACCAGGCCAAACCTTAAAAATTACTCTAGGTCTACCCTTGTTGATCTGATTTTTGTGAATAAATATGACAGGATCTCGGCTTGTGGGGTTTTTGACTTAGGCATAAGTGACCATTGCCCCACAGCCTGTGTAAGAAGCACAAGACTGCCAAAAACAAGATCTCACACAGTTTTAAGGAGGAATTTTAAATCCTTTAATCACCAATCATTTTTAGATGATCTTGTTTTTTTTAATACTTATTGTAACACTGAAATTGATGTTCAGTTAGCCCTGGACTCCTTTGTAAATACATTTAATTTATTAGTTGACAAACATGCTCCTTTTAAAAAAGTCTGCATTAAAGATAGAGTAATACCCTGGTTTTCTCAGGAATTGTCAACCCTAATTAAAGACAGAAATGCTGCATGGTCTCGGGCCAGGCGTTCTGGAGACCCTCAACATTGGCTTTCTTTTAGGCAAATTAGAAACAAATGTACTGCAGTAGTAAGAAAATCTAAAACTGATTACTATCTGGAGTTGGTTACAAACTCATACTCTAATCCGGCAAAATTTTGGAGTGCGGTGAATGTGAACAAAATAAAATCATCTAATTCTTTACCCTCTCATATTAAAGTTGAAAACTGTGTGATCTCTGAGCAGAGTGCAATTTGTGTTGCCTTCAATAAGCATTTTGCAGAGGCTGGTAATTTATTTAATAGGAACTATAATGGACCTTGTCCTGTTGATTCTGATTGTTTGTACCCTGTGGGTGTCACTTCCCAATTCTCCTTTCAACCTTTTACACAGTCAGCTGTATTTGATGCTTTGCAATCAATCGATGCAAAGTGTTCTACAGGTGAGGATAACTTAGAGTATTTTTTTTTAAGTTGGCTGCACCAGTTATCGCTGAACAGATGACTTATATTTTGTATCTCTATCTCATCAGGTAGATTTCCTCTAGTTTGGACATCTGCACGGGTGATTCCTTTACATAAGGGAGGTGATAGGGATAACTTAGATAATTATCGTCCTATCTCCAGGCTACCTTGCCTAGCTAAAGTCCTGGAAACACTAGTAAGTAAACAACTTACATTTTACCTTTCAATTAACTACATACTTAGTTATCAACAATCTGGTTTTAGAGCCAAACATAGTACAACATCAGCCATCACTTTGGTTACAAATCACTACACCTGGTTATATACTAGAGAGGTGAGGTCACTACACCTGGTTATATACTAGAGAGGTGAGGTCACTACACCTGGTTATATACTAGAGAGGTGAGGTCACTACACCTGGTTATATACTAGAGAGGTGAGGTCACTACACCTGGTTATATACTAGAGAGGTGAGGTCACTACACCTGGTTATATACTAGAGAGGTGAGGTCACTACACCTGGTTATATACTAGAGAGGTGAGGTCACTACACCTGGTTATATACTAGAGACTGAGGTGAGGTCACTACACCTGGTTATATACTAGAGAGGTGAGGTCACTACACCTGGTTATATACTAGAGAGGTGAGGTCACTACACCTGGTTATATACTAGAGAGGTGAGGTCACTACACCTGGTTATATACTAGAGAGGTGAGGTCACTACACCTGGTTATATACTAGAGAGGTGAGGTCCCTACACCTGGTTATATACTAGAGAGGTGAGGTCACTACACCTGGTTATATACTAGAGAGGTGAGGTCACTACACCTGGTTATATACTAGAGAGGTGAGGTCACTACACCTGGTTATATACTAGAGAGGTGAGGTCACTACACCTGGTTATATACTAGAGAGGTGAGGTCCCTACACCTGGTTATATACTAGAGAGGTGAGGTCACTACACCCATAGGCGCCTACGTAATTGAGCAGGCGAAGCGGGTGCTCTACCAGTATTGAACTTGGGGGAGCAAGCTTGTCTCTTTGCTCCCTCACTTTTTGATCATTGATATATCCCCCCCCCCCCCCAATATATAAATATTATCTAACCATAACTACGTAATTTCAATCAAATTAATAATACGCAATGACACTTAATAACAAGTTTTTAAGTTTCCAAAGATTGCGAATGTGGTGTGAGCTGGACGACGTTGACTTTATTTGCAAACGTTAACGCTATCTATATGGCAGACGAGCAGGGCCGGATTAACGACGGCCGCGGCCCGTGGGCCTATAGTGACGAGGGGCCTCCATTTTTTTTTTTTTTACTTTTTTTTTTACTTTTTTTTTTTTTTTTTTTTTGAGATCGATGTCATGATTGTGCACTGCAGACTCAGGGAGGAGGCAGAGAAGGAGAGAAAGAGACACAAGATTTACAGGTAATGGAAATATATCTTTTTTCTCTTTCTTATTAAAACTTGGCCTATTTGAAAGGAGATTGATTTAATGAAAATGAATGAGCGAAAAATCAATATACAGTGTATATACAGTATATATATATATTAATATATTATTATTATAGTAATTGGCTATCATACTGCAATATAAACTGAGTTTTATAGTGAAAAGAGCAGCTTTATTGGTCAAGATTGAAGTCAAGTCAAGTCAAGTCAGTTTTATTTGTATAGCACATTTCCAGGCAGCGGCAGCTGACACCAAAGTGCTTCACAAGCAAGTTGATAAAAACAAATTAGTGTGAGGCAAGGTATAAGATTAAAAGAAAGAAAAAAAAACATAGCAAGGCAATGAAAGCAACAAAAACAAACAGTATGGTGCAAGATATAGGATTAAAAACATAATAAAGCAATGAAAGTAATAAAAACTGGTAGGACACAGTAAAACAAAGAGGATAGAAGGGCCAGGGGTCTAGTGGTGGCTCTATATTGCAGGAAATTGCACGTACAGGTTAATTAAATTTAAAAGAAAATCTGCCATGGAGGGGGTCGTGCCGGACCCCCTCCAAACCACACCGTGCCTGTCAAAAAAATAAAAAATAAAAAATATTAAAAAAAAATATTAAAGAAAAAAAGAAAAAAATCTTGCACCCCCACTTTCAACTATAACTAGGCGGCCATGACTACACCTGGTTATATACTAGAGAGGTGAGGTCACTACACCTGGTTATATACTAGAGAGGTGGGCGTGGTCACTACACCTGCACAGTAAATTTCGCAGAGTACATTTTACTCAAACTGAGTACATTTTACTCAAACTGAGTAAAATTTACCTTGCGAAATTCACTGTGTGGTTATATACTAGAGAGGTCGGCGTGACCACTTTACCTGGTTATAGGTGGGCGTGGCTAGGTGAATGGTAGGTGCATGAAAAGTTCTTTCAAAGAACGCCCACAGGCGCGAGCATAGTCCAATAGGCGAAGCAAGACGCTTTGCATAACATAACTAGGATTATAACCTTTGATATACAGGTGATAAACATCAGTGTTTCTACACCCCTCATTGACTGACACCCGCCTGCTCCAGATAAAACCCACAGCTCGTACTGAAGGAGTAGGACTAGCTTTAGACAAACACAGCGAAGGACTAGTGTAGAGGAGCCAAAGCTATATATTTAGGTTATGGTATTATATATGAATGTTTATATGTTTATTTTTTTATCCTTACATTGAAACGGCATTAGGAATGTTGATTGGATTTAGATAAAGTCATTGAACCGTCTTTTGTCATAATAGAACATTCTACAACATTGGTGATGATTCATAGCCGAACGTTCTAGAACATTGGTGATGTCATCGTATGATGTCATGACCGAACCGTCTAGAACGTTTGTGTATCTACTGTATATAATATTCAGCAATTCTCTCCGCCAAGTCAGTGTGCATCTTGAAACAGTGCTGAGCAGTACTGAACCGATAGACTAAACAGCATAGATTTTCGGCTTTCCAGTGTGGAGGAATTTTCTTACCTTGTAGTAGTAATGTGAATATTTAGGAAAATAGCTTTGGGACCGCTTCTGTAAAGAAAAACTTCGCTGTGGAAGAGAAATAAACCATTTGGATATTGGCCCTCATAACTAGTGATTAAACAGTGACTTCAACCAGCTGCTGACTGAATCTAAGTAAGTTTATAAAAAAAGTTAAAGTAAACTTCAGGGAGCTTTCCAGAGGAGGGAGTGTTACTGAGAGACAAAATGGCTTTGTATCATTGTGAAGAGGATCTGTCTTGTTCCGTGTGCCATGGCATCTACACAGATCCTGTCCTCTTGTTGTGTAGCCACAGCTTCTGTAAAGCCTGTCTGCAACAATACTGGAGAGACAGAGAAGACAAGAACTGTCCACTTTGTAGGAAAGTCTCTTCAATATTAGATCCTCCTTGTAACTTGGCTTTGAAGAAGCTGTGTGAGGCCTTCAGGGAGAGTAGCCAGGGAGCTCCAGCAAGTTCTGAGGTGTTCTGCAGTCTGCACACAGAAGAACTCAAGCTCTTCTGTCTGGATGACCTCCAGCCCATCTGTGTGGTGTGTCAGACCTCCAGAAAACACAAGATCCACAACTGCTGCCCCATAGAGGAAGCTTCGGAGGATCACAAGGTATGGAAAAATCATTATTATATTAATTTATTCAATCTTTTATTATACTCAATAAATACACAGAGTAAACATTGTTGTCACATTGTTAATGAATACAGAAACATTAGACAATCAGAACAATTAGATGGGATTAGATTCAGACACTGATGTTGGAGTTGATTTATTTTTGTCCACAACGTAGGAGGTGTGGGAGTCAATGTCAGTGTGGGATTCAATGTCAGCATGGGAGTCAATGTCAGTGTGGGAGTCAATGTCAGTGTGGGAGTCAATGTCAGTGTGGGAGTCAATGTCAGCATGGGAGTCAATGTCAGTGTGGGAGTCAATGTCAGTGTGGGAGTCCATGTCAGTGTGGGAGTCAATGTCAGTGTGGGAGTCCATGTCAGTTTGGGAGTCAATGTCAGTGTGGGAGTCAATGTAAGTGTGGGAGTCAATGTCAGCATGGGAGTCCATGTCAGTTTGGGAGTCCATGTCAGTGTGGGAGTCCATGTCAGTGTGGGAGTCAATGTCAGTGTGGGAGTCAATGTCAGCATGGGAGTCCATGTCAGTTTGGGAGTCCATGTCAGTGTGGGAGTCCATGTCAGTGTGGGAGTCAATTTCAGTGTGGGAGTCAATGTCAGCATGGGAGTCCATGTCAGTTTGGGAGTCAATGTCAGTCTGGGAGTCAATGTCAGTGTGGGAGTCAATGTCAGCATGGGAGTCCATGTCAGTTTGGGAGTCCATGTCAGTGTGGGAGTCCATGTCAGTGTGGGAGTCAATGTCAGTGTGGGAGTCAATGTCAGTGTGGGAGTCAATGTCAGCATGGGAGTCCATGTCAGTTTGGGAGTCCATGTCAGTGTGGGAGTCCATGTCAGTGTGGGAGTCAATGTCAGTGTGGGAGTCCAGGATGGCATGGGTGGCAAACGTACTCCATTCCGTGTGTTGAAACCGGTGCTGCAGCACAGAGTCCTCAGGGGGAGACTTACATATTTCAAGTGAAATACATCATGAATGAATGAATTAATTCCATTGCAGAAGCAGCTCCAGGCTCCACTGAAGAACTTAAGTGACAAGCTACAGGCCTTTAAAGAAAACAAACGAACATGCGTCCGCACAGCAGAACACGTAAAGGTTCACATATTCTGTATTAATGATAAATGATTTACTGTAAGGTAGCTGCACTCAACCTGCACACAGTAAGTGCCCTATTGTACATTTGTAGTCCATTGTGGGAGAGACATGATTTTTAACCCCCCTACTGTATATTTCAGTTAGTTAGATAGTAAATTATAACACTACCTTATGCATACTGCACCTTATGTGACACTCTGAATACTGTATAGTTAGTTAGATAGTAAATTATATTGACTTATTTCCTTAAACTTATTTGTTTACACTGCTTCTGTTGTTTTTACTACCTGTACCCCCCCCCCCCCATCCCCCATGCTGCTATGGTGCCTGAATTTCCCCAAGGGGATCAATAAAGGAATATCTTATCTTATTTTATAATCTCCAGGTCCAGGCCCTGCACACAGAGAAGCAGATTGAGGAGGAGTTTAAGAAGCTTCTCCAGTTTCTCCACGAGGAAAAGGAGGCCAGGGTAGCTGCACTGAAGGAGGAAGAGGAGCAGAAGAGCGAGACGATGAAGGAGAAGATTGAGGGGCTGGATAAAGAGATCTCAACCCTTTCAGACACAATCAGAGCCATAGAGCAGGAGCAGAACGCTGAACACGTCTCCTTCCTGCAGGTCAGGACTGGTCTCTCTTCAGTTCATAGGGAATGATGCTGAGGATGTTTAGTACACTGTAAAAACTGGGATTGGGGTTCATTCATATTTATTAAATAAGTATTAGTAACCTATACATAATAAAAATAGAATTGCATTTTACACAGTTTTAGTTGAATACAATTAGCTGATAGTTTAAAAGTGACCAGATGAGGCTCAGTTCTTACAGTGTAGTGTTTAACTTGATCTGTCTTTACCTCCATAGAACTACAAGACCACACTGAAAAGGTAAGTGATTTACCTCTCTTTTTGTCGTTCTCTTTCTCATCTCTATCTCTTTCTATCTCTCTTTTTCTCAATTTCTCTCTCTCTTTCTATCTTTCTCTCCTTTCTCTCTCTCTCTCCTTTCTCTCTGACTCTCTTTCCCTGACTGCTCCCATGTTAACCCTTTCACCGCCGCACTACCAAAACGGTTAACCCTTTCACTGCGACAATACAGAAGGTTAACCCTTTCACTGCCACACGTCAGCCGGTTAACCCTTTCACTGCCACACGACAGAAGGTTAACTAGGCGACCGTCGGTTGTGTGATAGTAAAGGGTTAACCTTCTGTTGTGTGGCAGTGAGAGGGTTAACGGGTGTCGCTGTTCACACCGGCCACGGGCGGTACGCACACACAGACACACACATGCGCGCGCGCGCAGTACTGTATATGAATGAATGAATGACATAATAATATATATAGCCTACGGCGGGCGTAATGAATGAACACAGTATGGCTTATTATTCCATAAGCCTATAGGCTACTGTTCATTCGTAGGCACACACAAGACTTGTTATGGAATATGAATGCAGTCTATTTCCACCGATTAGCTTTAGTTCTTATTTATTTATCCACTGTCATTTCAGTGTTGGTGTATAGGCTATATAGTGTATTTCAATATAAGTTTAATTGATTAATGATATATTCGAAGGAATGCAGGTTTATAGCTATATCAACCCCCTCCAATGTACAGTAAATTACCAAGTATGGTTTTGTCAATATTCCAATGTACAGTTTTGCTTGTATAGTGTAAGTCTATCCCCCACCCATCCCTACCCAACCTCCTCCAACAGTTTCTACGTCAAATGTACTCTCTTTTCTGGACTCTTTTTGTATCACAAACAGTACTGTATTTTCAAATCTGGTATGTCATAAATGTATAGATGTAGCAGTACTGTCTATCTGTGTCATGTGTGTCATATATGTTATGATGAATTGAAAATGGGGGACCCTGATGTAAACAAGACGAAATTCTTTCTCTGGTCTGCATCCCCTTATGTAATTGAGCTGTACTGTACTGTACCCATTCTGCAATCTGTTAATAAAGTTTTCAATCAATCAATCACTCAAACAAAGGTCTGTCCCATTGTATACCAATCAATGGGATACATTGCATGTTGACCTGCATTCTTTCAAATGTATATAATTAATCATTAAAACAGATGTGTAACAAATAAGAAATACAAATTCCACAGAAGGCATTAAATTATTATTATGTTCAATCATTTCACAATAATTGCATAATTGTGTTTGAATATCTGAGTAATTATTTGCCCAAAATAGCTGGTTCAGATATGGTTAATCCAGCTGCCCTGTGATCAGATGAATCCATATTATTTATTTTTCCGACATCAAATTCGTAATTTCTTATCATACAAATATTGTCATATTTATTTTAATGATGATTAAGTAATTAATTCCAAGGAGGCCTGTAGCGTTGACGTGAAGGAATCACTATGAGAACACAGTCTGTCAAGTTATAATAACATTTTAAATTAGTCAATCAATCATGAGATTTGATCGTGGGCTGAGAGCATATTTAAGTGTGCTCCTCAGCACTCTTAGATCTGCTCTCAAATAAGATCTCAGGAAAATTTGAAGACTCCCACTCCCAGCCCTAATATGTCTTAAATAGGCCGAAATAAGACGAAATATTTTGTCGTAACTTCGTTCGAGAATGAGACCCAGTCTCTTTGCTCTCTGTCTCTCTCTCTCACACTCGCTCTCTCACTCTCTCTCTGTCTGTCTCTCTCTCTTTATTTTGCTCTCCCTCTGTCTGTCTGTCTCTCTCTCTCTCTCCCTCTCTCTCTCACTCTCTCTCTATCTCTCTCTCTCTCTCTCTCTCTCTCTCTCTCTCCTTTTAAATTTTCATCTCAGATTAAAGATGCTGTTGTAATTGATAGCACCTTTAGATGATAGATGATCTGGATGATGTGACTAAAGTTGAGAGGGTAGTGGAATGTACAATAGTATGTATGTATGTGTATTTATTGTGTATTGTGTATTTATTGATTGAGTGGAAATGATTGTATATTAGAAACATGATGAAGAGATGGAATACAGTTATTTTTATGGAAATCAATATCTCTCTCTTCTCTGCGGCTCTGAAGCTAAGCCCACAGCAGGACTTACTCTTGAATGTTCTTCCAGAGCTCAGTGCAACCTGCCTCGTCCACAGCTGGTCTCAGGAGCGCTGATAGACAAGGCCAAACACCTGGGCAACCTAACCTTCTCTGTCTGGGAGAAGATGAAGGAGAGGGTCAAGTTCACTCCGGTCACTCTGGACCCAAACAATGCATCACCCTGGCTCTCTATATCTGATGATCTGACCAGTGTGAGACACACAGACACAAAGCAGCAGCTCCCTGACAACCCAGAGAGGAACATTAAGTATACCATTGTTCTGGGTTCTGAGAGCTTCAGCTCAGGAGAACACAGCTGGGAGGTGGAGGTGGGAGACCATCCTCACTGGACTATAGGTATAGCTAAAGAGTCATTTGACAACAAGAGAGAGAGGCTAGAGGTATCACCACAACATGGTATCTGGGCTCTACGTTATAGGAGTGGTAAGTACAGGGATGGTCTGGTGACCCTCACAGTGAAGAGGAGCCTCCAGAGGGTCAGAGTACAGCTGGACTATAACGGGGGGAAGCTGTCCTTCTACGACCCTGAAGACATGACTCACATCTGCACTCATAAACACACCTTCACTGAGAAACTCTACCCATACTTCAGTATAGGACTGGCTGGTGATGCCAAACACCCTGATATAAACATCTGCCCATCAGAGGTGTCTCTCTCTGTGATATAGTCATGACAGTGAGGTGTGTGTGTGTGTGTGTGTGTGTGTGTGTGTGTGTGTGTGTGTGTGTGTGTGTGTGTGTGTGTGTGTGTGTGTGTGTGTGTGTGTGTGTGTGTGTGTGTGTGTGTGTGTGTGTGTGTGTGTGTGTGTGTGTGTGTGTGTGTGTGTGTGTGTGTGTGTGTGTGTGTGTGTGTGTGTGTGTGTGTGTGTGTGTGTGTGTGTGTGTGTGTGTGTGTGTGTGTGTGTGTGTGTGTGTGTGTGTGTGTGTGTGTGTGTGTGTGTGATATAGTCATGACTATATTGGGATCTGGTCACCCTAGTTTGTGTGTCTATGTTTGTGTGTTTCTATGTGTGTGTGTGTGTGTGTGTGTGTGTGTCTGTGTGTGTGTCTGTGTGTGTGTGTGTCTATATCTGTGTGTGTGTGTGTGTGATATAGTCATGACTATATTGGGATCTGGACTTCATTAAGCTCTTCTGTCTTGTCTGATGATGCATACATTGTAGTATCATCGGCGTACATAACCATACATGTATTTTCTAATACCCATGGCAAATCATTTGTAAAAATGGCGTAGAAGAGGGGCCCCAGGCAGCTTCCCTGTGGAATTCCACACTGTAGGGATTTAAAGTTGGACAGGGTACCATTAAACACAACACATTGATGTCTGTTACATATAGCATTACATAAAGATAGCTTTTTATCCAGTTAACAGCTGCAGTTCTGAATCCATATGCAGTTAGTTTTATGAGCAGCAACTCATGATCTATGAGGTCAAAAGCTGCACTGAAATCCAGTAGTACAGTACCCACCATTCGCTTCCTGTCAATTTGTTGTAGCCAGTCATCTGTTAATTGTGTTAAAGCTGTACATGTAGAATAACCCTCCTTATATGCATGTTGGAATTGAGAATTTATACTGTTTTCTGAGAGGTAATCCTGAATCTGTTTAAAAACAACACCTTCCATGATTTTGCTTAAAACTGGCAAGATACTAATAGGTTGACTATTTGCTCCATTAAAAGGCTGTTTAGCATTTTTTGGAAGTGGAGTGACCTTAGCTATCTTCCACATTTGAGGAAAAACACCCTCACTTAGACATAGATTAAAAATATGACACAGTGGCTTTGCTACAATTCTGGCTGCCAGCTGGAGCAGTTTACCATCTAAGTTATCATGACCACAAGGTTTGTCACACTGTATGGACAAGAGAAGCTTTTCCATTTGCTCTAGATTTATATCCATAAAATCAAATTCACATTTTTTTGTATGCATAATATGCTGTTTAATTATTGATTCAGACAGCTTACCATCCACTGGCAGCATTTGATTCCTTATCATCTCCACCTTATCAATAAAATAATCATTAAAATGATTGGCTATATCTCGAGGTTTGGTAATAAATCCACCAGCTGCTTCTATAAACGAGGGCATCGTATTTGTTTTATTATTTCCCATGACCTCATTTAAGGTTCTCCATAACTTTTTGCTGTCACCTTTAATTTCTTCAAACTTGGATTTATAGTATTGTTTTTTCTTCTGTGTATTCATTTTCGTGACTTTGTTTCTCAGAAAACGGTAGGCCTGCCAATCATCCGAGCCACCGGATGCAATAGCATCCTTTTTCAATTGATCCCTCTCTTTCATACAGCTTCTCAACTCCAAATCAAGCCAAGAGGCTTTAGTTGTTTTGACTGTTAATTTCCTCATAGGGGCGTGTTTGTCACAGATGGATGAGAACAGTTTCATAAATAATTGTAAGGCATTCTCTGTACTCGTTAGTTCAGTCACATTATCCCATTGTATCTCGTTCAAGTCTTCAACAAACACATTTTCATTGAAATTATTGTACATTCTCTTGTATATAACTTTAGGCCCAGCTTTTGGCACCTTAGTTTTCCTTGCTACTGCAATGATGTTATGATCACTAAAGCCTACTGGCACAGATACTACTTTTGAACACATCTCCACAGAGTTTGTGAAAATGTGATCAATGCAAGTTGAAGATCTTCCTGTGCACCTGACGTTAACTGGTTGGTGCATTCACAATCTGTGATAGATTGCATACATTGGCCACATCACTTAATTTCTTTTTTAATGTACATGTTTTGGAGAACCAGTCAATATTAAGGTCTCCAACAAAATATATTTCTCTGTCAATATCAGTGACTATTTGTAGCATCTTGCATATATCTTCAAGGTACTGTATGTTTGAGCCCGGTGGTCTATAGCAGCAGCCTATTAGAACTGGTTTAAGGTGAGGTAGATGAACCTGTAGCCATAGCATTTCCACACCAGGTGCACTTAGATCTATTCGTACTTTGACAGGTATATGTTCTTGAATATAAAAAGCAACACCTCCTCCATGCTTATTTCTATCAAGCCTGTATAAATTATACCCCTGTATTGCAACCTGATTGTCATCTATTGATGTGTCTAGATGTGTCTCAGATAGGGCTGTAATATGTAAAGCATTTTCAAATAGGACAGAACTCAGTTCTTGTACCTTGTTTTTTAGACTACAAATATTTAGATGGGCAATTCTTAGTCCCTTCTTTGGTAGTGTCACGTTTTAGACTCAAACGTGAAAGATGTAGAAGATACTTAAAAATATAAGAGATAAAACACTTTTGAAGGTATTTATTATAAAAAGTTTAATATAAAAGTGAATAAGCAAAGTATTTATACAAGGTGAATATATAGCAAGGTACAATTTGAAATCTAGATTGTTACAACCGGCCGGTTGAGTATATAAAAGGAAGGATAAAAGTCAAGTCATTGTGCGTCAGTCCAGCAGTCTCGTCCGTCCCGTCCAGTCAGTCCAAGCAGAAGAAGTTAAAGAAGTGAAGTCCAGTCTCTTCTCTGTCAGGGTGTTTTATTGGTCCCCCAATCGACCAGTGTGGTTGTGGTGGTCGTCCTGCGTGCACGTTGTGTGTCTGTGTGTATTGGTCAGTCAGTATGTCCGCCGTGCATGAGTGCATGTAACGGACATTTACGTGTAAGTTTGTGCATGTGTGTCTCAATGATAACGATCTGTGATTAATGGAGACTGGAATATTTGACCACTGGATGACCTGGTCGTATATTATTCGGCTTGTGGCATCTTGTTAAATTATGTGATCCGGCTTATCTGGTGCCGGTGAGTGCAAGGGTGTGTGTGTGTGTGTGTGTGTGTGTGTGTGTGTGTGTGTGTGTGTGACAGTGAGAGTGAGTGAAGGGGGAGGGCTGTGCTGTCTAGTGGAATGTATCAGTGTGTCTCCTGCAGTATTATGGAGAATCACTATGTGGAATTTAGTAATTATTTAACAGTAGTTGTAAAGTCATTATGATCTGGTCACCCTAGTTTGTGTGTCTATGTTTGTGTGTTTCTATGTTTGTGTGTTTCTATGTGTGTGTGTGTGTGTCTGTGTGTGTGTCTGTGTGTGTGTCTATATCTGTGTGTGTGTGATATAGTCATGACGGTGAGGTGTATTCGTGTGTCTATGTTTGTGTGTATGTGTGTGTGTGTGTGTGTGTGTGTGTGTGTGTGTGTGTGTGTGTGTGTGTGTGTGTGTGTGTGTGTGTGTGTGTGTGTGTGTGTGTGTGTGTGTGTGTGTGTGATATAGTCATGACTATATTGGGATCTGGTCACCCTAGTTTGTGTGTCTATGTTTGTGTGTTTCTATGTTTGTGTGTTTCTATGTGTGTGTGTGTGTGTGTGTGTGTATGTGTGTGTGTGTGTGTGTGTGTGTGTATGTGTTTGTGTGTCTATATCTGTGTGTGTGTGATATAGTCATGACGGTGAGGTGTGTTCGTGTGTCTATGTTTGTGTGTATGTGTGTATGTGTGTGTGTGTGTGTGTGTGTGTGTGTGTGTGTGTGTGTGTGTGTGTGTGTGTGTGTGTGTGTGTGTGTGTGTGTGTGTGTGTGTGTGTGTGTGTGTGTGTGTGTATGTGTGTGATATAGTCATGACAGTGAGGTGTGTTTGTGTGTCTATGTGTGTGTGTGTGTGCGGGACCGATCCCACTTCACTTCCCTTCCTCTGGCTCTACCGCCTGGCAGGTATTACCTTAAAGAGATTAAGTAAGGTATTACTTACCTTAAAGAGATTAAGTAAGGTATTACTTACCTTAAAGAGATTAAGTAAGGTATTACTAACCTTAAAGAGATATTTCACTTTAGTTTCACTAGTTTCCTCGGTCTTCCCTCCACACCTCCAGGAACGGTGCTGTTGACAGAAGACGACTTGAGGTTCTACTAAAGTGAAATGTCCCTTTAAGCAGTAACTATCTCATCACAAACAAGGATGTATCTTATTTGTTTTAGGACAGAGGAGGTGATTGTCTTGTGATTTTACCGAAAGAGTTCATAAATGTGCCCTTTTTTCCCCTACGGCTGAGCGATATCGACGCCATCGAGGTCAGAGGTCAGAGTTGAGACGCACCGTTTGACCCCCACGTGTTGGGGGGGGGGGGGTACTGCGGTTAGATACATGTAGTGGAAACACTGGTGTCTGTTAGAGCGTGTGTAACGCATTGTTGGGAAAGTTCACTTTCTACATGAACTAGTTCAGTTCACAGTTCACAAATTTTAAAATGAACTAGTTCAGTTCATAGTTCATAATAAAAAATTTTGAACTAAAGTTCATGGTTTCAAAAATTTACTAATTTATAATTTATAGTACTTTTTTCAATACGTTGCTGCAAGCTATTATTTGTCAAATATATTGCCACAACCCATAGAACCACAGAATACTGGCATTTCCATAACGCTTTGCTGCCGCCCATTCAGTCCACTAGTAGCAGCTGCAGCTTTCATCTCTACAGTATATTTTCCAAAACATGAGGAAAAATGTGCTGCTTGAATGGTCATTATTAGTATAATAATCTAAATATACTTAAAGTGCCAAAAGAGAAAGTAGTCATTGTGCAAACATATAACATATAAACATGTGCCGACATAACTCTGTACGAACACAACACGAGGTAGGAACCAGGCTGAGGTAGGAAACCAAGGTTGTACCTCAAAGTTCAATATTCAAAGTGCAAAACATTTACTGACTTTAACTAAAACTCTTTTAAATGCTCATACGCTGACGCTGTAGAGTCTGACTCTGAGCGAGTGCAGAGCCTTCTAAAAGTGCAAGTGCTGCCAGAGCGGTTGCCAGATTGGGTGGCTTTTCCGCTTTATTTTGAAGCCTGTTTATGGTGTGTTTTAACTGGGTTTTCGGCTGAAAGGCATATGAAATCTGGCACACTTTTGAACGCCGTTATAATATAGTGCTGAAAATGAACGCTCTTTTGAACGCTGTTATACAGCGCTGAGAATGAAATCGTTCTCAATTACGTTCATCTAGCGGGAATACAGTACGCTCAGTTCACGTTCGCCAAAAATACGAATGCGTTCACGAACGATCGTTCATTGAACGGGTTCAGGTACATCACTGTGTACAGTAAAGTTATTTTTACAGTAATACAATTTTTTACAAGCAAGAACAAGAGCTAAGAATAAATGTAAAGTGCACACTAAAGAATTAAAACAAATAAACAACTTAGCTAATATCGTAATATCGAATAGTGCTTTCTTGGCTCTAAGTCATATTACCAAAAACTGTAGCACGGCGGAGGAAAGAAATCCATGAGAGTTTGGTTATTTCCCAGATCTGGTTTATTCAAAGTCCAAAAGGTATACAAGAATGATCTGGTTCAATCAATGAAAACGCAATGATATTAGTGGAACAAAGCACTATGCCGCCAGTCACTAATATCAGACTAATAAAAAGTAGTTTAAGAGTAACAATCTTTAATGGAGCGTCGGTTGTGGATTCTTTGTTGTCAGGGCGACAACGGCGTCTTTGTTCTCGTGGAAAAACGTCTCAGGCAGGTCCCTCCTCCGTTCGGCGGTGCATACAAGATTCAAGAGCTTCTTTTCGTCTCCTTCGGTGCAGGCTGTCTTAACAGCTAAACCCCGCCCCTGAGCGAATGTCGACCTGGTTCGTCAGGGGGCGGATCTCTACGTCCTGATTGGCTAAAGCTCATAGCGGCCATTTTGGATTAGGGTCGGCGGCCATCTTGATTCTTAAAGGGGCAAGTTGCATCTATTTTAAGGGAAAGAGTTACCTTTCTAAAGTTTAACGTTTAAAGGTACAGTATTTGATTTGACTAACTGAAGAATTTGAGATTAGTTATCACTTGACTGAGACAGTTAATTCAAGTCCTTTCCTGAATTCTATGGCCTTCTAGATACCAAATTAGACCTATTTGTTGGTTTTAAAACAAACTGTTGCATTATAATAGTCTATAATCTTATCTTGGAAGTTAGTTTAGTTTTCTAAGTAAGTTACACATGTTTTGCCAACGTAATCTTCTATTTTAAACTATATTACTGGCTTAATTAACTTTAGCAATGGTTGATACGTGTCTGGTTTAGTCTCATCTTAATCAATACACTGTTTTATAACTATTGAGACTAGTTTCCATACTGAAATACTTATTCGTTTTGGTTGCCGTTTTTCCCAACTTAAGACAAATTGCTCCTGTGTTTAAATGTAACCAGGGCTTATTTAAGAGCCTTCCTGTCCCCCACTAATGTGAGACCAGCTGGCTCTTTTGTTCTAGAGCCCCCAACTGGCTCTACTCAAACAGTTCTTATCTTTTACAACCGGCTGTTGAGTAGCCTATTGTGGGGGTCTGGCTATCGTAAACAACACTATCTGTTCAGATGCTATTTTTAGCTTTTAGTAGAAGCCTGGGAAACCAGATGAACTATTCAAATGCTAAATTACTTTGTCCCAAGGCCTAAAATATGTTTCCAGGGTATTTACAGTTGCGGGGCCAAGGGACGTGGCCGTAATTAAATCACTCTTTTCAGAGCTATGTGCAAATTAAGGGCGGTTTCATTTTGTGATTCCCCACCTCTCCCCTCCGGGGGAGGTGAGAAATCACTTGACCCCAGAGCCTCTATTTTAAAGCCCAACCTCTAGGTTAAACCCTACTGATCAATTATGGGTAGTTTACATCATTGGTATATAATTTCATTATTTATTTTTTTCCATTTGACACCGGAAATGCCACTCTGAAAGAGTTAAAAAGGTCCATGCACGAATAACATGCACGCGCGAATCAAAAAAGCTTATCAAACGCCGACGTCACAACACGTGTGGCTTGCATATTAATGAGCCGAATCTAATGTTGCTTTTCCACTAAAATAAAGTACTCAGTTTGTCTCCGTGTGGGGAGGCGGGGCTGCTGGTGATCAGCATGAGAGCTCCAGAAATGTCACGTGAAAAACTGCAGACCACTGATTGGTCAGAAGAGAGACGCGTCACTGTTTGGGGAGTCTGAACGAAAACAGAACGCCGCCATCTTTAATGTCTCGCGTAGGATGTCTTATGTATGTTTGCAGCAAGAAACAAGTGCAATAAAAAAGGATACAGTCACTGTGTATTCTGCCTCATTTATTGATGAAACAACCGACATCAACACAATTTGCCACCGAGCGGAGAGTTTAGTCTGACAAAAAGATCGCTGATTAGTTACGATTGTTGTTGGGGGTTAGGGACGTAACGTTAGTTAGCCTAATGCTAACGTTAGCAGATAGACACGAGAGGCTATCTGTGTAGAATAGACACAATGAGGTAACGTTAGCATAATAGACACAACGAGAGTCTGGTTAATGTTGTTATTGATTGATTGAATGAAAACTGTGTTTTACTCTGGCTTGCCAAGCTCATCATAGCCCCTTTCATGACTGATGCACCGAGTGAAGCTTGTGGACTCGACAACAGCGGCGGCCGCAGGGCGCCGGAGCCCGCAGCGCTAGTTAGCTTATAGCTATCGTGTAACACTAGCCTTTGCGGGCTCGGGCGCCCTGCGGCTGCCGCCGCCGTCACGTCCATGGGCCCCCCGGCAGGGCACCCGTGGGGACGGGTCGGGGTGTACAGAGAGGAGAGAACCATTTTGGGTCGGCCGTTCATGCCGGCCAGCGAGCCGGATGTCGGGATATGTTGTTAGCACAATAGCTACCAAGCTAAGCTATGTTATCTACTAACGTTATAAACACTATGTGTACAACGACACAATGATTTACATTATTACAAATATGGTAACGTGGTTGTGGCTTTTACAAATAGTGGTTAGCTTTAGAGATGGATGGATGGCTATAATCACGGAGCAATAGTGAGGTGAAACAGATACATTTCCATTCGGCTAGTAGTAGCAAGCATATATCTATGGTAGCAAGGCTCTCTGCCTGCCACTAGCTGTGTGACTCTCAGCGCCCCCTGGTGAGCCCCCTGTTGTCCTGCACCTGTTGTGACGACATTACACGCGCACGTTATGAAACCATTGATTAAAATATGCACGTGCGTGGTGATTGTGTTGGGCAGACAAAATGTTTGATAAAAACGCTAAAACTGGGTCAATTTCAATACTTTTTTTTCCCCTTCTTCATGAAAGCCACTGTTGGCCTAGTCCACATTGTTTATTGAACAAAAATACAACGTGGAGGTTGACCTTTAACCACCAAAGTGACTTCTAGAAGATCTTAATAATCTCTTTGGGGGAAAAGCAGAACACATATAAATAACAGAGTGAATCTTATTGAATAACAGCAGAATACAGTATTGCTTTAACCTCTATGTTTACCCAGTGGAACTACAGGTCACGTTTTTCTATACCTCCTTACCAAATAGAATTCCGACCAGTAGCTAAAGATTCTTTTGGGAATTACATGTTGATGCAGAAATATACCACACTAACACAATAATAATAATAATAATAATAATAATAATAATAATAATAATAATAATAATAATAATAATAATAATAATAATAATAATAATAATAATAATAATAATAATAATAATAATAATAATAATAATAATAATAATAATAATAATAATAATAATAATAATAATAATAATAATAATAATAATAATAATAATAATAATAATAATAATAATAATAATAATAATAATAATAATAATAACAATAACAAACAATAAAATAATGTGCAAATTTGCTTTCAAAGAAAATTAAGAAGAAATGTAAAGTGCACACTAAAGAATTAAAACAAACAACTTAGCTAACAATCAATAATAATAATAACAATAACAAACAATAAAATAATGTCCAAATTTGCTTTAAAATTAAATTATGTATTGTAAAATATGTTACACATATATAATCAAAATATAATATGCTAAATAAACAAACAAATAAATAAAAATTACAAATTCACATTGTCTCAAGAACTATTTACATTCCACTCCCTATCATCACACTTCAAGGTTAGCCTGTAGCTCCTACTGGTTTCCATATACAGTGCAATCCTTCTGGCTGTCCTCGCTGCAAAGTCATCAATCACGGGATGTGTATGAAATATGAATATGAAGCTAAAAGGAATCCATGGGAAATGCAGTTGTACATTATTACTACAGTATTGAACTGAAAGACCCTCCAGTTAGAACCCCCCCCCCCCCCCCCCCCTTGTCTCTATTCTTATTTTTTTTTATCATCTTCTTTGTAGTACAAACTCTTGTGTTTCTCAGTAGGTGTAGTTTCTACAGAGCGGCAGGCGTGTCTCTGATGCAGTGCAGAGGTTCACTGGTGACACCAAACTGGAGCTTGTTCAGTCTTTTGGCGCCACCTTGTGGCCATATTGTGTGTTTTTGTTTTGTTTGAGCTTCAGTATAAACAAGACTTCTATCTGATCAGAGGTGGTTAAAACATCATTCTGGAATAATACTAAAGTTATTCTCTGGCTCCAGAACGTCTCTGAGGATGGGATCTTTAAAAAAAAAAATTATATTGAAACATGGATTTTCCAGTTAAAGATATTTTTCCTAGTATGGATGTTGTTAGCATTATGTAGCTTGAGGCTCTGAGCAGTGTGTTGTATAGCATGCCTCTTCATCATCCCCAGAAGATACCACATCCTCTTCATCACCACCACCACCCAGCGTTAACCCTACTGATCAGTGTAATATTGAAAAATAACACCATCCCTCTTAAAGGTGCTACTAGCCACTAGATGGTGCTATAGGTAACATTCAGCCACTAGATGGTGCTATAAGTAACATTCAGCCACTACATGGTGCTATAGGTAACATTCAGCCACTAGATGGTGCTATAGGTTACATTCAGCCGCTAGATGGTGCTATAGGTAACATTCAGCCACTAGATGGTGCTATAGGTAACATTCAGCCACTAGATGTCACACTAGAGCACCAGCGTGTCATTTACCCAATCGGTGCATCCACGTGGGGATATGGGAAGTAGGGAGGGGATACATGCGACATGTAAACAACATACATTGTGGACCTGCCAAGATTTTTTAAATGATACAAATTCACAAATCAATAATTATTTGAGGGGGGGAAAGCGATATTTTATAAAAGCTCTGGATGTATTATTAGAAAAAAAGAAAAAAAGAATAGTCTACATACTGTACACATTTTATCTATAGCAGCTTTAAGATTCTAACCGTTTCAAATTAACAAGGTGACCGTGTTAAGCCTTAAGGTCCCCCTATAGGGTGACCCTGCTTTTCTTTATTTTCAAGATGTCTACCATCATCCCTGTACCGAAGAAACCTTCCCCAACATGTCCAAATGACTACAGACCGGTGGCACTCACCTCTGTGGTCATGAAATGTTTCGAGTGGCTGGTCAAGGACCACATTTGTGCCTCCCTCCCCAGTGATATGGACCCTATGCAATTTGCATACAGGACAAACAGGTCCACCGACGACGCGGTCTCCCAGGTACTGCACAGCACCCTCTCGCACCTTGACCGTCAGAAGGGGGGCTATGTGAGACTGTTGTTCATTGACTACAGCTCAGCGTTCAACACCATAGTCCCCACCAGACTGGTGGACAAGCTGATCGAGCTAGGTCTGAGCTCCGCCCTGAGCGCCTGGGTACTGGACTTTCTGAGCGAAAGACCCCAGGCGGTCAGGGTGGGGGGTCAGACCTCCAACACCATCACCCTGAGCATCGGGTCCCCCCAGGGCTGTGTTCTGAGCCCCCTGCTGTACTCACTCTACACACACGATTGTGTGGCCAAGTTCAGCTCCAACTCCATAGTGAAGTTCGCAGACGACACGGTGGTGGTGGGGCTGATCTCGGACAATGACGAGAAGGCCTACCGGGAGGAGGTTGAGGTACTGGAACGCTGGTGCCAGGACAACAGCCTGCTCCTGAACATTGGTAAAACCAAGGAGCTGATCGTGGATTATAGGAGAGGACAGCAGGAGACGCACACACCACTGATGATTAACGGGGCTACCGTGAACAGGGTGAGCAGCTTTAAGTACCTGGGGGTCCACATCTCAGAGGACCTGACATGGTCAACACACATAGACACAGTAGTAAAGAAGGCGAAACAGCGCCTCTACCACCTGAGACAGTTAAGGAAGTTCAGAGTATCGGGGAATATACTCCAGTCCTTCTACTCAGGAGCTGTAGAGAGCATCCTGACCGGAAACATCACTGCCTGGTATGGAAACAGCACGGCACAGGACAAGAAGGCCCTACAGAGAGTGGTGCGCTCAGCCGAGCATACCACAGGTATTGCACTACCTCCCCTGCAGGTTCTATACAACAAGAGGTGCAAATCCAGAGCCTGCAGAATAATGAAAGACCCCCACCACCCCAATAACAGCTTGTTTCAGCTGCTGAGGTCAGGCAGACGCCTGCGAACCCCAGCTACTAGGACAGAGAGGCTTAGCTTCTTCCCCCAGGCCATCAGAGTCCTGAACAATGAACATTGAGTACCACAGAACACCATCCACACATAAGCACACATGAGCACACACACGACACGCACGCTGTGCCCGCTCACACACTAGCAGCCACTTTAACACTTCAACATGAGCGGGCACACACTCATGCGCACACACTCACACTTATTGACAAAAGGAAAAGCCACTTTAAATCAGTATTAGCAACAGTAACAGTGTATTGCACTACCAAAGCTACCTAGCATGTCCTATATGCTCTGTAAATAACTATGTACAGATACCGATTCTGATGTCACACCATGTTACCTGTTACCTGTTATTGCACAATTTAATTTTTAATTTTTTTGTATTGGATTCTATTATATGTTGTACCCACTGTATTGCACATCGTTGCGGGCAAGACCACCCGCATTTCATTGTATACTCGTATGCCGTGACAAATAAAACTCTTGACTTGACTTGACTTGACTTATCATAAATCGATCAATAGAGACCGTATTAGATCCCCAATTATCATATCATGGGGAATCATTGGAAAGCCACACTCATTGGCTACAACCCTGTGCACAGATTTTCGAGATCGCCAATTGATTGACGGAGCTAGAGCCCCAGGAGTTGGGGGTGGTAATGTGTACTTTTGCGTACTTTGGGGCACGCCTCACATATCGGCATGTAACTCGAGAACCGCTGAACGGATTTTGTCACCTGAAAGGGCAATCGACAGACAACAAATAGGGCGTTAATTCTTATAATTAATAATAATATAATTATAATTAATATATTGTATTAAAAGAAATGCACACCCGAGCCGCTAGAGGTCAGCAAAGTGGCGCTTCGCAAATCGTCCCCATTTAGCCAAGAGTAAAGACCATAACCCTATCAAAACAGCAGTCAAAGTGTATATTTTCATTTTACCGATGTTTTGTAAGATTTACCGAAAATAATAATTTATCAAAAAAATGCTAATTATATCTCTTTTATCGTAAAACCGTGAGGAAATGACTAAATCCAGATTTAACCCTGTCATTTGAAAGAGGAGCCTTTTCCATATCCATAGATGTATGATTTGGCCATAATAAGGTCAAGGTGACGTTCAAGGTCAAATATGAATTTATAATTAAAATCGATTATTATTTATTACTGTATCTACAAATCCTTCTGTTTAATCATCTTCCCTTTATTCATTTGCTTAGATTTTTTGTACACTTGATCTCAATAAGGTGGTGAAGGAGCTCAGTGAGCAAGCTCTGTTTGCTCACAATTGTAACATAGTGTTATTCACCGTCACAGATGCAAAAAATTATCATCATTTATATTCTCCTTTTTTTCATTACAATTTACTCAAGCCTAATAACAGACACAATATTTCTGACACTGGAAATTAGGGGTGGGACGATACGCATTCGAACCATGTACCGTACGGTACGACCCCCAGGGCGTCTGTGTATCGTACGATTCAGATGACGCGCAAATAAAAAAATGTATTTGGCGGAGCCGGGAGAGGTGAGCACTGGCCCCAGGCAGCAGCAGCAGCAGCAGCAGAAGCACTGCAGCCAGGTGCTAGTCAGTTTGTGTAAAAATGGCAAGCACAATATAAATCAATCTTCATTACGACTTTAAAAACAGCCATTAACATTACATAGGCCTACACACATCTTGCCCTAGCGTTAGCAGTTTGTACAACAAAACGCACGTTTTAACTATGGTAGCCCGCCAGCTAATACAGTCAATGAAATGTTACCGTAGCTACTAGCTAGCAGAGGAGAAAATGGGAGTCTGAAAGGCGGGTTGTTTAAAGACAATGATAGGCGTTTATTCAACATCCAAGAATGCTAACATACAACTGTGTTTTACTAACTCCAACCGGGACTATTGCCGCTTTCCCACTGCATGTTGATGTTATGAACTCCTCCTAACGTTACCGGAGCTGATAAGATTGCCTGAGCTGAAGGTCTGTGACACTAAAATGTCCGTGGGGACCCGCCAACCCATAGATAGTTCCAACTCACCGAATTACGTAATCCACCATAGTTACACTCAATATTTAAATAATGTTAGTCTAAATAAATGTAATAGAATGAACAGAGCAGTGTTGTTTTTAAACAGTACAGTGTGTGTGTGTTAGTTTGATGTATGCTGCCATTTATATTGATCGCCTTCTAATTTGTTTATTTATTGTTAAATTTAGAGGTTATATGTAGGGTTGCAATTAACTGTCTAACTGTACTCAACTGCTTCCACTGACTATGTATATCTGTGTCCACTGGAGGGCACTATAGGCGGAGCCATTCATGATGCCACCAGGTGGCGAGTATAAAAAGAGTTGTCTCCTCCTCTACTTCCTCTCACATCTGCCTCTCATGGAGAGGAGATCTCAATTTGCTGCTGTGCTATGAATCATTGTATATAATAAACCACGCTGATTAAGGGCTAAAGGTAGAAACCATGCCTCATGTCTATATTATTGTCGCCCCATAGCCAATTCTGTCAACAGGTTATGGGCCCAGATCTCGTAGGAGCGAAATAATAAGGGTAGCTAGCTTAGCTGAAGTGTAGGCCAGGTTAGCACCGGGAGCACCGCGTGGCTAGACGCTAGGCCAACGGAGCTAAAGCTACGCCTACCATCAAAAAGGAGGATGGCGACCAAGGGAAGGAGCAAATGGCCCTCATTCCATGGAAAGGCAGAGGAATATGAGCTCTGGGAAGAGCGCATGCTATGCTGCATGCACGGCGTGGGACTCAAGGTGGTGATCTTGGCGGCCCCCACGGGAGACCTGACGGCGGAGGCACAAGCCCAAGACGACAAGCTTAATGCGGACGCATACTGTGAGTTGGCACCGCTGCTCGACGATACAAGCTAGGGGATAATATTCCGTGACACGAAGGACAAAGGCCGAGAAAGCCTGGAAGTGTTGAGGGAGCATTACATCGGACGAGGACGACCCACAGAGACGGTGACAGAATACATAATCCGAGCTGAGCAGATCATCACGGCCAGTGTGCGATCCATAGCATAATCTTTGGGTGAGCCGCGTCGGGGGGGGGGGGGGGGGGTGGGTGGGGTGCGCGGCGCGCCTCTCAGCGAAAAAAAACTCAGAGCGTGTTTTTATAGTCACATATTTGTCATGTGTAGGTGGGTTTTCCAGCAAACTCACCACTCTCGCTGCCGTTGAATTCGTAAGGGCTGCTACCACATAGTAGTACTTGGTGGCATCCGCGGTAATATTCCTGAGAGCGAATTGGGCTTCGGCTTGCGCGAACCAAGCGTTGGCACTCTGCGCAGCTTGAGTGAAACTGCGTTCAAAGTTCTGCGATCTGCGTTCTGTTGTTCAGTTGACATGTTCGATATAATCTCCGAAATACGTCCAAGGGTCACAAATGTAGGAATGCAGTAATGATAGCGTAGACGGAGTCGTGTTCCGATGCAAAAACGCTAGTTTATTACGCACTCTACTGTCGCACAAACACTGTCTCTCTTTAACTACGTCATCCCCCGCTAAGGGTCATGGGAGATGTAGTAAACACCACAAAAGGCTAGAATGCCGTGAATTATGTCCCAGTAAGTAGCCACTACATGCAAATCATTAATCATACATCCAAAATAGCATACGTTTATTATTATACACGATGATGATACAGCTCCCAGGGGAGCTTTAGAGACCCCCAGGGGAGCTGATGTCTGATCTAGGGGAGCTATAGCTCACCGGGCTCCCCTCGTGGATCGCACCCTGATCACGGCGCTTAAGAGTGCAGGAGAGGCACCGAGCGAGGGGCTAATGATGGCGATGGTGATGAGAGGACTACCGGAGTCGTACAAGCCGTTCACGCTACTGGTTACCCACGGTTATCAACGGACATGACGTTGGGACAGTTCAAAGCCGAGCTGCGGAACTTTGAGGCCTCAGAAGATATCCACCCAGCCACCGCGGAGGCCCGAGCGACGCCGAGGGAGAAGGCCATGCCCACGACGGAGCTGACGTATTGGGGATGCGGAGAGAATGGGCATCGGAGGGATAACTGCACCAAGACTGTTTGGTGTAGTTTCTGCAGATCCTCGGGGCACACAGACAAAGAGTGCCGAAAGAAACGAGGCCAGAGTGCTCGACGCCTATGGACAAGATGACGGCAATGGACGAGATCGCGGCTACGGACAAGATCGCGGCGATGGACGAGATGACGACTACAGACAAGATGGCTGCAAACGGTGGACGTGAGGCGAGTCGAGATGACGCCCGGAGAGCGGCAGGACGAGAGGACTTCGTTTTCGGGGCGCAGACTACGTACGTCACCCGGCCAACACAGCACCCGCAGTTCCCGAGGAAGGGACTAATTGTTGACACAGGTGCGTCGTCCCACATCATCAACGACAGGAACAGTTTCAAGAACTTTGACAAATCCTTCGAGCCGGAGGGACACAGCATGGAGCTGGCAGACGGGAAGCACACCTACGGGTTGGCGCAAGGGAGAGGAGACGCACAGGTGTGCCTCATAGACAGTGAGGGGTGCCGGTGTACAGTGACGTTGAAGGACGCTCTCTATATACCCTCGTTCCCACAAGAACTATTCTCAGTAAAGTCCGCCGAGGTGTTCTTCAGTGAAGGTAAAGATGTTCTTGTAGAACAAGATGGTACATGGTTTAACATTGACGTGTATAAGAGAATGTATTACCTACAAACAGAGTGTAATAACAATGATAAATGTAATGTGACTGTTAGTCATGACATCCAGACATGGCATGAAATCATGGGTCATTGTAATCACGAGGATTTACTGAAGCTGCAAGCAGTGACGGTATGCACATTAAAGGTGAAAAGCATAGACCTGACAAAGAATGTGAAGTTTGCATAACAGGGAAGTTTACTCAAACGAGGAACAGGGGCCCCACGGAGAAGGTAAAGAGACCACTGGAGCTAGTTAACACCGACCTAGCCGGTCCAGTAAGGAACGAGTCCATAGGTGGCTTCAACTATGTACAGTCCTTTACAGATGTGGGTACAGGCGTAGTGTTTGTTTATTTCCTTAAAGCAAAGAGTGACGCACTCCAGGCCACGGAGAAGTTCCTTGCCGATATAGCCCCTTATGCGGACATAAAATGTTTGAGGTCAGACAACGGGACCGAGTTTACAAACAGAGAGTTCCAATCACTGTTGAGAAGGAACAAGATCAGACACGAGACGTCATGTCCCTACTCCCCACATCAAAACGGGGTAGCAGAGAGGGAATGGCGCACTCTTTTCGAAATGGCCACATGTAAGCTAGACGATAGTAACATACCGAAGAGCCTGTGGCATTATGCGGTACAAGAAGCCGCTTACACCAGAAACAGGTGTTTTAATAAACACACGGGCACCACCCCATATACGGCAATGACAGGGAAAAGGTGTAATCTAGCCGGAATGCACAAATTCGGATCAGTGTGCTATGCTTACCAGCAGGACAGAGGCAAGCTTGAGTCCAGATCTACTATCCCGGTAAAGGGAAGGTGCAAAAGCACAGACTAGTGAAATTTGTCACAAAGACAACGTGCGAAATCGAAGGTATGGAGGAACAAAGACACCACAGCCTAGTGTACTGAGCACAGACCTGCAGGCAGACAGCCAGCCACCCCCAGAGGACGATGACGAGGAGCACCCGAGGGTGACGTCACGTGCCCCAAGCAGTGGGAGGTATCCCTCACGGGAACACAAACCCCCAAAATATCTGAAAGATTATGCCCGGAGAGGAAGTGACGAGGATGACAGTACACTCACCAGTATTGATTACTGCTACAGAGTAGTGTGTGGCGTGCCTCAGTCCTTTAAGGAAGCCATAGTGTCCCCAGAGTCGAGTAAGTGGGAGAGAGCGATGGATGAGGAGATGAGGTCCTTAGAGGACAACCACACCTTTACCCTCACCAAGGAAGGGATCGAAGGCCACGAAAAGTACAAAGCGAGATTTGTAGCTAAGGGTTTCAGTCAGAGGGAGGGGATAGACTATGGGGAAACATTCTCCCCCACGGCCAATCTGACCAGTGTAAGGGTAGTGGTTCAGAAAGCAGCTGAGGACAACCTGATTTTACATCAGATGGATGTGAAGACAGCCTATCTGTACGCACCCATAGATAGGGAGCTATATATGGAACAACCGGAAGGTTACGAAAAGAAAGGAGAGAAGCTAGTGTGCAAGCTAGAAAAATCCATTTACGGCCTGAAACAGTTTGGGCGAAATTGGAACAAGATGCTTCACACATGTCTCATTGAGGATCACTTCCTACAGAATCCAGAAGACCCCTGTGTTTACTCAAGGGAGTCAAAAGAGTCAGGAAAAGTGATAATCATCATTTGGGTGGATGATTTGATCATTGCAGCAGACACCACTAGAAACCTAGATCAGGTGAAAGGTATGCTCTCCACCAGATTAAAAATGAAAGACCTTGGCAGGTTAAAGCATTTCCTAGGCATGGACTTTGAACAGTCTGCCAATTGTGTAACAGTATCCCAGAAGAGATATGTGGAAAAGATCCTGAAACGTTTTGACATGCAGGAATGTAGAACAAGGGAAACACCATGTGATCAAAAACTGGATTACCAGGAGGATGCTCAGAAACTGACAGATGTAAAAATGTACAGGGAAGCTGTGGGTAGCCTCATCTATTTGACAACATGTACTCGCCCTGACCTATGTTTTGTAGTGAGTAAATTGTCACAGCATTTTGCTGATCCCACAGAGGAGCACTGGATTACGGTAAAACATGTTTTTCGTTACCTCAAAGGTATAGTAGGTAAACAGCTGTGCTTCAGAAAGAGCAGCGAGGGCTTAGGGCTTAAAGCCTACAGTGATGCAGACTGGGCTGCTGACATCACAGATAGAAGGAGTACCACAGGATATTGTGTTAGTTTGAACACAAACAGCTCACTGTCAACTCACTGTCAAGCTCACTGAATACATGGCTCTGGCCATGACAATACAGGAGTGTATTTATCTAGAACAGTGGTTCCCAAAGTCGGGGTCGCGACCCAAAGGTGGGCCGCGAGCAGCCACGGGTGGGCCGCGAGATGATTTAAAAAAAAAAAAAAAGAAAAAAAAAAAAAAATTTGTCAGGCCACTGAACTTAGAAGCAGGCCAGGACAGTGTTTCTAGTTGTATTCTAAAATTCTATTCTATTGTATTCTAAAATGTGACTATATGGTTTTATATTAACTTAATAAATAAACAAAAACGAAAAATCTACTTATTTCAACGAACATTTCAAACTAAATAACAGATTATGCACATAAAACGCTGAAAACAACCGAAGCAACAATAGTATTTTAATGAGGCTATTATTATTATCATTATTATTTTGCAACAAGTTAGCCCTCTCATAAATAGCACATATAAATGAATAACTAACTTGAACTAACTTAATAGGATTGAAGTGATATTTGGCTTAAAAAATCGGTCGCCTGGCAAAAAAAAAAAAAAAAAAAGCCAGACGATGTGCATTGGGCCGCGGCTCTCTGACGCCTTATTTTCTGGGCCCCGGCCTGAAAAGTTTGGGAACCCCTGATCTAGAACACCTGCTCGAAGGGATGGATACCTATGTATATAAGAAGACTGTTTATGAGGACAACCAGGAAACCATTGCCATTGCGAGAAACCCTGTGTGCCGACAGAGGTGTAAGCATGTGGATATAAAGTACCATTTCATCAGATCTGTCATCAGAGAAGAAAGGATGACACTGGTTTATTGTCCAACAGACGACATGGTAGCAGACGCTATGACGAAGCCTGCTTCCAAACTGAAACTGAAAAGATTTGCAGAGGTCATGTTTGGTGTGTAAATATTGACTGCCATATTCTTTGATGTTCTAAACTGTGTTATTTTCTTTGTAAATTGTTTTGAAGAAGTCATACAGGGTGTTAAAACAACCCTAAGTGGGAGTGTTAAAGTTAGAGGTTATATGTAGGGTTGCAATTAACTGTCTAACTGTACTCAACTGCTTCCACTGACTGTATGTATATCTGTGTCCACTGGAGGGCGCTATAGGCGGAGCCAGGTGGCGAGTATAAAAAGAGTTGTCTCCTCCTCCTCTACTTCTTCTCACATCTGCCTCTCACGGAGAGGAGATATCAATGTGCTGCTGTGCTATGAATCATTGTATATAATAAACCACGCTGATTAAGGGCTAAAGGTAGAAACCATGCCTCATGTCTATATTATTGTTGCCCCATAGCCAATTCTGTCAACATTTATTTATTTTAAATAACAGTGACACTTTTCCCTTTGATAAGAAATCCAGTCATATTCATTTCATTGTATTTCAAGCAGAAAACTAATCTTTCCATTAAGAACTGACAATCAGGGAATTTAAACATGGTTGACATTGTTTTTTTGTGTTTATATTAAAGAAAGGAAAGTCTAGTGCTAGTTACTACTTTGACAAATGTAGCCTATATTTTTCAGTCAGTTCGGTCTTTGTGTGCCAAACATTATTTAAAGCTGTAAACTTTAAAGGTAGAGTTTCTGTCACAGTGGTGTCAGGAGAACTGCCTCTCCCTGAACGTCAGCAAAACAAAAGAGATGATTGTGGACTTCAGGAGGTCGGGGGTCAAGGACTACAGCCCCCTCAGCATCGACGGGGCACCGGTTGAGAGAGTGAACAGTTTCAAGTACCTCGGAGCCCACATATCCGAGGATTTGACATGGACCACACACATTGACAGTGTTGTGAAGAAGGCACGACAATGCCTCTACTTCCTCAGGCGCCTAAGGAAGTTCCAAGTCAGTCAGAAGATACTTAAGAACTTCTACTCATGTACAATAGAGAGCATCCTGACTGGCAACATTACCTCCTGGTTTGGGAATAGCACTGCACAAGACCGTAGCAGACTACAAAGAGTGACACGTTCAGCCGAACGCACAATTGGAGGGGGGCTTCCCACCCTCCAGAACATTTACAACAAGCGGTGCAGGGGGAAGGCTAAGAGAATTATTAAGGACTCGAGCCACCCGAACAACTGCCTCTTTGAACTGCTGCGGTCAGGCAAGCGATACCGGAGTCTTAAGGCGAGCACAGAAAGACTCAGAAGAAGCTTCTATCCCCAGGCCATCAGGCTGCTAAACGAACAATAAACACTATGCAACAACCATAAAATGCACACAGCACACACACCCGCACGCACACACTCACTTAAACAAACAACACACTGCAGCACCCACTCTCCACACTTTAGATCACACAAACACACTTTATATTTATTGATAAAGGATTTGCACTACAACTCGTACACCTACTGTAAATTGTACCTAAATTGCACCTCATCCCATTTCTGCCTTGCACTATATAGTATTGTCTATTATATATTATTGTATATTATATGGTAACTCAGTTACGTTATGATGAATTGAAAATGGGGGACCCTGATGTAAACAAGACGAAAGTCTTTCTCTGGTCTGCATCCCCTTAACAATTGTATGTATTGAGCTGTACTGTACTGTACCCATTCTGCACTCTGTTAATAAACTTTTCAATCAATCAATCAAACGTCTATTCTGCATCGAACATTGTACATATGTCTATACTGAACACTGTGACCTCATTTTTTTTACTTCTAATTTACATGCTATACTATGTTATTTTATTTCATACTTATCTTGTCTTGCACAGTCTCTGGAGCGTAACAGTAAGAAGCATTTTGTATAAAAGTATTCTGTACTTCTGTATGACAACTATTAAAGAAACTTGAAACTTGAAACAAAACTAACACTAAACCTTTATTTTTTTTTTTATAAATGAGAAGCATGTTTAGATTTTTGAGTGTTACATTTTTTTTAATAAAGATTAACGTATATCGAACCGAACCGAAAACCGTGACCCCAAAACCGCGATACGAACCGAACCGTCCATTTTGTGAACCGTCCCACCCCTACTGGAAATACATTCCCCCAGGTCCCTAGATGTTCCTAGATACCAATAACATGCAAATTGACCTTGTAGAAGTGGAGCAATCTTCCATTTACTTAGGCATGTACTTTTAGGCAACATTTCTGAAAATAGGGCTACAGCTTAATTAATCTGATATTTGGATGTCTATTTTTTCCTGTTTTAAAGCCTGTTATTGTGTTTAATAAATGGATACTTGTGTCAAACCGTGTTGTGTTGTGCTTCCCGCTTCAAGAACAGAACAGACCAATAGAGCCTGATCTGTATTTAAACATGGAATCCACTTCTGTATTTAAACATGGAATCCACTTCTGTGTTTAAACATGGAATCCACTTCTGTGTTTAAACATGGAATCCACTTCTGTATTTAAACATGAAATCCACTTCTGTGTTTAAACATGGAATCCACTTCTGTGTTTAAACATGAAATCCACTTCTGTATTTAAACATGAAATCCACTTCTGTGATTAAACATGGAATCCACTTCTGTGTTTAAACATGGAATCGACTTCTGTATTTAAACATGGAATCCACTTCTGTGTTTAAACATGGAATCCACTTTTCTTTTTTTTTAACAACTGTTTTTTATTTTCCCTTTTTTTTTTACATGAAACAAGACAAACAATACAATAACAGTAATAATCAACGATAAATCACAGGACAATAACAGAAATAATAATAACAATAATGACAGTCCAGTAAATAAATCAGAATGAAAGTAGATTAAAAGATTAAAAGACATAAAAATAACAAATACAATACATGGGCTCTTGCTCGCTCTTCCCGCCCCCCCCCCCCCCCCCTCAGGACCCCCACTTGGACTATACATCCCACCACTTCATTCAGCATCAGAAAATTGCAAATGTATCTGCGTTCCTTTATCTTATCCACCACAGCTACCCAGACTGCTATGCTTGCTTCGTTAACACCTAAAATTCGTGCAGTAGATATCTCTAGATAAATCACATCGAGATAGGTGAGAATCCATACCTTCCGGCACATTTTATCCAGTTGAATCCAGCTTGACGCTATCAACTTTTTGGCAGCCGTAAGACCCGCCAAAATGAGTCTCTTTACAGAGGTCGATAACTGAGAAACATCATTCAACAACAATACAGAAGGCAGTGTCAGTATGGTCAGAGACAAAAATTCTGATAATTGAGTGGTGACATTTTCCCAGAAAGTCTTGACAGGAGGGCATTCCCAATACATATGCATATATGTACCAAGAGCACCGTTTAAACACAAGGAGCATTGAGATTCCGGTCTGAGACCCATTAGGTGCAATCGTCTAGGGGTCAGGTAAGTCTTATGAACAAAGTTAAGATTAATCTGTTGATGATCTGGGTTGCGTGATGAAAGCCGAACATTTTCCCAGCCTGCATCCCAATCAAAATCTGCTTCCAGGTTTGGGATATCCTTCCTCCAAACCGAGTCTAGGGGAAGGACCTTATATGAGGACGTAAGTAAGTGGCGATAAAAGTCAGAGATGAAGCCTCTCGACGTCTCCTTGTCATAAAATAATTTTGTGAAATCTTTGGTGCTGAAGTGGAACATCTAATGGGACTCCGTGAGCCTCATGGAATCCACTTCTGTGTTTAAACATGTGTAGCAAGGTGGATTATCCCTGCTTCGTGGGAACGGGTGGGCACAATCACTGGGTAGCGAGACACAGTAGAGCTCTGTCTGACTGCACCTCCGTCTTTGAGTCTGGAGCTTCGACTGGAGGCTGGTAGTGTGAGTGGATGGGGCCCGGGATTTACCAACCTGGTCTGGTACTCTGGTCTTCCTCCCCTGCAGCAGGGCGGTCAGCAGTACTCCCCAACACGCTCCCACTTCCCCCAATTGCTCCTTAAACCCTCCCACACCTATTGACTGAATTGTAAATAAATACCCTGGGTTCCCCTGAAGTGTACTCTCTCTTCATTTATCTAAGTTCTGTGATCGTATAGTCTTTACCCATCTCTCTGCATTGTTTGCATTTCAGGTGGTTCAGTTCTATTAAGGAAAACGCAGACGAGGTGGTCTGAATCAAACAAACTGAGGTGTTTATTCCATTCTTAATAAAACACAGCTATGCATCAAACAAGTACAGGATCTGCTTCTTCTATCTAATCATCTCTTTGGTGGTGGGGCAGTTGGTCCCGTTCTGATCGGCGGATGCCGTCAGACTAGTTTCTCCGGTGGTGGTGCTGTTGGTCTCGGGTTGTCCATGACAACACGCGGCCTCTCTTAGTGGTGGCTAGTTGCCAAGGCAACCTTGGTTTCGGATCCTCGGTGGTTTGGGAGCGCTTGATTTCATCTAGGCTCGGTGGAGTCTGGCTCCCCTGCTGCGAGGCGATCGTCTATCATCGTCTGTGTCCATAGCTCTGTGCGTGTCCGGCTCGGCTCTCGAGTCTCCGGTTCTCCAGTCTCTTTCTGTCTCCTTCTGTCTCTGGGTGTGTGTGTTCCGCGCTCTCCTTCTCCGTTCTGCATCCCTGCTTAAAAAGAGGAAAAAACCCTTCCCCCCCTTTCAAGCCCCTGAGACGTGATGTCACGTTCTCGAGGGCTCGGGCGTTTCCTATTGGCTAACGCTCTTTTCTGTTGTCTCGTCATCTTACAGTTGATCAGTCAACTCCATGTAAGGTGGTGGTAGACTAGGTTTTTGGCCGTCTCATGGCGATACGGATTAAATCGAATTGATTGATTAAAAACTCTTACCCACAGACCGCAGAATGAGCACCACAAAGCCACTTATCATACCTGTCAAAAGGATGCAGCCATTTCATCAGGACTTATGACATAACTATATTCAGTATTACTTACTTTCATTTTATGACTTACCAGAGTTGCAGACACATTACTGTTTTTGTAGGGGAAAAGGGAGTACTCATTTTCACATATAAACTAATTAAGTAGCTTGTTGAGTTACTTTGTTTACTTGTTTTCCTGCATAGATAATATGGTTTAATCTAACTTAGCTTTTTACCAGTTGTTTTTAACACCATTTATGAATCTTGATTAACCTAGTTCCTTATATAAGTTCACAATGGTACATTTAGCTTTCTCAGTGGCCAATTTGTGTCATTCATGGTACTAAAGTGTTTGTTTCTACCCGCTGCTTGCTCCTAGACTACCTTTTAGTTGATGACTATGTTACTTTTGGATTTAGCTTTTCATAGTTTGGTAACGCATAATCTCTCTTGCCAGCTGCCTTTTCACTAGCACTTCCTGAAGGGCCCAGTTGGTCCGGCTAAGTCAACAGCACTCTGACCTCAACTGTATTTTCAGTGTATGATGCTAAGATATGTGTTCCTGGCTCTAAACCCTGTGGTTTCTGTTCTTCAAAGATACTATCTCTTCCTGGCAGAAGGTTTTGACAGGGGGGGTTTTCTCACAGTGGCCGGTTGGTCTCTTACACTAAAATAAACACAACTCCTTCCTGATTACCTCAATATAGTCTTGAGGGGTCAGTTTATGACCTTAAGTCAATCTACTTGGTTGGGTGAGGGGAGATTGTCAGCTAACCATCAAAGGGTCTATTCTCTACAGACTGACTCCTGCCCTTACTTGTAAAACCTATTTTGACGAGCGAGGGTATACTGCTAACAGCTGTGGCTTACTTTCTTGGAGAAACTGATCTTAAATTCATTCTGTAGTACTGGACCGTGCATTTTGATTCAATTAATTTACGACACCCCCCGCAAGCAGTACCCTCCCTCGGTGACAATAGAGACCTTACAATAAAAAGGGAAAGGTAGAATAGGAAGGGGTCAATCATATATACGTTACCCACACCAAAAGAGTTGTTAAACGGCTCAGGAATGGACACGCACACAGAACTCCCATCTAATTCTTTACTGTTATTTTGTACTGTTCAGTTACAAGGATGAATGGGAGTGCTCTAATGGACTGTAGTCCTACTATAACTCCATGTGTAACTCAATACCTTATGTCTACGTATATTCTACACACACCTCCGTGTTAGTGCCAGGAGTAATATACTTTAATGTGTTTGACTCATCACCCACGTCTGGGTCGACACCCTGTATAATACCTCTGACAGGCTTTAATTATACGGCAAGAATAATACCTCTCTAGGCTTTACTTATTAGGCAACAGGTCTGTAACCTCCCCACAGGGAAAGGGTTAATTAGATGGGAAAATATTATTAAACACAAACACGTTATCACACTCAAAAGAAATCAAAAGGTGGGCCCACTTTACCAGAACAAAAGTCCTATGCCGGCATGTAATGTTTGGGGTACCCCTTAGGAACTGTAGTTAGCAACGTTAACTTCGCCCGCAGGCTGCACCACACTGTGTACTGTGTAATAGCTCCGGAGCATAGATGCTCAATTGTACTCAACCAAAATGGCGCCCTCGCCGCGCCACCGTTGTCCGGAAGGCAAGATGGCGTCGAACGCTCTCGGCGAGGGCGCTAGCAAGCGGGGCTGGATCAGAGGGCAGTATTGGGCTGAGAGCGTGTGCTGGGTGGTGGCGACCTCTGTTGGTCGGGACGAACTCCCGTGCTCTGAAGGCAGCCTGGTGCAGATCTGGTTGTAGACAGCCGGAGCAGACCGGTTGTGGACGGTTGGTGTTGGGTCGACGCGCATTTATAAGCTTGCCCTCACTAACACTGCAGCTACCCTCTGGGTCCCAAACAGCCCTCCTGCTAGACGGGGTATATAATAACGCAGGGTGTCCCTAAACACCGGTCCTCTTCACGCCACGCTGGCGGGGCGCCTCCATAGAGGGGATAGCTTTAACTTAAGCCCAACTCGGCTATACCGCCTTTGTTCTAGGATAACTCGTTTTATATCACTAGGGATATTCAGGGGGGAAACATGCAACACGCTTCTACGTTTACGGTTATAGGATAACCCGTCGCTTGCTCCGGCGGGGCTCTCCGGTGGTTCTTTAACGGGGCTATTCCAAAGCACCTCCCGTTGTAGCTGCGACCGTTCACGGCAACGTCCCAAGCCGAAGAGGCTCGCCTTCCCTCTTCCGTCCCCATTTACTTGCTCCCCCGGCTCTCTGGTACGCTCTCTGCCTGCCACCGCCCCCTGCTGGTCGCCAACTAGCCACACAGGGAGGCTGGGTGAGTGAATATGGTCCAGCGATAATGTTCATAATGCATATTCCAGCGAGTAGACCAAGGAGGAGCCTGCGTCATTGTTCGAGGGAATATTAATGGAAACTAATTAGAATGTCTTGGTGCACAAAGGGGAGATAAAAGGCAAGTCAGCACTTCTGAATAATAGGCATATTTTCAGGATGCTACATTTCCCCCCACTTTGAACTTGCTAAGTCCTCTGCAAGTTAACACAACGAAACACCAACCAACGCATGCATGAAAACGGTCCTGAGACCAACAGTTTCACACATAGATCGACAATCACACATTATGCTAACAGTTTCACACACCTTGTTTCACCAAGACACCTTCGCACATGGTCCTGGAAACACCGAGCGAGTGGCTGACCTCTGTCATTCAGCTGGGGCCGGGTTCGCTCAACCCCCCACCAGTCCAACTCCGTGTCAGATTCGTCTGTCTCTGTTGGCAGGTCCTCTGCCACGGCTTCGCCCTCCGAGGCCTCTGACGGGCCGCTCGCGGCGGCCCTCCTCACCCCTGTCTCCGCCGTCTTCGCCGTCCTCGTCTGAGGGGACCAACTCTACCTCTCTCGTTCGGCGCTGCTTCAGCGACGACCCGCGGGGCCCTGGGTGGGCTACCCGCCCTAGGGTGCGGTTCCCGAGGGTAAACGAAGGCACCCCCCACGTCTGCTTCGGATGAGCTCCGCGCTCTCATCGGGATCCTTCGGGGAGCTCTCGTCCGCTCTTCCGGGTCGAAGGCCGGGAAGGAGCAGGTCTTGCTCTGATCTCTATGCACGGTCCTTTCGGGACGAACCGTGAACACTGACGTCCCCTTGACGTTTCCATCGCCGCCCTCTGGGCCCGGCTTGTCGCCGGCCAGTGAGCGTCTGCGGCGGTAGTTGAAGTTGCGGCGGTAGCGGCACCGACGAGGCCCCTGATCCGGGCCGTCCTCGCCCCCTTGACCTCCTTCCGACCTGTTCCCCTTGTTCTCCTCTCTGTCTCGCACCAGCCTGGGACGGGGGAAACCCCTTGGTCGGAAGCCTCCGTAATAGTTCTGTCTCCTGGGTACAGCCTCCGGTTCTGGTCTCATTGGAATGGGCGCCCGGGCACCAGCGCGTCTGTCGGGCCGGCCTCCTTGGTGGCGTATCATCCGGCACGTCACCACACTTTTCTCTCCGGCCCCTCGTCGGGCGGTCGCCAGGTCGGACGACCTGCCGGCTGTTGTGTGGGTGGCTCCCTGTGCTGGTGGGAGAGGAACCTCACCGCCCGGTGCTTCCTTCGGGCGCGGTTCTCCCATCGCGTGGGGGCACTCGCGGCCGATATGGCCGGGCTGTTGACAGGTGTAGCAGATTAGCCTCCCATCCTCGCTCCGGCGGGGTAGTCTGCGCGGGGTAGAGGGCACGTCTCCCCTCCGTCGGCTTCCGGCGAAGCCTCTCTGGGGCGTATCTCGCTCCTGTTGAAGCGCCCGGAATAGCTGCTCCATGCACGCAACCAACTGCTCCTGGCCGGCGAAGAGCTGTCGGATGGACTCCTGGAGTGCGGCTAGGTCCAGAGGTGGCTCGCATCTCTCCACAGCGACTCTGGTTACGACGGCGTCGACTGCCCTTCGAGGTCTGGGTCGGTACCCTGACGGGCCCGGAGCTTCGGGGTTGGGAGCAGAGGCTGGGCGTGGCGCGCTGGCGGGGCGGGGGCAATCCCTGCTGAGGTGGCCCGGCTGATTGCAGGCCGAGCAAATCAGCCTGTCCTCTTCGTCCCGGCGGGGCGGTTCTCGCTTAGCGGCGGGCGCGTCGTCTCGGCGTCGCCATCCGGTGGCGCCTCTCCGGGGCTTGTCACGTTCCTGTTGGAAGGTCTGGACTAGTTGCTCCTGGCGCGCACCTAGCCGCTCCATTCCTGCCTGGAGCTGCCTAATAGTCTCCTGCAGTGTGTCAACGCTCAGTGGGGTCTCTCGTCTCTCCCCGGCCGCGGCGTGGACCAAGCCCCGGGGGAACCCTTGTCGGCGGGGAGGACCAGCTCGTCCTCCGTCCAATCGATCGCCGCCTGCAGTACCTGAGGAAACGGCCGCGTCTCGTCCTCCCTCATGTACTTCCGCATTTCTCTCCTCAGGGCCTCGTCCCTGAGGCCCACCACAAACCGCTCCTGCAGCAGGGCGGTGGCGTCGGCGACCAGCATAGGCGCCCGACGTCGTAGGCGACGGATCCTCTCCTGCAGGTCATAGGCGAACTGGCGCACGGTCTCGCCGGCGGCCTGTCTTCGGTCAAAGAACTCCCCCAGGCGAACGCTGACCGGGACCTTGTCTTCGAGGAGCGAGAACAAGGCTTCAGTGTCGGGGACAGTTCCCTCCATCCGGAAGCGTACCGTCTGCTTCGCCTCACCTTTGAGGTGAAGCTGTACGACCTCCGCTTGTTCCTCCGCGGGCCCGGCTTTGACCTCCGGCTTCGGGGTGTCGCCCTCCAACATCTTAGGTCTCTTGGTCGTCACGTACGAGGGAGTGGAGTAGGATGTGTATCCTGTTCGTGACGCCAAATGTAGCAGGGTGGATTATCCCTGCTTCGTGGGAACGGGTGGGCACAATCACTGGGTAGCGAGACACAGTAGAGCTCTGTCTGACTGCACCTCCGTCTTTGAGTCTGGAGCTTCGACTGGAGGCTGGTAGTGTGAGTGGATGGGGCCCTGGTCTGGTACTCTGGTCTTCCTCCCCTGCAGCAGGGCGGTCAGCAGTACTCCCCAACACGCTCCCACTTCCCCCAATTGCTCCTTAAACCCTCCCACACCTAGTGACTGAATTGTAAATAAATACCCTGGGTTCCCCCCGCAAGCAGTACCCTCCCTCGGTGACAATAGAGACCTTACAATAAAAAGGGAAAGGTAGAATAGGAAGGGGTCAATCATATATACGTTACCCACACCAAAAGAGTTGTTAAACGGCTCAGGAATGGACGCGCACACAGAACTCCCATCTAATTCTTTACTGTTATTTTGTACTGTTCAGTTACAAGGATGAATGGGAGTGCTCTAATGGACTGTAGTCCTACTATAACTCCATGTGTAACTCAATACCTTATGTCTACGTATATTCTACACACACCTCCGTGTTAGTGCCAGGAGTAATATACTTTAATGTGTTTGACTCATCACCCACGTCTGGGTCGACACCCTGTATAATACCTCTGACAGGCTTTAATACCTCTCTAGGCTTTACTTATAAGGCAACAGGTCTGTAACCTCCCCACAGGGAAAGGGTTAATTAGATGGGAAAATATTATTAAACACAAACACGTTATCACACTCTAAAGAAATCAAAAGGTGGGCCCACTTTACCAGAACAAAGGTCCTATGCTAATGCCGGCATGTAATGTTTGGGGTACCCCTTAGGAACTGTAGTTAGCAACGTTAACTTCGCCCGCAGGCTGCACCACACTGTGTACTGTGTAATAGCTCCGGAGCATAGATGCTCAATTGTACTCAACCAAAATGGCGCCTTCGCCGCGCCACCGTTGTCCGGAAGGCAAGATGGCGTCGAACGCTCTCGGCGAGGGCGCTAGCAAGCGGGGCTGGATCAGAGGGCAGTGTTGGGCTGAGAGCGTGTGCTGGGTGGTGGCGACCTCTGTTGGTCGGGACGAACTCCCGTGCTCTGAAGGCAGCCTGGTGCAGATCTGGTTGTAGACAGCTGGAGCAGACCGGTTGTGGACGGTTGGTGTTGGGTCGACGCGCATTTATAAGCTTGCCCTCACTAACACTGCAGCTACCCTCTGGGTCCCAAACAGCCCTCCTGCTAGACAGGGTATATAATAACACAGGGTGTCCCTAAACACCGGTCCTCTTCACGCCATGCTGGCGGGGCGCCTCCATAGAGGGGATAGCTTTAACTTAAGCCCAACTCGGCTATACCGCCTTTGTTCTAGGATAACTCGTTTTATATCACTAGGGATATTCAGGGGGGAAACATGCAACACGCTTCTACGTTTACGGTTATAGGATAACCCGTCGCTCGCTCCTGTTGTGTAAACCTCGTACTCTTTGGTTCACATATAATAACGAGACGGAGAGCGTGTGATCACATTGACTGTTTACTAGCCTCCCGACCAGGAAGTACTGTGCCACATATATACCTGTCCGTGTAGCAACACGAGCCAATACCTTACATGACATCTTCCCCTTTTAGTAAGAACCATATCCCTGTCCCTTAATAACAAATAATAATAATAATAATAATAATAATAATAATAATAATAATAATAATAATAATAATAATAATAATAATAATAATAATAATAATAATAATAATAATAATAATAATAATAATAATAATAATAATAATAATAATAATAATAATAATAATAATAATAATAATAATAATAATAATAATAATAATAATAATAATAATAATAATAATAATAATAATAATAATAATAATAATAATAATAATAATAATAATAATAATAATAATAATAATAATAATAATAATAATAATAATAATAATAATAATAATAATAATAATAATAATAATACAAATCTTACACCACAATAGGCATCCAATATTTGCATAACATTTTCAAACAATAAATCTTACTGAACTTATGAACACCTCAAGTTTCAAGTTTCTCAAGTTTCTTTAATAGTTGTCATACAGAAGTACAGAATACTTTCATACAAAATGCTTCTTACTGTTACGCTCCAGAGACTGTGCTAGACAAGATAGAATCAAATAACATAGTATAGCATGTAATTTAGAAGAAGAAAATGAGGTAACAGTGTTCGGTATAGACATATGTACAATGTTCTGAGTTACCATATAATATACAATACTATGCAGTGTACTAATGTACAGTACTATATAGTGCAAAGCAGAAATGGGATGAGGTACAATTTAGGTACAATTTACAGTAAGGTGTACGAGTTGTAGTGCAATCCTTCATCAATAAATATAAAGTGTGGGGAGTGGGTGCTACAGTGTGTTTGTTTAAAGTGGGTGTGTGCTATAAAGTGTGTGGAGTGGGTGCTACAGTGTGTTTGTTTAAAGTGAGTGTGTGCGTGTGGATGTGTGTGCTATGTGCGTTTGGTGGTTGTTGTTGTGTAGTGTTCATTGTTCGTTTAGCAGCCTGATGGCCTGGGGATAGAAGCTTCTTCTGAGTCTTTCTGTGCTCGCCTTGAGACTCCGGTATCGCTTGCCTGACCGCAGCAGTTCAAAGAGGCAGTTGTTCGGGTGACTGGAGTCTTTAATGATTCTCTTAGCCTTGCCCTTGCAACGCTTGTTGTAAATGTTCTGGAGGGTGGGGAGCCCCCCTCCAATTGTGCGTTCGGCTGAACGTGTCACTCTTTGTAGTCTGCTTCGGTCTTGTGCAGTGCTATTCCCAAACCAGGAGGTGATGTTGCCGGTCAAGATGCTCTCTATTGTACATGAGTAGAAGTTCTTAAGGATCTTCTGACTGACTTGGAACTTCCTTAGGCGCCTGAGGAAGTAGAGGCGTTGTCGTGCCTTCTTCACAACACTGTCAATGTGTGTGGTCCATGTCAAGTCCTCGGATATGTAGGCTCCGAGGTATTTAAAGCTGTTGACTCTCTCAACCGGTGCCCCGTCGATGCTGAAGGGGCTGTAGTCCTTGACCCCCGACCTCCTGAAGTCCACAATCATCTCCTTTGTTTTGCTGACGTTCAGGGAGAGGCTGTTTTCCTGGCACCATCCCGCCAGGACCTTGACCTCTTCCAGGTAGGCCCTCTCGTCGTTGGCAGAGATCAGGCCCACCTCCACTGTGTCGTCAGCAAATTTGATGATTGTATTGCTACTCCGCTGAGCCACACAGTCGTGTGTGTACAGGGAGTAGAAGTGGGGACTCAGAACACAGCCCTGGGGGGCCCCTATGTTGAGGGTGATGGATGAGGAGGTGCAGTTGCCTGCTCTCACCACCTGGGGTCTGCCAGTCAGGAAGTCCAAGACCCACTGGCAGAGGTCATAGTTCAAGCCCAGGTCCCTGAGCTTGGCTATGAGTATGGAGGGGACTATGGTATTGAATGCCGAGCTGTAGTCAATGAATAGCATTCTCACATAGTTCCCCTGCCTCTTGTCCAGGTGTGATGCTGCTGTGTGCAGCACATGGGCTATGGCGTCCTCCGTGGACCTGTTGGGGCGGTATGCAAATTGCAGGGGGTCCATGTTGATGGGGAGGGAGGAGCAGATGTAGCCCTTTACTAGCTTCTCAAAGCACTTCATGGCTATGGAGGTGAGAGCTACAGGGCGGTAGTCGTTGAGGCAAGCAGGCTTGGATTTTTTGGGTACAGGGATAATAGTGGACTTCTTCAGGCAGGTGGGGATGACAGCCTGTTCTAAGGACAGGTTAAATATGTCAGTGAATACTGGGGCCAGTTGGTCGGCACAGACTTTTAGGACGCGGCCGGGGATGCCGTCCGGACCTGCTGCCTTCCTGATATTCACTTTTTTAAAGGTCCGCCTCACCTCATGCTCTGTTACCCTGAACACTGCGCCTCCGTCAGCAGCCGACCCCCCCCCCCCCCCCCCCCATTGCCGTGGCTTGTGAGCTGGTGTTGTTATTACCAGCATCAAACCTCGCATAGAAGGTATTGAGGTCATTTGCTAAGGAGATGTCACTGTTCAGTTTGAGGGAGGCGCCTTTGTAGTCTGTCATCGTTTTGAGCCCCTGCCACATAGCTCTAGAGTCAGCTTGTTCAAACTGGAGTTCAATTTTATCCCTGTAGCGCCGTTTGGCCTCTGACACTGTCCTCCTTACGTTGTATCGCGCCACCTTGTGGTCATTCATGTTGCCTGCCACTAGGCCGTCGTTGTATGCTTTGGTGCGCTCTCTCAGAGCTTCACGGACGGATTTGTCTACCCAGGGTTTTTGATTTGGGTAAACTCTCATTTTGGTAGTGGGGATTGTTTCTTCCACCAAAGTACAAACATAGTCCAGCACTGTCTCCGTGTAGACATTAATGTTATCTGTGTCGCGGAACACATTCCAGTCTGTGCAGTGAAACGCAGACTGGAGCGTCTCCTCTGACGTCAAATCCCATTTCTGCACCTCTCGCGAGACTACAGGAGTACTTTTGATTCTCTGTTTGTACATTGGTGAAAGAAAGATGGACACGTGATCTGATTTACCAAAGCCACTATCAGAATGAGCCTTGTAGCCACCTTTAAATTGCGTGTAACAGTGATCTAGGATGTTACCGCCTCTGGTGTTGCAAGTCACATGCTGATAGAAGTCAGGTAATACCTTTCTCAGATTGGCGCTATTGAAATCACCCAGCACCAAAATGGCGGCGTTAACGTTCGCCGCTTGTATTCTATTTACCTCGTCGTGGAGTCTGGAGAGCGCGACGTTGTTGCTGGCTTGCGATGGAATATACACTCCTACAAGGATGATCGCCGTTAACTCCCTCGGGAGGAAGAAAGGACGACACTTGATGGTTATATATTCCAGGTCTGGGGAGCAGTGGTTGGATAATTCCTTCACGTTAGTTGGATCGCTCCAATTGTTGTTAAACATGAAGGCAATACCTCCTCCACGTTGTTTACCGGACTCTGCTGCACGATCCTTGCGGTGGATAAAGAAGTGTTCAGCTGGTTGGATTGCGTGGTCTGGAACGTCCGACGTGAACCACGTTTCGGTGAAGCAGAGAACGTTGCAGTCCCTAACGTCTCTTTGGTATTGAATCCTTGCTCGGATGTCGTCCAGTTTATTGTCAATTGATTGTACATTGGCTAGAAATATACTGGGCAATGGCGTTCGGTGGCGTCTGGATCTCAGCCTGTTACGGATCCCAGCTCTCTTCCCACGCCGTCTGGTTCCTCTGTTCCTGGGATCAAGGAACAAAGGCTCTGGTCCCATTCTCCGGAGAATCTCCTCAGGCCATTGTTGCGGTTCGGAAAGCTGGTCCAGTGAGTAATCCAATCGGTAAGTTTCCCGTAATCCGATGTCTATAAGTGACTGACGGTCATACACATTAAATGCACCTACTGTTGGTACAGACAAAACTCTTAAAACTATAAATATTAACAAAAGTAAGCACAGTCTCGACGGAGCGAACAGAAAGGCAGCCGGACGTTGCAGCGCCATCTCTCTACAAATCACATCATCTTTCCTCTCTCTTCCCATCTTTTTTTTTCTCTTTTTTTTTCAGAAACAATTCACATTCTCCGATCATCACAATACTTCATTTACTGTTTTTTTTTTTTTTTTTTTTTTTTTATTGTCTTTCACATCCCCAATATAACTGGAGGATGTCACACTCTGCCAGAGAAAGTCACATAGGGCACTTTGGTGTTATCAGAATGTCTGTCATTTCTAATGTCACTGCCACATCGAGCTGGCTGGCATGTGTGTGTGTCTGAGTTACCTTGTTCCACAGTCGGCTCAGGTACCTCAGGTGTTGTTGTCTGTGGAGCAGGTTGTTGAAGAGTGCACAGTTGAGCACGATTTCTTCTCAACTGTCCTTCGTCCGTCTGTACGATGTATGACCTTGCCTGCTGTATGACAGACCCTCCTCCGTCCGCTTTGGAGAGCCACACCTTTTGGCCACACTGCAGCGTAGGTAAGGGACGGGCTCCGTGACGCAGATTGTAGCGACGTCGTCGCACTTTTGCCTGCATCTCCGACTCCCCGAAGTTCCTAAGGTTTGGCCCGCGAGGGAGTAGAGACTTTGGGAGTTGTGGTATGTTGGAGCGAATCTGTCTCCCCATGAGGAGCTGTGCAGGGGAATAACCGCTCTCCAGGGGCGTGGCGCGGTATACCAGCAGCGCCCTTGCCTTGTCGCCTCCTCCTTTCCACAGTCTTTTCACCGTAGCCACGGCCCGCTCAGCTTCTCTGTTTGCCTGCGGATACCGTGGACTGCTGGCCACATGGGTGAAACCATATTCACTAGCAAAGTTCCGGAAGGGCAACCCACTGTATTGGGGCCTGTTAAGAAAGATCAGATTAAACCGAATATATATATTTATTGATTGATATATATTGCATAATATTTGTATATCGTTTGATATCCCTTGTATATTCCTTGTACATATACACGGAATATCCCTTTAGCCTAGTACAGACCATAATATTTCATTCTCCTATTGGACAGCGGTCCACCAGGCGCCATGGCCATACCTCCAAGGTCTGGTTCAAAGTCACCGCCGGGGACTTGCCTGGACATGAACGGTTCTGCGCAAGGATATGAGACAGGAATAAAGCTGGTACTAGTTTGTTCACCTAACGTATAAATACGGCGCAGGTGAATACAGAAGTAGAGTTACCCAATAAGTTGAAGCCTCACCCACGATACAACGTGTGGTGAAGTATGGCCTGTTTGGCCCCAAATAGAGCATTGAGACCGCGTGCGAATTAATAACTGAAATATCAGAGTTTAACGCTGTACCGTCGAGTTCGACCGATTCTATTAAGTCAGTAATAGTCTATTTGTGTATAGTGTATCGTGCGACTACCGTTCTACAGTGACCAGCATCACCAACGTTTCCTCGTACCAGCTAGAGTGCTTATCCAGGCTGGGCTGCTTACCATGGCGCTTTCACCCGAGGGGCCCTAGACGAGGACCGTGTGGATTATGTACACTGGATAACCTACCGACGACTGCATAGCCCTTTTCGGCTGGATTATATTTGCTTTTGGTCCTGTAATTGATGGAGCGGAGAATCGCCGACACCCACAATTGTGTGGGATTTACCCTGTGAGGAGCCACGTCGAGTCCGCCTCTCAGAAGCCTGAGGCCGGCTAGCTTTCTTCCATGCTGAGCTGCATGCTACGGAGAACAGCTGTATTCGTCTGCGGATCAAGATCTTATTGCACCGTCTCCTGTACTTGGAGTCTCCTTATCATCGTTGACCCAGACTCTACTACCGACAAAATCCTCTCCCCTTGCTGGCTTACGACCGGAGGGACCCCTACCAGTATCTCCCGCTATATTACTAGTGTACCATAGATATAATTCCTAAGATTCAGGTTGTATTATTATCTCCTGCGTAATATGAGAATGGACATACGTTATTGATTTGCCTACGCACATTCCTTTGCCTTATAAGCGCATCTAAAGTAAAGTATATTATGTACTATCATTGCTGCTAATAAATACTTAAATCCAGTTTTGTGTGGAACCGAGTCATTGTGGGAAGTGTTCATCATAAGATACCTGTGTACTGTATGGCCAGTAGTAATGTACATAAGACGGTAGTGGTTTAATGATACCATACTTATCAATACAGTCAGGGAATTGTACCCCTCAGTTACAGGGCCGATTGTCGAAACCAGGGTCTGTTGGGTCCCGTTACGGCTGAATACGTCCTTCAATGCAGCCACAACCGTCTCAGCTGAAGCTACCTTAAGATGGGCAACCTCCAGGTAGTGTGAGAAAAAATCCACCACCACCATATAAGTATTTTTCTCCCATAAGAACAAGTCTGTAGCGACCCGCTGCCAGGGCCTTTCTCGCACTGGTACTGGTGTGGGGACTAAGGGCTCTCTGCATTCTGCCCTGTGTTGTGAACATGTGCCACACAGTTCTGCCCTCACCGTCTCTCGCAGGGGCAAGGGACGTGGACTTGACAGGCTGTATGGGACAGCATCGGGCTCTAGCCCAATTTTGTAGGGCCCGTTTAGCTTCCCTAAGCCTGAGAATACTTTGGGGTATTGAACCTTGACCTCACCTCGCTGGGCTGATACAGTGTGCAGCCGCTTTATGAGTCCAAGCGCCTCTATTGCAGGAAGGCCTAGGAGGGGCCTGGTTAGCTCTTCTACAACATAGATTAATTGTGCTGTTGTTCTCTTCCTAATGGTTAGTTCATCACTGAAGCAGCCTCTTGTATTTAACTTGTATTTTCCTGGTCCATACAGTACTTTTTGTGGTGGCTGTAGATGACCATGTTTTTCAACTGAGTGCATGCTGCTTGGCACCGCTGTGACCTGAGCACCTGTATCCAGCTTGAATATGGCCTCCTGTCCATTCAGCTCTAACAGTTCCAGCCATTCATCTTCAGGTTCCTCTAGGTTTACTACATTCAGGAACGCAAAGTCCTCCTCTTCATCTTGAGAAGGCACATCTGGAGAAGCCCCTGTGTGTGCCAGTGTGATGCCATGGACCCGTTTCTCTGATCTGCATGTCTTTGCAAAGTGTCCTATTTTATGACACACCCTATACACAACATCACAGGCAGGGCATTCTCTCCACATATGTCTTCTAACATTTCCACATCTGCCACATCCAAGAGACTGTGTGTCAGTCCTGTACTGTTGTACCTTCTGCCATTCATATTTTTGTATGGCCTCTACATGTGCAGCTGCCTGCTGCTCAGTGCCTCTTAAGACGGGCTGTTGTTCCTTTATTGCTGCACTCTGCTTCACCTTATTCATTGCCCTTTCCAGAGTTAAATCTGCATCCATTTGCAGATTTTCTGATAGCTTGGCATCTGTTATGCCTACTACAATTCTGTCCCTTATCAAGTCTTTTCTTAGGGTTCCAAATTGACAATGTTCAGCCAGTGTGTGTACAGCAGTGATAAAGGATTCAACATTCTCACCCGGTTCTTGGTTCCGTCTGTTGAAACATGCTCTATCAAATATGACGTTCCTCTTACTGACACAATGTGCATTGAAAGCATCCGTGACATCCTTGTATTTATTTTTCTGTTCCTCTGTGAGCGGCAAAACACTTAATATGTCTTCGGCGCCGTCTCCTGCCGCATACATGAAGGCATTTACTTGGAACTCTTCTGACTGTCTATTCAATCCAGACGCTATTCTATAACGTCCAAATCGCTTCATCCATCTTGACCAGTCATTAATATTATTGTTGAAATCAAACCTGCCTGGTGGAGCCAGCTGTGGCAGCGACGGCAACTGGGTCGTCGTCTTTTTCTTCCTTTCTCTCTTTTTTCTTCTTGGCCGCTGGCTTCTTTGCTGGCTTTTTTGCTTTAACCTCAGCCTTCTTGTTGATCTTGAAAGAGCCGGAGGCTCCGGTACCCTTGACTTGGACCAAGGTTCCCTTTGTCACCAGACGCTTGACGGCAGTCCTCACACACGTTTTGTTTTTATCCACGTCGTAGCCACCGGCAGCGAGAGCCTTCTTTATGGCAGCGAGTGACACCCCGCTCCTCTTTTTAGAAGCAGATACTCCCTCGACGACCAGGTCACTGACACTGAGACCTGCTTTCTTGAGTCTGGGAGCTGCCTTCTTCTTGGCGGCCGGCGCGGCGGGAGCTGGATCGACTGCTTCCATTATCCTCTCGTTCCCTGCTGCGACACATCTTTTTCTTTTTCTCTCTCGTCTCCTTATATTAAGTTATCCCACTTCTGACACCATGTTGTGTAAACCTCATACTCTTTGGTTCACATATAATAACGAGACGGAGAGCGTGTGATCACATTGACTGTTTACTAGCCTCCCGACCAGGAAGTACTGTACCACATATATACCTGTCCGTGTAGCAACACGAGCCAATACCTTACATGACAGCTCCGGCGGGGCTCTCCGGTGGTTCTTTAATGGGGCTATTCCAAAGCACCTCCCGTTGTAGCTGCGACCGTTCACGGCGACGTCCCAAGCCGAAGAGGCTCGCCTTCCCTCTTCCGTCCCCATTTACTTGCTCCCCCGGCTCTCTGGTACACTCTCTGCCTGCCACCGCCCCCTGATGGTCGCCAACTAGCCACACAGGGAGGCTGGGTGAGTGAATATGGTCCAGCGATACTGTTCATAATCCATATTCCAGCGAGTAGACCAAGGAGGAGCCTGCATCATTGTTCGAGGGAATATTAATGGAAACTAATTAGAATGTCTTGGTGCACAAAGGGGAGATAAAAGGCAAGTCAGCACTTCTGAATAATAGGCATATTTTCAGGATGCTACACATGGGATCCACTTCTGTATTTCAATATGAAATCCACTTATTTCAAAATTGCGCTTACTATTTATACAATTTATGGAGACGAAAAGGGTCTTGATTGTGAATTAATGAATGGGCTGCTGACATGTTGTTGCTGACGCATGCTGATGCCCACATGTCCTCTAGGGCAGTGGTTTCCTAAAGTGGGGGTTGCGAGCCGCCGCATGGGGAGGGTCGCCAGATGATAAAAAAATTTGAAAAAATATTTCAAAAATAAAAAAATAAATAAAAAAAAATGTTTTATGCAGTCAGGCAACTGAACTTAGAAGCAGGCCAGGCCATTGATTCTAGTTGTAGCGGCGCAATAGTTGGATAACCTAGGTGGGGAACAACCAGGAGATCACTGCAACTCACACAAGTTGGAGAACTATCTCTCTCTCTCTCTCTCTCTCTCTCTCTCTCTCTCTCTCTCTCTCTCTCTCTCTCTCACACACACAAAGGGACCCTTACAAAAAAACAAAAAATCCATCAAAATCAGTGTTGCTAATCTAGCCTGTAATAATCCCCCCCAGAAAAATCTACTTTGCATTTGATATATTGCAAATATATGCCATCACACACACTGGCATTTAAAGGGTTAGAATTATGAAAAGAATATGTGGTGTTATGATCATATATTTCCTGACCTGAATGATTTCCCCAGTCCGGCCCTGGTTAAAAGCCTCCAATGCTTATTAGTGTGTGTGCGTTTGAACGTTTGCATGTTTCAACCATACATTTCCATTTATATATATATATATATATATATATATATATATATATATATATATATATATATATATATATATATATATATATATATATATATATATATATATATATATATATATATATATATATATATATATGTTTGGTATCCTTTTTTTCAGCACAGCCTCACATATATGACCTGACAGTTAGTTTTCATACTGTATACTGCATAATGTACAACACAAAACACACAATCGGATTCAGAAAATGTGTTCTTTTTACTATGAACCAATGCAAACATCAAGCATATAAAACAGTGGAAATCAAGTCAAGTCAAGTCAAGAGTTTTAATTGTCACGGCATACAGGTATACAATGAAATGCGGGTGGTCTTGCCCGCAACGATGTGCAATACAGTGGTACATATAATAGAATCAAAAGAAGAAACAACATTGTGCAGTAACAGATAGCAGGTAACATGGAGTGACATCTCGGTATCTGTACATAGTTATTTACAGCGCATGTGTGACATGCTAGTTAGCTTTGGTAGTGCAATACACTGTTCCTGTTATTCTAATTTAAAGTGACCTTTCCTTTGGCCATAAGTGTGCGTGTGTGCGACATGAGTCGCAGGTAGCATATTTACATAAACAAAAGAGAACAGGACAGAATTCAATTCAAAAACAATTATTTTCTCCATACACAGGTAATACACCCAGACGAAATTTAGATTCTCAACTGGAAAATCTCACCATCATGCTTTTTTTAGAAAGAGTCAGTAAAAAAGTAAGTAAAAGTAAAAAAAAATTAAAATAGTGTATCATTATGGAATGTAACAATAAAAATACTTGTAATAAAAAAAGAAAAAGTAAAAGTAAAGAGGAATATTCAATATACATATATACACTATATAGCAGGGCTATTCAACTGGCGGCCTGCGGGCCAGATCCGGCCCGCGGGATGATTCTGACCGGCCCGCCAAAGATTACATGATAAAAAAAAAAAAAAAATTTTTTACTTTTTTCTTTTCATGTCAACGTTAACACGCACAATTGAGCCAAAAGTCACTCAATTAATGACAGATTTCATTGATAAATTGAGGGAAAACTTTGCAAGTCGATTTGATGAATTTGACAGAGAATTGATGCATTTTGTGAGCAACCCATTTGCCAATGTAGCTGCTATTTCCACAAAAGGACAAGAGTTCCTTGCATCACTTCACATTGATGAAGGTCTCCTGCAACTTGAAATAATTGACATGCAAGCATCATCTGCTCTGAAGCAGGCACTTGAGAATGAATCCACCACAACATTTTGGATAAAGTGTATTCATGTCAAGACATTCCTCAAAATAAAAACGCTGGCAATATCTGTGCTAACAATGTTTGGCTCAACATACACCTGTGAATCCAGTTTCTCTCACATGAATGCCATTAAAACAAGCAACCGTGCCTCCTTGACAAATTAGCATTTGCATCACTGTTTGCGGGTAGCCCTCACTTCCTATGAACCCTCTTTCTCTGCCATTGCCCAGTCAAATAAGTGCAATCGCTCTCATTAGACGTGTGTATGTAGGCTAGGCCTGTCTCAGTGTGCGATCCATAGCAAGATCTTTGGGTGAGCCCGCGTCGGGGGGGGGGGGGGGGGGGGGGTGCGCGGCGCGCAGGGCGCCTCTCAGCGAGGAGTGCTCAGGACAACTCACCTACCGTCCGGCCGTCTGGACGGGGCTTCCACAGCACATTCCATGATAAAAAAAAAAATATCTATTTAGTTAGATAGAGATGATTATCTCTCAGCATCTTCATCTTCTGTTGAGCTGTTACCCAAATTACCCCCATCTCCAGCTTCTTCGGCGCCGGCACCGTCACCGATCGTTGTAATATTAATAATAGTCCCCACGGCCACCGGAGCAGCACCAGCCGCAGGTGTAATTGCGCCTGTAGATGATCCGATTCCCGCCTCCTGCTGCTCTGTCAGCTTCACTGTCTTCGTGAAACCAAAATTGGTTAGGCTTACTTGTTTTCGTTTAGACATTTTACTGGCTGTCAAAACGATCACTGTCTGTGTCAACAAGTAACAGCCACAGCACAGGTTACATACGGGTCAAGTTTGATGTGTGCCGACAGTGCCGTGCAGGCTGTAGCGCCGCCGCGCACCGAATGGTAATTGCAAGAATAGCATGCATGTTGCCATATTACGTGTGAATTAGTGCGCAAATCATTAATCATACATCCAAAATAGCATACGTTTATTATTATACACGATGATGATACAGAAAATTACAGAAAAATGAGAAATGCATGGCAAAAGTAGCATTTATTTTCAGTAATTTAGAGACCCCCCAAAAAATCGCAAATCAAGTTTGCAGGGGAGCTGATGTCTGATCTAGGGGAGCTATAGCTCCCCGGGCTCCCCTCCTGGATCGCACCCTGTGTCTACCCCCCACCCCCCCTGATGTTTGAGAGTTAAAAGTGGACAATAAGTGCTAATAAGATGCTGTGATTTGCTGTTGTTGCACAGACATGAAGCACTTTTTCATAAGCTCAGCTGCACTATAAATGTGTTTTTTTGTTCAAGTGTTGATGTTAGAATGTTCAGATGCACATCATGCACTTGTTTGTTTTTTATTTTATTTTTATATTGAAATGTTGAAGAGGAGATGTTGCAGTTGTTGCACAGTCATAAATGAAGCACTTTCTGCAGGAGATGTTGCAGATGTGGCACATAAATGAAGCACTTTATTTGAAAAGTATACTACTTTTGCAATGTAGTTAAATAAAAGTTGTGAAAATGTGGTTGCGTGTTGTGTCAAGTGTACATATATTCATAGCACGGGGAGGCGCCATGGCAGTCCGGCCCCTGGCCCCTTGGGTTTCTGACAATGTGGCCCCCTGAACAATTTAGTTGAATAGCCCTGCTATATAGACTACACACATATATGTGTGTGTCAGTGGAGGCTGCTGACCAAATTTTTAGGTGAAGCACAAATTATTATATTATATATTAAATTTTATTTTTTAAACATCCCCAACGCTGCAACACCCCCATTTCTCACAGGTGTCAGGCTCCTCATTCGCTTCCATTCATTTTGGGGACCATGTTTAAATATCATCCTTCTGAAGTATAAACAAACTATACTGCTGTGACGATTTCAATAAAACAGACCTTTCTGAGTCAATGGTATGCAGTGGTGTTGCGCAATATGTCGGGGCCCCCCCGCAGGGCAGACCACTCCCCTAAATCAAACCAAGCAGACCATGGCTCGGCGGCCAGATCAAACCAAGCAGACCATGGCTCGGCGGCCCGATCAAACCAAGCAGACCATGGCTCGGCGGCCCGATCAAACCAAGCAGACCATGTACAGTATACTGTGGCTAATATACTATCAATACTACTATTGAATATACATACACTATTAATTTCATTTACACTATACATTTCATCAAACCAGCATGTCATGTCTCCCTTAACTGTCGGTGAAAAGAGGGAGAACTACAGTGACCAGAATGCCTGGCAATGTTTACTTCCTCCTCCACAGAGGCACTAGTCACTAGATCTGATCAGTGCAACGTACGCTAGCCTAGCCACAAGCTAGCGGCAACAATAATTAATTTACACTAACACACAGTGCACATAAATATTATCTGCAGGCTGCATTAGCAGCCAGCAGCCAACGTGATACATTACATTGTGTTTATAATGTGACATAGCCAAGTTAACAACGTTGCAATCCCTTAATTAAGTCTCTAAACAATTCGACTAGCTAACGTTAGCCATTAGCAAAGAACGCTAGCCTAGCCACAAGCTAGCGGCAACAATAATTAATTTACACTAACACACAGTGCACATAAATATTATCTGCAGGCTGCATTAGCAGCCAGCAGCCAACGTGATACATTACATTGTGTTTATAATGTGACATAGCCAAGTTAACAATGTTGCAATCCCTTAATTAAGTCTCTAAACAATTCGACTAGCTAACATTAGCCATTAGCAAAGAACGCTAGCCTAGCCACAAGCTAGCGGCAACAATAATTCATTTACACTAACACACAGTGCACATAAATATTATCTGCAGGCTGCATTAGCAGCCAGCAGCCAACCTGATACATTACATTGTGTTTATAATGTGACATAGCCAAGTTAACAACGTTGCAATCCCTTAATCAAGTCTACTACAAGTATGTATTGTTCTCTAAACAGTTAGCTAACGTTAGCATCCAGGCTAATCAGGCTTTCGTTTTACAAACACTACAACTTACTTTTTTCTGATCCAGGTGCATAAGTCCACTTCTTCATGTTGCTCAGTTGCTGGTTTATACGTTGGTCCTAATGTTGACGCAAAGTTTAATTTAGCCTACTGTGTGTTGTTACAGCTGTACTGTAAACTACTACTGTAGCTACAAGTTAGCTTGCCTTCACTGTCCAAGATGGCACGTTCATGTCAACTACAACTACACTAGTCTTCAACTGAGATTTAAAAAAAAAAGATGCACAACAATAAGTGAACAAGTGAATAAAGATCTTAAAATATGAATGATTATATTAGGCAAATTAATGTTCTTCTTCAGGCAAACTGCACACATGAGATGATGGAACACAACTTTGACTAGAACACTGACGCCAGCCCAGCTGCAGTTATATTTCATATAGCATCGCGTCCCGCTCTGAGCCTTACGAGATACTCTATATCTCCTGTGATACCTAATGTATCTCCCACGAACAAAAAACACATGCACCCCACCTGTATGGGGCCCCGCCCCTTATGGTGGTACCACCCATATAACCATGACTCTGGTCATGAAACACCCTTCCTCTATTTTCGTCCCAGCGTACTGGATGCTTGCACCATACGAGCTAGCGGAATGAAAAGATTAAGGAAGATTAATAATGTTGGAAGCTTACCGGAGGTTGCTGGCCCCTGGCATCTTCGACGCATGTTTTCGGCGACACGACGGGCCTGTGATGTTCCTCGTTTGATGACTGCACATCGAGGTTCAGCTGTACAAGGCTGGCTGTCGGGCCAGCTTGTACTCAGGTAGGCCCTGTGTCTTCAGGCATGGGTATTAGTGTTAGTAATGCTGGTTTGTGTTGTTAACACAACCTTGTTGTGTGTTGGCGCCAGGGGCAAGATGGTTTGGTGAACGTTCTCTGCAGGGAACGGTTTCCAAGCTGTCTTGGGCGTGCTGCTAAAACATCTAAAGCTATGCTAACATGCTATCGCTACTGCCGCATGCTATCACTACTGCTGATTGCTATGCTGTTTTAATGTCTCCGCCGTGAGATGTTGTCACTCTCCCGCCTCTTGCCCGGTTCATCAATGAAGGTCAGTCGGTAGCTGTTGTGGGGTTTTGAGTTCTATTTACCTTTTTCGGGTAAATGGGTTGACAACGGGGTAGGTCGTGGCTAGGTTCTAGCCAGGTATTACCTTGTGTTCCGGCGGGGTTTGTTGAACGGTGTTCCCATCTGGGTTGGCGTCGGGTAGTGGGGCTATGGGTCCAGCCGACATGGTAAACATGTTGCGTGTCTGTGCACAGGCAATTGTTGTCTTGGGTTCCACATTGCCTGGCGTTAGGCTGCAGTAGTGTAAGGGCAGGGCCGCTTGGGAGAAATGTGAGGCCCTGTGCGTTTTTAGACGCGAGGCCCCCCATCTCCTGGGGCGGCCCTGTGTAGGGGGCTATTGTTTCATTTTGTCACTCTGCTATGAGAAGGTCTGTCTTGCTACAAGCTTTCTCTCCTCTCAAACCATTCATACTGACGGTCAATCGGTATACTGGGGGAGTAGTGCGGGGGGGGCTTTGTTTACCTTTTTTGGTAAATGGGCTAAACTAGGGCTGGTGTTCTGTTGTGAATATTTTGAATGAAGACGGGTCTGGTCCGTCTCCCCTTAAACTTTGTGTGTATGGGTTTGCTCATTCTACAGTTTTGTGGTTTAGCTCTTTTATTCATTTAACCTTTTCATGGTCCACACCACAGTGGAGGGTGCTGTTTGCAATCACCACTGGTGCTCCATGTTAACGTCAGTCCTTTGTTTTTGATATATTGAAACAATGCCCCGCCCGGCCGACACCATGGGTCGGCCTGGCGAGTGGCTGGTGGGCTGTTAAGGCTTGTACCGCCACGGTATGGAATTGGCAACGATTAGAACTGTGTTCGAATTGGTGTTTTTTCTATTACAGAAATGGTGTCTGGTGGAGGGGCCTTGAGGGCCGGCCGACGTCGACACATCGCGCACGGTGTTGGTAAACCACTCCGTCGAGGATGTTGACGTTATTAGCTTTAACCCAGCCGCAAGCTATAACCGCTCAGGGTTCCCCTCTCCGCAGGGGATTTTGGTCTTCTGCTGGAGCGCGGGCGGTATTGTCCTAGGCCCTACACCGCCTCACACCACGCAGCCAGAAGAAGAGAGAGCACGGCCTCGTCAGCGGCGATGACGGGGCCCTCGACAGGCGGCCATGTTTCCCCCGCCAGTGGTGCCCTGGTTGGAGAATCGACAGGGTATCGCGAGGCCGACAGTCTTGGCGGCCGAGGGATCGGCCATTTTGGGTGATTTCGGTGTTGGTAAACCACTCCGTCGTCATTTTGCCGCGAGCAGCCCGCTCCCCGCTCAGTCCGCTTTCTGTTACCCTCAGAAGCGGGGCTCTGGGTGTGTTCCTTTGGCTGCGGGCCGCGGACCTTCTTGAAGCGTATGCGGCCCCATTCTTCGCTTCTCATGGAGACAGGGGCTGACACCCAGTTGATGGCTGAGCCTGGGTCTGTCCGTGAGAATGTTGTGCTGTCAAGCGGCTCCCACACCTTGAACTGTGTTGGTTGAGCCTGGTGTTACGTCTGTCAACTTAAGTGTTGTCAGCAGGGGGGCTCGAAACCTTTTGAGGCACACAGTGCGGGCTTCCCCGGCCTCGCCTTCGCCAGGCCAGGTATCATGTTGGTGCTCCCACTCCTGGAATATTGGCAAGTGGTCGCAGCTCACATGGTTTGGGGTGGTAGTGATATCACTGCAGGGCTACGGTGTGTAGGAACCCATGGGGGCCTTACACCTTCCATGTCCGGCTGCAGAACAACTCCTTCAGCATGTTCTGGAGGGGTGTTCAGTGGGGGGGCTTTTTTGATCGGAAGCCCCCCGTATCAGACAGGCCCTTTTCTGTCGGGGTTCCCCCTTGGGTGCGATTGCCTCGTGGGTGGTGTCAGGGTCAGGTGTTCCGACACGGAACGCGCTCCTCGCACGATTCCAGGGTTGTCTTCGCACAGCGGGGGGGACCGGGCCAACTATCTACAGTTCCTGGCGGACCTGCGCCACGTGACGGCGGGTGCGTTGGGAGTGTCGTCACATATGACTACGGCAGTACCATATGTCGAGGTAGATGGAGAGAATGGTGAGGCGGGGACTTGTGTTTACACAACCCCACCCGTTTTCAGGTTTGGTACAGACCCTGTTGTCGGGGTCTCCAGCAGGGACAGCTCTGGTCGACGAGATCCAATCTCTGTGGACGAAGCAAGCCATCGTCGTGGCGTTCTCCTCCCGGTGTTCTCTGCCCGAGAAGTCGGGAGGGAGGGGTGTAAGACCCAGGCTGGACCTGTCCCATGGGAAGGTTCAGCATTTTTTGGATCGTCTCCTACCTGTTGAACACTGTCAGGTGGGGGTCTGGTTCTCCTCCATAGACCTGTAGGACGCGTATGCGCATCCCCGATCTTCCATCCTAGGGCTTACCTACGCTTCCTTTGCAGGGTTAGCGTATGAGTACCAGAGGCTGCCGTTCGGTTTTCTCTGGCTCCCCGCATCTTCACCAAGTGCGTGGAGGCCGCACTGGGGCCTCTGCGTCATCCGGGGTTACGGAGTGTTCTGAGTGTTCTGCCCTGATGACGTTCTGGTCCTTCGCGGTCAAGGTGGATCGTCAGGTCTCGTACCAGGCAGGTCTCTACCAGCCTGGGGTTGCTGTAGACTGGATGTAGAGTATTCCTCTTCCCAGTCAACGGTTGGAGGGCTATGGGCATCCATCTCAGAGCGTGTTGTCAACACGCTCGGGAGGTTCCGTCCTAGGACGGTTACGGCGCTGTCTCACGTCGCGTTTTCACCGACGCCTCCCTCGCTGGTGACGCGTCGGGCCAACGCAGTAGGGGGCAGCTGGCAAACCATGCTGCCCGGTCTGCGCTACGTTCAATGTGTTGGTGTTGAAAGCGGTCCTTCTGGTCCACAAATGGTGTTGATCAGGACGGACGATACGACGTCAGTGTCGTGTATCGACAGACAGGGAGGGGTACGCTCCCCCTGTCTGCACCAGGCGGCGGGCGGCTGGCTATGGGCGTCCTCCATCTGCGCGGCCTAAGGGCTCCCCACATCCCCGGCAGGGAGAATGTGGGTGCAGGTGTACTGTCGCGGGGCGACCCTCATCCTGACGGGTGAGGATTGCTTCTGGACATGGCCAGGCAGGTCTGGGACCGATGCCGTGCCGCCAGGGATTCTTCCCCATACATCTGTTAGGTCAGTTGTTGGGACGGGTACGTTGAGGGGCGCAGGTCCTTGATCCTGATGGTGTTACCATCTGGAATGCGCATGCTCCCTCCACTGTCGCGCTTACGCGGGCAGATGACGTATGTTCCAAGTGTGGTGTAAGGCGGGGGGCCAGGACTCAGTCTCCTGCCCCCTGGTTGCTGTCCTTAGTTACCTCCAGTCTCTCCTTGATAGACTGTCGGCTTCGACGGTGAGGGTATATGCAGCAGCTATATCCTCCTATCATGAGGGGTTTGAGGGGATGTCTTGTTCAGCCACCCTCTTGTGAAGCGTTTCCTGCTTGGCGCTCGACGCGTTAAGCCGGTGCAACGCTCCTTGGCTCCGACTTGGGATCTTCAATTGGTCCTCGGTCGGTTGTCCTTGGCCCCGTTTGAGCCGCTCGAGCGGGCGCCGTTGGGACAGCTGTCCTTCAGGACCGCGTTCCTTCTGGCTGTCACTTCCGCTAAACGCGTAGGTGAGCTCTGTGCTCTCTCGGTACGTCCAGAGTGCCTGTCTTTTCGGACCGATTGCGGTGTCACTCTGCGACCTAATCCTGCTTTCGTGCCTAAGAATATCCGGAGTTCCTTCCGCTCCCGGGATATTGTGGTTCAGGCGTTTCGTCCTCCTCCTCACACTGGTGAGTTAGATGCGGGCCTTCACCTGTCATGTCCAGTCCGTGCTTGGGGATTTACCTCAGCCGTACTCAGGATTTCAGGGTTACCGACCAGCTTTTTGTCTGTTACGGTGGGGCTCGTGCTGGTAAGGCACTGTCGGAGCAGCGCCTGTCCCATTGGTTGTGCGAGGGTGTTACCCTCTGCTACACGCTGGCTGGGCAGGATCCCCCTGGGGGCGTCAGGGCGCACTCCACTCGTGGGGTGGCTGCCTCTGCCGCTCTCCTGGGTGGGGCCTCGGTGGAGGCCATCTGTGCTGCAGCTTCATGGTCCTCACCGGGCCCCTTTGTAAGGTTTTACCTCATGGACATGACCGGGGGTTCTGTCTCCCAGGCGGTTCTGGGGTCTGTGGCCTTTCCTGCTTCCCGTCCTTTGGTCGGGTAGCAGGAGTGTATGGGTATGGGCCGCAGTGTGTTGAGTCACACGTGGTTCCGCCTGTACGGTGTGTTCAAGGGGTTCTGGCTCCCTCTTGTTCGCATTCAGGTGGAGTTGACTGCGCCCCCCCTTCGTTAGGAAGGATGGGGTGACAGGGCTCCCCGCACCCCTTGATGTGGGCTTACGGGTCCTCAGGGGGTACATCTGTCGGGTCTCGCGCCCGCTCTTCCCCATTATCTCGTAAGGCTCAGAGCGGGACGCGATGCTATACGAAATATAACGATAGGTTATGTAGATAACCTAGTTATATTAGTATTGGCTAAGCGTCCCGCTCTGCGCGCCCTGAGTTCCCTCTTGAGGGGTCTTTTCCTGGGACGGGTTTTTGGCGAGGAAGGGTGTTTCATGACCAGAGTCATGGTTATATGGGTGGTACCACCATAAGGGGCGGGGCCCCATACAGGTGGGGTGCATGTGTTTTTTGTTCGTGGGAGATACATTAGGTATCACAGGAGATATAGAGTATCTCGTAAGGCTCAGAGCGGGACGCTTAGCCAATACTAATATAACTAGGTTATCTACATAACCTATCGTTCTGCATGTATTTTACCAGGCAGACTCTGATTGGATTTGCAAGGCTGCCAATCATTCAACCTCCGTGTATTGGATGTCAAGGGCTGTCAATCATTAAATCCTCCATTCAATGGCAAGAGTTTAACTGCACAGTCTGTGCTTAGATGAAGTTAATAGCCTATTTTGATTGGCTGTTATTTATTATTTATTTAACAATGGGTCAACCTGTGAAGTATTCTGCACGAATAATTACTGCAGGCAATACTGCAGTGCAGGCCTGCTCAGAGCTGGCAATTTTGGCAATTTTTGAAGATAAAAAAATTCACTGGCATTTTTTTTTACAGAGGAAAGCATTTATAATAAAAAAATAATAATAATAATAAAAAAAAAACATATATATATATATATATATATATATATATATATATATATATATATATATATATATATATATATATATATATATATATATATATATATATAGGTATATGTAAATTAATAATAATTATGAATTATGAGTGAATTTGTATTTCACGTGTTGTCATAGAGAAACAGCCACTGGTGTGTGTGTGTGTGCGACATTGTACTGTGCTGTACTGTGCTGTCCTGTATGTGCTCAACTGTGCCACGCTTCGAAACAGTCTCTGCCAATGACGACACAGAGGGCTACATCACAGCGCTTGCATTTCCAGGGAGCCAGGGTCCTTTTCCCCCCTTTGTGACACTGCTGGCAGATCCTGCGGCCTTGTGTGGCTTTCTGTCTGACATCCTCTGTAGGTGCCGCATTGGGAACAGGGACATGCTCTGACTTCCTGTCAAGAGGAGCTAGTGTGATGTCCACGCCACACAACTCACGCACCATCTCGCACAAGAAGTCCTTGTGAGTCATGTGTGCCTCCTGTTTTGCCTTACTGATTTCACTGTGGAGGATGTAGGCGTTGGTGCTCGCGATGTCCACAAAGTGGAAGAACATGGTCCGGTACCAGCGGGAAGTTCTGCGGTGTGTGGGGTAGTACTGGATCAGCTGGTCTGAAAGGTCAACTCCGCCCATGTGCTTGTTGTAGTGAATGATGGGGTTGGTACAACGAAACGTCTTGACCATCCAGTGCCCATCCTCCTTCAAGATTCAAGAGATTCAAGAGATTCAAGAGTTTTATTCATCACATACATACCAGGCATACAGTGAAATGCGGGTGGCCATGCCCGCTTCGATTGTGCAATAATACAAAATAATAAAATAGACATAATAAAGGTATAAAAATACATAAAGCATATACCTTTACTCTCCTCTGCTGCTGCTGCTGCTGTTGGGGGTGGGGTGCCGGTGCTGATGGGTGTGGGTGGGTGGGGGGGGTGCTTGGTAGGTGTGAACTGGTGCTGATGTCGATGGGTGGGTGGAGGGGTGTTGGGAGGCCACTCTGGTCGAAACGGTTGAAGAACGTGTTGAACTCGTTTCCACGCTCTTGGGGGCCCTCAACAGCTGTGCCCTGCTGTTTGAACCCAGTAATCTTCCGGACACCCGCCCACACCTCCCTGGTGTTGTTGGCCTGTAGTCTGATTGATTGATTGATTGAAAAGTTTATTAACAGATTGCAGAATGGGTACAGTACAGTACAGCTCAATACATACAATTGTTAAGAGGAAGCAGACCAGAGAAAGACTTTCGTCTTGTTTACATCAGGGTCCCCAATTTTCAATTCATCATAGTCTGCCCTCCAGCCTGTCCTTGTAGCTGTCCTTGGCTGCCCTTAGCTCTTTTTTGAGCTCCCTTTGGACATCCCTGGCCTGCTCAGTGTCCCCGGCCATGAAGGCCCTCTTTTTCCTGTTTAGCAGGTGTTTAATGTCCTTGCTAATCCAGGGTTTATTGTTTGAAAAGCAGCATACCTTCTTTGTGGGTACGATGCTCTCCTCACATAACCTGATGTAGTCTGTGATGCAGTGGGATAGTCCATCAATGTCATCTCCATGGACCCTCTCAAACATGTCCCAGTCTGTAGACCTGAAACACTCCTGTAGCTCCTCATCGACGTCGTCAGACCACTGTGGGACAGACATGGTGGTCGGTGGCTGTCTCTTAATGAGAGGCCTGTATGTAGATACAAGCCTCACTAGGTTGTGGTCTGACTGGCCAAGGGGGGGCAGGGAAGTCGCACTGAAAGCCTCCTTCACGTTAGCATACAGGAGGTCCAGTGTTTTGTCTCCCCTGGTCTTGCAGGTGACATACTGGATGAAGTTTGTCAGGGTCTTGTTCAGTCTGACATGGTTGAAGTCCCCATTGATAAAAATAAATGCATCCGGGTGTTTTGTCTGGAGCCCCGCGACTGTGGAGTGTATGACGTCACTCGCCTGCGCCGCCCCCGTGCTCGGTGGGATGGAAACAGTCAGAGCCAGAACGTGTGTTATTTCTCGCGGTAAATAGTATGGCCGCAGACTCAGTGCCAATAGTTCAATGTCGGGGGAACAGATGTGTTCCTTAATGGTGATGTGCCCAGGGTGGCACCATTTGGAGTTAACAAAGACAACAAGCCCTCCGCCTCTCCTCTTGCCGCTCTGTTTAGTCCTATCGGCGCGCACCACCGTGAAGCCCTCTTGTTCGATTACACTGTCCAGGATGTGATTCTGTAAAGCACAGTAGACTTGCCTCCTTGTACTCACGCTGGCTGTTCATCAGGGCTGAGAGCTCGTCTGTCTTGTTGGCAGGTAAGGCTTGAATCTCCTGCTATCCTTTCTCCTGTCCCTCACGATCGTGCCAGCTCGTTTCCCCCGTCTGCGTATCCTTATGTCGGCTGGTAGATTCCTCGGTGGCGCTACAACTCTGCCTCGAAAGCAGAGGAGAGCCTCCCGAGAGTACTGCAGCCTGCCAGTGTTGTTGTTGTTGTTGTTGTTGTTGTTGTTGTTGTTGTTGTTGTTGTTGTTGTTGTTGTTGTTGTTGTCGTTGTCGTTGTCGTTGTTGTCCATTGTTCAGCTGTGCTCGACCGAACTTGCCTAACTCAGCTAACTTCACAGAAGTTGTTAACAATTGCCTTAACTTGGTGTAAAGCAACGCACAGTCACTTAGACACCTATTAATGTAAGTAGAATCACAAAAAGAAATAAGTAAAAAGTAGTAAAACGGGATAAGAAGTATAGGGGGGTGGGAGCTGCTATGAAAGGCGGCCACTCACCTCGGCGCCTAGAACACAGAATCCAATCCAATTTAGGTTCAGGGATAATGGTGGACTTCTTCAGACAGGTGGGGATGACAGCCTGTTCCAAGGACAGGTTAAATATGTCAGTGAATACCGGGGCTTGGTCGGCACAGACTTTTAGGACGTGGCCGGGGATACCATCCGGTCCTGCTGCCTTCCTGATATTCACTTTCTTAAAGGTCCTCCTCACCTCATGTTCTGTTACCCTGAACACTGAGTCTCCATCAGCAGTGTCCCCCCCTCTCCATTGCAGTGGTTTGTAGGCTGGTGTTGTTATTCACAGCCTCAAACCTTGCATAGAAGGTATTGAGATCATTTGCTAAGGAGATGTCACTGTTCAGCTTGAGGGAGGTGCCTTTGTAATCTGTCATCGTTCTGAGGCCCTGCCACATAGCTCTAGAGTCAGCCTGTTCATATTGAAGTTACCTGTAACTTCTATAACTTCTATAATTAACTATAATAATGGGGGTCGCGGCTCTCTGACACCATTATTTCAGGGGTCGCAACCTGAAAACTTTGGGAACCTCTGCTCTAGGGGTCAGTAAAGGAATATCACAGTTATCAGGGAGGTTTTACATCAAGTCAAGTTGATCCAACTAAATAAATTAGTGGTCCACTTTTTTTTAAGAAGCCCGTCTGAATTTTCATTTCAGTCGAACAAGCACTTGCTGTTTATTTTTTAATTTTTAATTTACTTTACTATTTACTATTTTTATTATTATTATTCTTATTATTCTTATTATTCTTATTATTCTTATTATTATTATTATTATTATTATTATTAAATTTTTTTGGCTATTTTAAGCAGAAGTCGTTCACATTTGTTAGTAATGTTAGTGGAAGTGAACGGCGTTCCTTTGCACATCAGATTATAATGTAGCACCTTCCAAACCCCCCTCTCTTAACCTGCACCTTTGATGGGTTTCACATCCACGGCCTCTCAGTTAACCTCTTAAGCTGCCCATATTAGGTGTGTCCTTCATTCTAGGGAATGATGTGGCTGGTGGCAAAGTGCTGGCTACTCCAAAGGTAATTCCCATCCCTGTAGTTTATGCGGTCCCTGATGACGTGGCATAGAAACATCCAGGAGTGTTCCCTGTGTGTGCTGTAATTCAGGCAATGTCAAAGAAGGATAAAAGTGACAGCCATGTTGATAACTCAAATTGTGACATTACACTTAGTGACACATTCTTTGTTGACTTGAAAAGTGTCCCTGTTGAGGAATTACCGTCTCATGATCAGCTAGTGCTAGAGAAAAATAATGCTGTATCCTTGTCCTCCCTCTTTGAAGAGACTGTTCAGGAAGAGACTGTTTAACAAATTTAGCCGGGGTGTATTTTTTTTAAAAGGCGGCGGAAATTTGTGAGAGGACAAAATCCAAAATGGCTGGTGTGGAAATTAACTTTTTAATGGTTTGACCTACAATGATGCACAATACATGTTACCAGGCCCCTCTCAGTCATGTACCAGCCAGTCCCCTCTCAGTCATGTACCAGCCATCCCCTCTCAGTCATGTACCAGCCCCCTCTCAGTCATGTACCACAGCCCCATCTCAGTCATGTACCATATCCCCTCTCAGTCATGTACCAGCCTCCTCTCAGTCATGTATACCAGTCCCCTCTCAGTCATGTACCAGCCCCCTCTCAGTCATGTACCAGCCTCCTCTCAGTCCTGTATACCAGTCCCCTCTCAGTCATGTAACAGCCCCCTCTCAGTCATGTACTAGCCCCCTCTCAGTCATGTACCACAGCCCCCTCACAGTCCTGTATACCAGCCCCCTCTCAGTCATGTACCACATCCCCCTTTCAGTCATGTACCAGCCCCCTCTCAGTCATGTACCACAGCCCCCTCATAGTCATGTACCACAGCCCCCTCTCAGTCATGTATACCAGCCCCCTCTCAGTCATGTACCAGCCCCCCTCTCAGTCATGTACCACAGCCCCCTCTCAGTCATGTACCAGCCCCCCTCTCAGTCATGTACCAGCCCCCTCTCAGTCATGTACCACAGCCCCATCTCAGTCATGTACCACAGCCGCCTCTCAGTCATGTACCACAGCCCCCTCTCAGTCATGTACCACAGCCCCATCTCAGTCATGTACCACAGCCCCATCTCAGTCATGTACCACAGCCCCCTCTCAGTCATGTACCACAGCCCCCTCTCAGTCATGTACCACAGCCCTGTCTCAGTCATGTACCACAGCCGCCTCTCAGTCATGTACCACAGCCCCCTCTCAGTCATGTACCACAGCCCCATCTCAGTCATGTACCAGCCCCCCTCTCAGTCATGTACCACAGCCCCCTCTCAGTCATGTACCACAGCCCCATTTCAGTCATGTACCAGCCCCCCTCTCAGTCATGTACCACAGCCCCCTCTCAGTCATGTACTACAGCCCCCTCTCAGTCATGTACCAGCCCCCCTCTCAGTCATGTACCTGCCAGCCCCCTCTCAATCATGTACCAGCCCCCTCTCAGTCATGTACCAGCCCCCCTCTCAGTCATGTACCACAGCCCCCTCTCAGTCATGTACCAGCCCCCCTCTCAGTCATGTACCAGCCCCCCTCTCAGTCATGTACCAGCCCCCTCTCAGCCATGTACCACAGCCGCCTCTCAGTCATGTACCACAGCCCCCTCTCAGTCATGTACCACAGCCCCATCTCAGTCATGTACCACAGCCCCATCTCAGTCATGTACCACAGCCCCCTCTCAGTCATGTACCACAGCCCCCTCTCAGTCATGTACCACAGCCCCATCTCAGTCATGTACCACAGCCGCCTCTCAGTCATGTACCACAGCCCCCTCTCAGTCATGTACCACAGCCCCATCTCAGTCATGTACCAGCCCCCCTCTCAGTCATGTACCACAGCCCCCTCTCAGTCATGTACCACAGGCCCATTTCAGTCATGTACCAGCCCCCCTCTCAGTCATGTACCACAGCCCCCTCTCAGTCATGTACCACAGCCCCCTCTCAGTCATGTACCAGCCCCCCTCTCAGTCATGTACCTGTCAGCCCCCTCTCAATCATGTACCAGCCCCCTCTCAGTCATGTACCACAGCCCCCTCTCAGTCATGTACCAGCCCCCCTCTCAGTCATGTACCAGCCCCATCTCAGTCATGTACCACAGCCCCATGTCAGTCATGTACCACAGCCCACTCTCAGTCATGTCCCACAGCCCCCTCTCAGTCATGTACCACAGCCGCATCTCAGTCATGTACCAGCCCCCCTCTCAGTCATGTACCACAGCCCCCTCTCAGTCATGTACCACAGCCCCCTCTCAGTCATGTACCAGCCCCCCTCTCAGTCATGTACCTGCCAGCCCCATCTCAATCATGTACCAGCCCCCTCTCAGTCATGTACCAGCCAGCCCCCTCTCAGTCATGTATACCAGCCCCCCCTCAGTCCTGTATACCAGTCCCCTCTCAGTCATGTACCAGCCCTCTCTCATTCATGTACCATAGTCCCCTCTCAGTCATGTACCAGCCTCCTCTCAATCATGTATACCAGCCCCCTCTCAGTCATCTACCAGCCCCCTCTCAGTCATGTATACCAGCCCCCCCTCAGTCCTGTATACCAGTCCCCTCTCAGTCATGTACCAGCCTTCTCTCATTCATGTACCACAGCCCCCTCTCAGTCATGTACCACATCCCCTCTCAGTCATGTACCAGCCTCCTCTCAGTCATGTATACCAGCCCCCTCTCAGTCATCTACCAGCCCCCTCTCAGTCATGTATACCAGCCCCCCCTCAGTCCTGTATACCAGTCCCCTCTCAGTCATGTACCAGCCTCCTCTCAGTCCTGTATACCAGTCCCCTCTCAGTCATGTACCAGCCCCCTCTCAGTCATGTACCACAGCCCCCTCTCAGGCATGTACTAGCCCCCTCTCAGTCATGTAACACAGCCCCCTCTCAGTCATGTACCAGCCCCCTCTCAGTCATGTACCACAGCCCCCTCTCATTCATGTACCACATCCCCTATCAGTCATGTACCAGCCTCCTCTCAGTCATGTATACCAGCCCCATCTCAGTCATCTACCAGCCCCCTCTCAGTCATGTATACCAGCCCCCCCTCAGTCCTGTTTACCAGTCCCCTCTCAGTCATGTACCAGCCCTCTCTCATTCATGTACCACAGCCCCCTCTCAGTCATGTACCACATCCCCTCTCAGTCATGTACCAGCCTCCTCTCAGTCATGTATACCAGCCCCCTCTCAGTCATCTGCCAGCCCCCTCTCAGTCATGTATACCAGCCCCCCCTCAATCCTGTATACCAGTCCCCTCTCAGGCATGTACCAGCCTCCTCTCAGTCATGTATACCAGCCCCCCCTCAGTCCTGTATACCAGTCCCCTCTCAGTCATGTACCAGCCCCCTCTCAGTCATGTACCACAGCCCCCTCTCAGTCATGTACTAGCCCTCTCTCAGTCATGTAACACAGCCCCCTCTCAGTCATGTACCAGCCCCCATCCCAGTCATGTACCACAGCCCCCTCTCAGTCATGTACCAGCCCCCCTCTCAGTCATGTACCACAGCCTCCTCTCAGTCATGTACCACAGCCCCCTCACAGTCCTGTATACCATCCCCCTCTCAGTCATGTACCACAACCCCCTCTCAGTCATGTACCAGCCCCCTCTCAGTCATGTACCACAGCCCCCTCTCAGTCATGTACCACAGCCCCCTCTCAGTGATGTACCACAGCCCTCTCTCAGTCATGTACCAGCCCCCCTCTCAGTCATGTACCACAGCCCCCTCTCAGTCATGTACCACAGCCCCCTCTCAGTCATGTACCAGCCCCCTCTCAGTCATGTACCACAGCCCCATCTCAGTCATGTACCACAGCCCCCTCTCAGTCATGTACCACAGCCCCCTCTCAGTAATGTACCACAGCCCCATCTCAGTCATGTACCAGCCCCCCTCTCAGTCATTTACCACAGCCCCCTCTCAGTCATGTACCACAGCCCCATTTCAGTCATGTACCAGCCCCCCTCTCAGTCATGTACCACAGCCCCCTCTCAGTCATGTACCACAGCCCCCTCTCAGTCATGTACCAGCCCCCCTTGCAGTCATGTACCTGCCAGCCCCCTCTCAATCATGTACCAGCCCCCTCTCAGTCATGTACCAGCCAGCCCCCTCTCAGTCATGTACCAGCCCCCCTCTCAGTCATGTACCACAGCCCCCTCTCAGTCATGTACCAGCTCCCCTCTCAGTCATGTACCAGCCCCCTCTCAGTCATGTACCACAGCCCCATCTCAGTCATGTACCACAGCCCCATCTCAGTCATGTACCAGCCCCCCTCTCAGTCATGTACCACAGCCCCCTCTCAGTCATGTACCACAGCCCCCTCTCAGTCATGTACCACAGCCCCATCTCAGTCATGTACCAGCCCCCCTCTCAGTCATGTACCACAGCCCCCTCTCAGTCATGTACCACAGCCCCCTCTCAGTCATGTACCAGCCCCCCTCTCAGTCATGTACCTGCCAGCCCCCTCTCAATCATGTACCAGCCCCCTCTCAGTCATGTACCAGCCAGCCCCCTCTCAGTCATGTATACCAGCCCCCCCTCAGTCCTGTATACCAGTCCCCTCTCAGTCATGTACCAGCCTCCTCTCAGTCATGTATACCAGCCCCCCCTCAGTCCTGTATACCAGTCCCCTCTCAGTCATGTACCAGCCCCCTCTCAGTCATGTACCACAGCCCCCTCTCAGTCATGTACTAGCCCTCTCTCAGTCATGTAACACAGCCCCCTCTCAGTCATGTACCAGCCCCCTCCCAGTCATGTACCACAGCCCCCTCTCAGTCATGTACCAGCCCCCCTCTCAGTCATGTACCACAGCCTCCTCTCAGTCATGTACCACAGCCCCCTCACAGTCCTGTATACCATCCCCCTCTCAGTCATGTACCACAACCCCCTCTCAGTCATGTACCAGGCCCCTCTCAGTCATGTACCACAGCCCCCTCTCAGTCATGTACCACAGCCCCCTCTCAGTGATGTACCACAGCCCTCTCTCAGTCATGTACCAGCCCCCCTCTCAGTCATGTACCACAGCCCCCTCTCAGTCATGTACCACAGCCCCCTCTCAGTCATGTACCAGCCCCCTCTCAGTCATGTACCACAGCGCCATCTCAGTCATGTACCACAGCCCCCTCTCAGTCATGTACCACAGCCCCCTCTCAGTAATGTACCACAGCCCCATCTCAGTCATGTACCAGCCCCCCTCTCAGTCATTTACCACAGCCCCCTCTCAGTCATGTACCACAGCCCCATTTCAGTCATGTACCAGCCCCCCTCTCAGTCATGTACCACAGCCCCCTCTCAGTCATGTACCACAACCCCCTCTCAGTCATGTACCAGCCCCCCTTGCAGTCATGTACCTGCCAGCCCCCTCTCAATCATGTACCAGCCCCCTCTCAGTCATGTACCAGCCAGCCCCCTCTCAGTCATGTATACCAGCCCCCCCTCAGTCCTGTATACCAGTCCCCTCTCAGTAATGTACCAGCCCCCTCTCAGTCATGTACCACAGCCCCATCTCAGTCATGTACCAGCCCCCCTCTCAGTCATGTACCACAGCCCCCTCTCAGTCATGTACCACAGCCCCCTCTCAGTCATGTACCAGCCTCCTCTCAGTCATGTATACCAGTCCCCTCTCAGTCATGTACCAGCCCCCTCTCAGTCATGTACCACAGCCCTCTCTCAGTCATGTACCAGCCCCCCCTCAGTCCTGTATACCAGTCCCCTCTCAGTAATGTACCAGCCCCCTCTCATTCATGTACCACAGCCCCCTCTCAGTCATGTACCAGCCCCCTCTCAGTCATGTACCACAGCGCCATCTCAGTCATGTACCACAGCCCCCTCTCAGTCATGTACCACAGCCCCCTCTCAGTAATGTACCACAGCCCCATCTCAGTCATGTACCAGCCCCCCTCTCAGTCATTTACCACAGCCCCCTCTCAGTCATGTACCACAGCCCCATTTCAGTCATGTACCAGCCCCCCTCTCAGTCATGTACCACAGCCCCCTCTCAGTCATGTACCACAACCCCCTCTCAGTCATGTACCAGCCCCCCTCTCAGTCATGTACCAGCCCCCCTCTCAGTCATGTACCTGCCAGCCCCCTCTCAATCATGTACCAGCCCCCTCTCAGTCATGTACCAGCCAGCCCCCTCTCAGTCATGTATACCAGCCCCCCCTCAGTCCTGTATACCAGTCCCCTCTCAGTCATGTACCAGCCTCCTCTCAGTCATGTATACCAGCCCCCCCTCAGTCCTGTATACCAGTCCCCTCTCAGTCATGTACCAGCCCCCTCTCAGTCATGTACCACAGCCCCCTCTCAGTCATGTACTAGCCCTCTCTCAGTCATGTAACACAGCCCCCTCTCAGTCATGTACCAGCCCCCTCCCAGTCATGTACCACAGCCCCCTCTCAGTCATGTACCAGCCCCCCTCTCAGTCATGTACCACAGCCTCCTCTCAGTCATGTACCACAGCCCCCTCACAGTCCTGTATACCATCCCCCTCTCAGTCATGTACCACAACCCCCTCTCAGTCATGTACCAGGCCCCTCTCAGTCATGTACCACAGCCCCCTCTCAGTCATGTACCACAGCCCCCTCTCAGTGATGTACCACAGCCCTCTCTCAGTCATGTACCAGCCCCCCTCTCAGTCATGTACCACAGCCCCCTCTCAGTCATGTACCACAGCCCCCTCTCAGTCATGTACCAGCCCCCTCTCAGTCATGTACCACAGCGCCATCTCAGTCATGTACCACAGCCCCCTCTCAGTCATGTACCACAGCCCCCTCTCAGTAATGTACCACAGCCCCATCTCAGTCATGTACCAGCCCCCCTCTCAGTCATTTACCACAGCCCCCTCTCAGTCATGTACCACAGCCCCATTTCAGTCATGTACCAGCCCCCCTCTCAGTCATGTACCACAGCCCCCTCTCAGTCATGTACCACAACCCCCTCTCAGTCATGTACCAGCCCCCCTTGCAGTCATGTACCTGCCAGCCCCCTCTCAATCATGTACCAGCCCCCTCTCAGTCATGTACCAGCCAGCCCCCTCTCAGTCATGTATACCAGCCCCCCCTCAGTCCTGTATACCAGTCCCCTCTCAGTAATGTACCAGCCCCCTCTCAGTCATGTACCACAGCCCCATCTCAGTCATGTACCAGCCCCCCTCTCAGTCATGTACCACAGCCCCCTCTCAGTCATGTACCACAGCCCCCTCTCAGTCATGTACCAGCCTCCTCTCAGTCATGTATACCAGTCCCCTCTCAGTCATGTACCAGCCCCCTCTCAGTCATGTACCACAGCCCTCTCTCAGTCATGTACCAGCCCCCCCTCAGTCCTGTATACCAGTCCCCTCTCAGTAATGTACCAGCCCCCTCTCATTCATGTACCACAGCCCCCTCTCAGTCATGTACCAGCCCCCTCTCAGTCATGTACCACAGCGCCATCTCAGTCATGTACCACAGCCCCCTCTCAGTCATGTACCACAGCCCCCTCTCAGTAATGTACCACAGCCCCATCTCAGTCATGTACCAGCCCCCCTCTCAGTCATTTACCACAGCCCCCTCTCAGTCATGTACCACAGCCCCATTTCAGTCATGTACCAGCCCCCCTCTCAGTCATGTACCACAGCCCCCTCTCAGTCATGTACCACAACCCCCTCTCAGTCATGTACCAGCCCCCCTTGCAGTCATGTACCTGCCAGCCCCCTCTCAATCATGTACCAGCCCCCTCTCAGTCATGTACCAGCCAGCCCCCTCTCAGTCATGTACCAGCCCCCCTCTCAGTCATGTACCACAGCCCCCTCTCAGTCATGTACCAGCTCCCCTCTCAGTCATGTACCAGCCCCCCTCTCAGTCATGTACCACAACCCCCTCTCAGTCATGTACCACAGCCCCCTCTCAGTCATGTACCACAGCCCCATCTCAGTCATGTACCAGCCCCCCTCTCAGTCATGTACCACAGCCCCCTCTCAGTCATGTACCACAGCCCCCTCTCAGTCATGTACCAGCCCCCCTCTCAGTCATGTACCTGCCAGCCCCCTCTCAATCATGTACCAGCCCCCTCTCAGTCATGTACCAGCCAGCCCCCTCTCAGTCATGTATACCAGCCCCCCCTCAGTCCTGTATACCAGTCCCCTCTCAGTAATGTACCAGCCCCCTCTCAGTCATGTACCACAGCCCCATCTCAGTCATGTACCAGCCCCCCTCTCAGTCATGTACCACAGCCCCCTCTCAGTCATGTACCACAGCCCCCTCTCAGTCATGTACCAGCCTCCTCTCAGTCATGTATACCAGTCCCCTCTCAGTCATGTACCAGCCCCCTCTCAGTCATGTACCACAGCCCTCTCTCAGTCATGTACCAGCCCCCCCTCAGTCCTGTATACCAGTCCCCTCTCAGTAATGTACCAGCCCCCTCTCATTCATGTACCACAGCCCCCTCTCAGTCATGTAACACAGCCCCCTCTCAGTCATGTACCAGAGAGCCCCCTCTCAGTCATGTACCAGCCCCCCCTCAGTCCTGTATACCAGTCCCCTCTCAGTCATGTACCAGCCCCCTCTCAGTCATGTACCACAGCCCTCTCTCAGTCATGTACCAGCCCCCTCTCAGTCATGTATACCAGCCCCCCCTCAGTCCTGTATACCAGTCCCCTCTCAGTCATGTACCAGCCCCCTCTCAGTCATCTACCAGCCCCCTCTCAGTCATGTACCAGCCCCCTCTCAGTCATGTACCACAGCCCCCTCTCAGTCATGTACCAGCTACCTCTCAGGCATGTACCACAGCCCCCTCTCAGTCATGTACCACAGCCCCCTCTCAGTCATGTACTAGCCCTCTCTCAGTCATGTAACACAGCCCCCTCTCAGTCATGTACCACAGCCCCCTCCCAGTCATGTACCACAGCCCCCTCTCAGTCATGTACCAGCCCCCCTCTCAGTCATGTACCACAGCCTCCTCTCAGTCATGTACCACAGCCCCCTCACAGTCCTGTATACCATCCCCCTCTCAGTCGTGTACCACAACCCCCTCTCAGTCATGTACCAGCCCCCTCTCAGTCATGTACCACAGCCCCCTCTCAGTCATGTACCACAGCCCCCTCTCAGTGATGTACCACAGCCCTCTCTCAGTCATGTACCAGCCCCCCTCTCAGTCATGTACCACAGCCCCCTCTCAGTCATGTACCACAGCCCCCTCTCAGTCATGTACCAGCCCCCTCTCAGTCATGTACCACAGCCCCATCTCAGTCATGTACCACAGCCCTCTCTCAGTCATGTACCACAGCCCCCTCTCAGTAATGTACCACAGCCCCATCTCAGTCATGTACCAGCCCCCCTCTCAGTCATTTACCACAGCCCCCTCTCAGTCATGTACCACAGCCCCATTTCAGTCATGTACCAGCCCCCCTCTCAGTCATGTACCACAGCTCCCTCTCAGTCATGTACCACAGCCCCCTCTCAGTCATGTACCAGCCCCCCTTGCAGTCATGTACCTGCCAGCCCCCTCTCAATCATGTACCAGCCCCCTCTCAGTCATGTACCAGCCAGCCCCCTCTCAGTCATGTACCAGCCCCCCTCTCAGTCATGTACCACAGCCCCCTCTCAGTCATGTACCACAGCCCCCTCTCAGTCATGTACCACAGCCCCATCTCAGTCATGTACCAGCCCCCCTCTCAGTCATGTACCACAGCCCCCTCTCAGTCATGTACCACAGCCCCCTCTCAGTCATGTACCAGCCCCCCTCTCAGTCATGTACCTGCCAGCCCCCTCTCAATCATGTACCAGCCCCCTCTCAGTCATGTACCAGCCAGCCCCCTCTCAGTCATGTATACCAGCCCCCCCTCAGTCCTGTATACCAGTCCCCTCTCAGTAATGTACCACAGCCCCCTCTCAGTCATGTACCACAGCCCCCTCTCAGTCATGTACCAGCCCCCCTCTCAGTCATGTACCTGCCAGCCCCCTCTCAATCATGTACCAGCCCCCTCTCAGTCATGTACCAGCCAGCCCCCTCTCAGTCATGTATACCAGCCCCCCCTCAGTCCTGTATACCAGCCCCCTCTCAGTCATGTACCAGAGAGCCCCCTCTCAGTCATGTACCACAGCCCTCTCTCAGTCATGTACCAGCCCCCTCTCAGTCATGTACCACAGCCCCCTCTCAGTCATGTACCACAGCCCCCTCTCAGTCATGTGCCAGCCCCCTCTCAGTCATGTACCACGGCCCCCTCTCAGTCATGTACCAGCCCCCCTCTCAGTCATGTACCACAGCCCCTCTCAGTCATGTATACCAGCCCCCTCTCAGTCATGTACCACAGCCCCCTCTCAGTCATGTACCACAGCCCCCTCTCAGTCATGTACCACAGCCCCCTCTCAGTCATGTACCACAGCCCCCTCTCAGTCATGTACCACAGCCCCCTCTCAGTCATGTGCCAGCCCCCTCTCAGTCATGTACCACGGCCCCCTCTCAGTCATGTACCAGCCCCCCTCTCAGTCATGTACCACAGCCCCTCTCAGTCATGTATACCAGCCCCCTCTCAGTCATGTACCACAGCCCCCTCTCAGTCATGTACCACAGCCCCCTCTCAGTCATGTACCACAGCCCCCTCTCAGTCATGTACCACAGCCCCCTCTCAGTGATGTACCACAGCCCCATCTCAGTCATGTACCACAGCCCTCTCTCAGTCATGTACCACAGCCCCCTCTCAGTCCTGTATACCAGTCCCCTCTCAGTCATGTACCAGCCCCCTCTCAGTCATGTACCACAGCCCTCTCTCAGTCATGTACCAGCCCCCTCTCAGTCATGTACCACAGCCCCCTCTCAGTCATGTACTAGCCCCCTCTCAGTCATGTACCACAGCCCCCTCTCAGTCATGTACTAGCCCCCTCTCAGTCATGTAACACAGCCCCCTCTCAGTCATGTACCACAGCCCCCTCTCAGTCATGTACCAGCCCCCTCTCAGTCATGTACCACAGCCCCCTCTCAGTCATGTACCAGCCCCCCTCTCAGTCATGTACCACAGCCCCTCTCAGTCATGTACCACAGCCCCCTCACAGTCCTGTATACCAGCCCCCTCTCAGTCATGTACCACAGCCCCCTCTCAGTCATGTACCACAGCCCCCCCTCAGTCATGTACCAGCCCCCCTCTCAGTCATGTACCAGCCCCCCTCTCAGTCATGTACCAGCCCCCTCTCAGTCATGTACCAGCCAGCCCCATCTCAGCCATGTACCAGCCCCCCTCTCAGTCATGTACCACAGCCCCCTCTCAGTCATGTACCAGTCCCCTCTCAGTAATGTACCACAGCCCCCTCTCAGTCATGTACCACAGCCCCCTCTCAGTCATGTACCAGCCCCCCTCTCAGTCATGTACCTGCCAGCCCCCTCTCAATCATGTACCAGCCCCCTCTCAGTCATGTACCAGCCAGCCCCCTCTCAGTCATGTATACCAGCCCCCCCTCAGTCCTGTATACCAGCCCCCTCTCAGTCATGTACCAGAGAGCCCCCTCTCAGTCATGTACCAGAGAGCCCCCTCTCAGTCATGTACCACAGCCCTCTCTCAGTCATGTACCAGCCCCCTCTCAGTCATGTACCACAGCCCCCTCTCAGTCATGTACCACAGCCCCCTCTCAGTCATGTGCCAGCCCCCTCTCAGTCATGTACCACGGCCCCCTCTCAGTCATGTACCAGCCCCCCTCTCAGTCATGTACCACAGCCCCTCTCAGTCATGTATACCAGCCCCCTCTCAGTCATGTACCACAGCCCCCTCTCAGTCATGTACCACAGCCCCCTCTCAGTCATGTACCACAGCCCCCTCTCAGTCATGTACCACAGCCCCCTCTCAGTCATGTACCACAGCCCCCTCTCAGTCATGTGCCAGCCCCCTCTCAGTCATGTACCACGGCCCCCTCTCAGTCATGTACCAGCCCCCCTCTCAGTCATGTACCACAGCCCCTCTCAGTCATGTATACCAGCCCCCTCTCAGTCATGTACCACAGCCCCCTCTCAGTCATGTACCACAGCCCCCTCTCAGTCATGTACCACAGCCCCCTCTCAGTCATGTACCACAGCCCCCTCTCAGTCATGTACCACAGCCCCCTCTCAGTCATGTGCCAGCCCCCTCTCAGTCATGTACCACGGCCCCCTCTCAGTCATGTACCTGCCAGCCCCCTCTCAATCATGTACCAGCCCCCTCTCAGTCATGTACCAGCCAGCCCCCTCTCAGTCATGTATACCAGCCCCCCCTCAGTCCTGTATACCAGTCCCCTCTCAGTCATGTACCAGCCTCCTCTCAGTCATGTATACCAGCCCCCCCTCAGTCCTGTATACCAGTCCCCTCTCAGTCATGTACCAGCCCCCTCTCAGTCATGTACCACAGCCCCCTCTCAGTCATGTACTAGCCCTCTCTCAGTCATGTAACACAGCCCCCTCTCAGTCATGTACCAGCCCCCTCCCAGTCATGTACCACAGCCCCCTCTCAGTCATGTACCAGCCCCCCTCTCAGTCATGTACCACAGCCTCCTCTCAGTCATGTACCACAGCCCCCTCACAGTCCTGTATACCATCCCCCTCTCAGTCATGTACCACAACCCCCTCTCAGTCATGTACCAGGCCCCTCTCAGTCATGTACCACAGCCCCCTCTCAGTCATGTACCACAGCCCCCTCTCAGTGATGTACCACAGCCCTCTCTCAGTCATGTACCAGCCCCCCTCTCAGTCATGTACCACAGCCCCCTCTCAGTCATGTACCACAGCCCCCTCTCAGTCATGTACCAGCCCCCTCTCAGTCATGTACCACAGCGCCATCTCAGTCATGTACCACAGCCCCCTCTCAGTCATGTACCACAGCCCCCTCTCAGTAATGTACCACAGCCCCATCTCAGTCATGTACCAGCCCCCCTCTCAGTCATTTACCACAGCCCCCTCTCAGTCATGTACCACAGCCCCATTTCAGTCATGTACCAGCCCCCCTCTCAGTCATGTACCACAGCCCCCTCTCAGTCATGTACCACAACCCCCTCTCAGTCATGTACCAGCCCCCCTTGCAGTCATGTACCTGCCAGCCCCCTCTCAATCATGTACCAGCCCCCTCTCAGTCATGTACCAGCCAGCCCCCTCTCAGTCATGTACCAGCCCCCCTCTCAGTCATGTACCACAGCCCCCTCTCAGTCATGTACCAGCTCCCCTCTCAGTCATGTACCAGCCCCCCTCTCAGTCATGTACCACAACCCCCTCTCAGTCATGTACCACAGCCCCCTCTCAGTCATGTACCACAGCCCCATCTCAGTCATGTACCAGCCCCCCTCTCAGTCATGTACCACAGCCCCCTCTCAGTCATGTACCACAGCCCCCTCTCAGTCATGTACCAGCCCCCCTCTCAGTCATGTACCTGCCAGCCCCCTCTCAATCATGTACCAGCCCCCTCTCAGTCATGTACCAGCCAGCCCCCTCTCAGTCATGTATACCAGCCCCCCCTCAGTCCTGTATACCAGTCCCCTCTCAGTAATGTACCAGCCCCCTCTCAGTCATGTACCACAGCCCCATCTCAGTCATGTACCAGCCCCCCTCTCAGTCATGTACCACAGCCCCCTCTCAGTCATGTACCACAGCCCCCTCTCAGTCATGTACCAGCCTCCTCTCAGTCATGTATACCAGTCCCCTCTCAGTCATGTACCAGCCCCCTCTCAGTCATGTACCACAGCCCTCTCTCAGTCATGTACCAGCCCCCCCTCAGTCCTGTATACCAGTCCCCTCTCAGTAATGTACCAGCCCCCTCTCATTCATGTACCACAGCCCCCTCTCAGTCATGTAACACAGCCCCCTCTCAGTCATGTACCAGAGAGCCCCCTCTCAGTCATGTACCAGCCCCCCCTCAGTCCTGTATACCAGTCCCCTCTCAGTCATGTACCAGCCCCCTCTCAGTCATGTACCACAGCCCTCTCTCAGTCATGTACCAGCCCCCTCTCAGTCATGTATACCAGCCCCCCCTCAGTCCTGTATACCAGTCCCCTCTCAGTCATGTACCAGCCCCCTCTCAGTCATCTACCAGCCCCCTCTCAGTCATGTACCAGCCCCCTCTCAGTCATGTACCACAGCCCCCTCTCAGTCATGTACCAGCTACCTCTCAGGCATGTACCACAGCCCCCTCTCAGTCATGTACCACAGCCCCCTCTCAGTCATGTACTAGCCCTCTCTCAGTCATGTAACACAGCCCCCTCTCAGTCATGTACTAGCCCTCTCTCAGTCATGTAACACAGCCCCCTCTCAGTCATGTACCACAGCCCCCTCCCAGTCATGTACCACAGCCCCCTCTCAGTCATGTACCAGCCCCCCTCTCAGTCATGTACCACAGCCTCCTCTCAGTCATGTACCACAGCCCCCTCACAGTCCTGTATACCATCCCCCTCTCAGTCGTGTACCACAACCCCCTCTCAGTCATGTACCAGCCCCCTCTCAGTCATGTACCACAGCCCCCTCTCAGTCATGTACCACAGCCCCCTCTCAGTGATGTACCACAGCCCTCTCTCAGTCATGTACCAGCCCCCCTCTCAGTCATGTACCACAGCCCCCTCTCAGTCATGTACCACAGCCCCCTCTCAGTCATGTACCAGCCCCCTCTCAGTCATGTACCACAGCCCCATCTCAGTCATGTACCACAGCCCTCTCTCAGTCATGTACCACAGCCCCCTCTCAGTAATGTACCACAGCCCCATCTCAGTCATGTACCAGCCCCCCTCTCAGTCATTTACCACAGCCCCCTCTCAGTCATGTACCACAGCCCCATTTCAGTCATGTACCAGCCCCCCTCTCAGTCATGTACCACAGCTCCCTCTCAGTCATGTACCACAGCCCCCTCTCAGTCATGTACCAGCCCCCCTTGCAGTCATGTACCTGCCAGCCCCCTCTCAATCATGTACCAGCCCCCTCTCAGTCATGTACCAGCCAGCCCCCTCTCAGTCATGTACCAGCCCCCCTCTCAGTCATGTACCACAGCCCCCTCTCAGTCATGTACCACAGCCCCCTCTCAGTCATGTACCACAGCCCCATCTCAGTCATGTACCAGCCCCCCTCTCAGTCATGTACCACAGCCCCCTCTCAGTCATGTACCACAGCCCCCTCTCAGTCATGTACCAGCCCCCCTCTCAGTCATGTACCTGCCAGCCCCCTCTCAATCATGTACCAGCCCCCTCTCAGTCATGTACCAGCCAGCCCCCTCTCAGTCATGTATACCAGCCCCCCCTCAGTCCTGTATACCAGTCCCCTCTCAGTAATGTACCACAGCCCCCTCTCAGTCATGTACCACAGCCCCCTCTCAGTCATGTACCAGCCCCCCTCTCAGTCATGTACCTGCCAGCCCCCTCTCAATCATGTACCAGCCCCCTCTCAGTCATGTACCAGCCAGCCCCCTCTCAGTCATGTATACCAGCCCCCCCTCAGTCCTGTATACCAGCCCCCTCTCAGTCATGTACCAGAGAGCCCCCTCTCAGTCATGTACCACAGCCCTCTCTCAGTCATGTACCAGCCCCCTCTCAGTCATGTACCACAGCCCCCTCTCAGTCATGTACCACAGCCCCCTCTCAGTCATGTGCCAGCCCCCTCTCAGTCATGTACCACGGCCCCCTCTCAGTCATGTACCAGCCCCCCTCTCAGTCATGTACCACAGCCCCTCTCAGTCATGTATACCAGCCCCCTCTCAGTCATGTACCACAGCCCCCTCTCAGTCATGTACCACAGCCCCCTCTCAGTCATGTACCACAGCCCCCTCTCAGTCATGTACCACAGCCCCCTCTCAGTCATGTACCACAGCCCCCTCTCAGTCATGTGCCAGCCCCCTCTCAGTCATGTACCACGGCCCCCTCTCAGTCATGTACCAGCCCCCCTCTCAGTCATGTACCACAGCCCCTCTCAGTCATGTATACCAGCCCCCTCTCAGTCATGTACCACAGCCCCCTCTCAGTCATGTACCACAGCCCCCTCTCAGTCATGTACCACAGCCCCCTCTCAGTCATGTACCAGCCCCCTCTCAGTCATGTACCACAGCCCCCTCTCAGTCATGTACCACAGCCCCCTCTCAGTGATGTACCACAGCCCTCTCTCAGTCATGTACCAGCCCCCCTCTCAGTCATGTACCACAGCCCCCTCTCAGTCATGTACCACAGCCCCCTCTCAGTCATGTACCAGCCCCCTCTCAGTCATGTACCACAGCCCCATCTCAGTCATGTACCACAGCCCTCTCTCAGTCATGTACCACAGCCCCCTCTCAGTAATGTACCACAGCCCCATCTCAGTCATGTACCAGCCCCCCTCTCAGTCATTTACCACAGCCCCCTCTCAGTCATGTACCACAGCCCCATTTCAGTCATGTACCAGCCCCCCTCTCAGTCATGTACCACAGCTCCCTCTCAGTCATGTACCACAGCCCCCTCTCAGTCATGTACCAGCCCCCCTTGCAGTCATGTACCTGCCAGCCCCCTCTCAATCATGTACCAGCCCCCTCTCAGTCATGTACCAGCCAGCCCCCTCTCAGTCATGTACCAGCCCCCCTCTCAGTCATGTACCACAGCCCCCTCTCAGTCATGTACCACAGCCCCCTCTCAGTCATGTACCACAGCCCCATCTCAGTCATGTACCAGCCCCCCTCTCAGTCATGTACCACAGCCCCCTCTCAGTCATGTACCACAGCCCCCTCTCAGTCATGTACCAGCCCCCCTCTCAGTCATGTACCTGCCAGCCCCCTCTCAATCATGTACCAGCCCCCTCTCAGTCATGTACCAGCCAGCCCCCTCTCAGTCATGTATACCAGCCCCCCCTCAGTCCTGTATACCAGTCCCCTCTCAGTAATGTACCACAGCCCCCTCTCAGTCATGTACCACAGCCCCCTCTCAGTCATGTACCAGCCCCCCTCTCAGTCATGTACCTGCCAGCCCCCTCTCAATCATGTACCAGCCCCCTCTCAGTCATGTACCAGCCAGCCCCCTCTCAGTCATGTATACCAGCCCCCCCTCAGTCCTGTATACCAGCCCCCTCTCAGTCATGTACCAGAGAGCCCCCTCTCAGTCATGTACCACAGCCCTCTCTCAGTCATGTACCAGCCCCCTCTCAGTCATGTACCACAGCCCCCTCTCAGTCATGTACCACAGCCCCCTCTCAGTCATGTGCCAGCCCCCTCTCAGTCATGTACCACGGCCCCCTCTCAGTCATGTACCAGCCCCCCTCTCAGTCATGTACCACAGCCCCTCTCAGTCATGTATACCAGCCCCCTCTCAGTCATGTACCACAGCCCCCTCTCAGTCATGTACCACAGCCCCCTCTCAGTCATGTACCACAGCCCCCTCTCAGTCATGTACCACAGCCCCCTCTCAGTCATGTACCACAGCCCCCTCTCAGTCATGTGCCAGCCCCCTCTCAGTCATGTACCACGGCCCCCTCTCAGTCATGTACCAGCCCCCCTCTCAGTCATGTACCACAGCCCCTCTCAGTCATGTATACCAGCCCCCTCTCAGTCATGTACCACAGCCCCCTCTCAGTCATGTACCACAGCCCCCTCTCAGTCATGTACCACAGCCCCCTCTCAGTCATGTACCACAGCCCCCTCTCAGTGATGTACCACAGCCCCATCTCAGTCATGTACCACAGCCCTCTCTCAGTCATGTACCACAGCCCCCTCTCAGTCCTGTATACCAGTCCCCTCTCAGTCATGTACCAGCCCCCTCTCAGTCATGTACCACAGCCCTCTCTCAGTCATGTACCAGCCCCCTCTCAGTCATGTACCACAGCCCCCTCTCAGTCATGTACTAGCCCCCTCTCAGTCATGTACCACAGCCCCCTCTCAGTCATGTACTAGCCCCCTCTCAGTCATGTAACACAGCCCCCTCTCAGTCATGTACCACAGCCCCCTCTCAGTCATGTACCAGCCCCCTCTCAGTCATGTACCACAGCCCCCTCTCAGTCATGTACCAGCCCCCCTCTCAGTCATGTACCACAGCCCCTCTCAGTCATGTACCACAGCCCCCTCACAGTCCTGTATACCAGCCCCCTCTCAGTCATGTACCACAGCCCCCTCTCAGTCATGTACCACAGCCCCCCCTCAGTCATGTACCAGCCCCCCTCTCAGTCATGTACCAGCCCCCCTCTCAGTCATGTACCAGCCCCCTCTCAGTCATGTACCAGCCAGCCCCATCTCAGCCATGTACCAGCCCCCCTCTCAGTCATGTACCACAGCCCCCTCTCAGTCATGTACCAGTCCCCTCTCAGTAATGTACCACAGCCCCCTCTCAGTCATGTACCACAGCCCCCTCTCAGTCATGTACCAGCCCCCCTCTCAGTCATGTACCTGCCAGCCCCCTCTCAATCATGTACCAGCCCCCTCTCAGTCATGTACCAGCCAGCCCCCTCTCAGTCATGTATACCAGCCCCCCCTCAGTCCTGTATACCAGCCCCCTCTCAGTCATGTACCAGAGAGCCCCCTCTCAGTCATGTACCAGAGAGCCCCCTCTCAGTCATGTACCACAGCCCTCTCTCAGTCATGTACCAGCCCCCTCTCAGTCATGTACCACAGCCCCCTCTCAGTCATGTACCACAGCCCCCTCTCAGTCATGTGCCAGCCCCCTCTCAGTCATGTACCACGGCCCCCTCTCAGTCATGTACCAGCCCCCCTCTCAGTCATGTACCACAGCCCCTCTCAGTCATGTATACCAGCCCCCTCTCAGTCATGTACCACAGCCCCCTCTCAGTCATGTACCACAGCCCCCTCTCAGTCATGTACCACAGCCCCCTCTCAGTCATGTACCACAGCCCCCTCTCAGTCATGTACCACAGCCCCCTCTCAGTCATGTGCCAGCCCCCTCTCAGTCATGTACCACGGCCCCCTCTCAGTCATGTACCAGCCCCCCTCTCAGTCATGTACCACAGCCCCTCTCAGTCATGTATACCAGCCCCCTCTCAGTCATGTACCACAGCCCCCTCTCAGTCATGTACCACAGCCCCCTCTCAGTCATGTACCACAGCCCCCTCTCAGTCATGTACCACAGCCCCCTCTCAGTGATGTACCACAGCCCCATCTCAGTCATGTACCACAGCCCTCTCTCAGTCATGTACCACAGCCCCCTCTCAGTCCTGTATACCAGTCCCCTCTCAGTCATGTACCAGCCCCCTCTCAGTCATGTACCACAGCCCTCTCTCAGTCATGTACCAGCCCCCTCTCAGTCATGTACCACAGCCCCCTCTCAGTCATGTACTAGCCCCCTCTCAGTCATGTACCACAGCCCCCTCTCAGTCATGTACTAGCCCCCTCTCAGTCATGTAACACAGCCCCCTCTCAGTCATGTACCACAGCCCCCTCTCAGTCATGTACCAGCCCCCTCTCAGTCATGTACCACAGCCCCCTCTCAGTCATGTACCAGCCCCCCTCTCAGTCATGTACCACAGCCCCTCTCAGTCATGTACCACAGCCCCCTCACAGTCCTGTATACCAGCCCCCTCTCAGTCATGTACCACAGCCCCCTCTCAGTCATGTACCACAGCCCCCCCTCAGTCATGTACCAGCCCCCCTCTCAGTCATGTACCAGCCCCCTCTCAGTCATGTACCAGCCAGCCCCATCTCAGCCATGTACCAGCCCCCCTCTCAGTCATGTACCACAGCCCCCTCTCAGTCATGTACCAGCTCCCCTCTCAGTCATGTACCAGCCCCCTCTCAGTCATGTACCACAGCCCCATCTCAGTCATGTACCACAGCCCCATCTCAGTCATGTACCAGCCCCCCTCTCAGTCATGTACCACAGCCCCCTCTCAGTCATGTACCACAGCCCCCTCTCAGTCATGTACCACAGCCCCATCTCAGTCATGTACCAGCCCCCCTCTCAGTCATGTACCACAGCCCCCTCTCAGTCATGTACCACAGCCCCCTCTCAGTCATGTACCAGCCCCCCTCTCAGTCATGTACCACAGCCCCATCTCAGTCATGTACCAGCCCCCATCTCAGTCATGTACCACAGCCCCCTCTCAGTCATGTACCACAGCCCAATCTCAGTCATGTACCAGCCCCCATCTCAGTCATGTACCACAGCCCCCTCTCAGTCATGTACCAGCCAGCCCCCTCTCAGTCATGTATACCAGCCCCCTCTCAGTGATGTACCACAGCCCCATCTCAGTCATGTACCACAGCCCTCTCTCAGTCATGTACCACAGCCCCCTCTCAGTCCTGTATACCAGTCCCCTCTCAGTCATGTACCAGCCCCCTCTCAGTCATGTACCACAGCCCTCTCTCAGTCATGTACCAGCCCCCTCTCAGTCATGTACCACAGCCCCCTCTCAGTCATGTACTAGCCCCCTCTCAGTCATGTACCACAGCCCCCTCTCAGTCATGTACTAGCCCCCTCTCAGTCATGTAACACAGCCCCCTCTCAGTCATGTACCACAGCCCCCTCTCAGTCATGTACCAGCCCCCTCTCAGTCATGTACCACAGCCCCCTCTCAGTCATGTACCAGCCCCCCTCTCAGTCATGTACCACAGCCCCTCTCAGTCATGTACCACAGCCCCCTCACAGTCCTGTATACCAGCCCCCTCTCAGTCATGTACCACAGCCCCCTCTCAGTCATGTACCACAGCCTCCCCTCAGTCATGTACCAGCCCCCCTCTCAGTCATGTACCAGCCCCCCTCTCAGTCATGTACCAGCCCCCTCTCAGTCATGTACCAGCCAGCCCCATCTCAGCCATGTACCAGCCCCCCTCTCAGTCATGTACCACAGCCCCCTCTCAGTCATGTACCAGCTCCCCTCTCAGTCATGTACCAGCCCCCTCTCAGTCATGTACCACAGCCCCATCTCAGTCATGTACCACAGCCCCATCTCAGTCATGTACCAGCCCCCCTCTCAGTCATGTACCACAGCCCCCTCTCAGTCATGTACCACAGCCCCCTCTCAGTCATGTACCACAGCCCCATCTCAGTCATGTACCAGCCCCCCTCTCAGTCATGTACCACAGCCCCCTCTCAGTCATGTACCACAGCCCCCTCTCAGTCATGTACCAGCCCCCCTCTCAGTCATGTACCACAGCCCCATCTCAGTCATGTACCAGCCCCCATCTCAGTCATGTACCACAGCCCCCTCTCAGTCATGTACCACAGCCCAATCTCAGTCATGTACCAGCCCCCATCTCAGTCATGTACCACAGCCCCCTCTCAGTCATGTACCAGCCAGCCCCCTCTCAGTCATGTATACCAGCCCCCCCCTCAGTCCTGTATACCAGTCCCCTCTCAGTAATGTACCAGCCCCCTCTCAGTCATGTACCAGCCAGCCACCTCTCAGTAATGTACCAGCCCCCTCTCATTCATGTACCAGAGAGCCCCCTCTCAGTCATGTACCAGAGAGCCCCCTCTCAGTCATGTACCAGCCTCCTCTCAGTCATGTATACCAGCCCCCCCTCAGTCCTGTATACCAGTCCCCTCTCAGTCCTGTATACCAGTCCCCTCTCAGTCATGTACCAGAGAGCCCCCTCTCAGTCATGTATACCAGCCCCCCCTCAGTCCTGTATACCAGTCCCCTCTCAGTCATGTACCAGCCCACTCTCAGTCATGTACCACAGCCCTCTCTCAGTCATGTACCAGCACACTCTCAGTCATGTACCACAGCCCCCTCTCAGTCATGTACCACAGCCCCCTCTCAGTCATGTACTAGCCCCCTCTCAGTCATGTAACACAGCCCCCTCTCAGTTATGTACCAGCCCCCTCTCAGTCATGTACCACAGCCCCCTCTCAGTCATGTACCAGCCCCCCTCTCAGTCATGTACCACAGCCCCTCTCAGTCATGTACCACAGCCCCCTCACAGTCCTGTATACCAGCCCCCTCTCAGTCATGTACCACAGCCCCCTCTCAGTCATGTACCACAGCCCCCTCTCAGTGATGTACCACAGCCCCCTCTCAGTCATGTACCAGCCCCCCTCTCAGTCATGTACCACAGCCCCCTCTCAGTCATGTACCAGCCCCCCTCTCAGTCATGTACCAGCCCCCTTTCAGTCATGTACCACAGCCCCATCTCAGTCATGTACCACAGCCCCCTCTCAGTCCTGTATACCAGTCCCCTCTCAGTCATGTACCAGCCCCCTCTCAGTCATGTACCACAGCCGTCTCTCAGTCATGTACCAGCCCTCTCTCAGTCATGTACCACAGCCCCCTCTCAGTCATGTACTAGCCCCCTCTCAGTCATGTAACACATCCCCCTCTCAGTCATGTACCAGCCCCCTCTCAGTCATGTACCACAGCCCCCTCTCAGTCATGTACCAGCCCCCTCTCAGTCATGTACCACAGCCCCTCTCAGTCATGTACCACAGCCCCATCACAGTCCTGTATACCAGCCCCCTCTCAGTCATGTACCACAGCCCCCTCTCAGTCATGTACCACAGCCCCCTCTCAGTGATGTACCACAGCCCCCCCTCAGTCATGTACCAGCCCCCCTCTCAGTCATGTACCAGCCCCCCTCTCAGTCATGTACCACAGCCCCCTCTCAGTCATGTACCAGCCCCCCTCTCAGTCATGTACCAGCCCCCTTTCAGTCATGTACCACAGCCCCATCTCAGTCATGTACCACAGCCCCCTCTCAGTCATGTACCACAGCCCCCTCTCAGTCATGTACCACAGCCCCATCTCAGTCATGTACCAGCCCCCCTCTCAGTCATGTACCACAGCCCCCTCTCAGTCATGTACCACAGCCCCATTTCAGTCATGTACCAGCCCCGCTCTCAGTCATGTACCACAGCCCCCTCTCAGTCATGTACCACAGCCCCCTCTCAGTCATGTACCTGCCAGCCCCCTCTCAATCATGTACCAGCCCCCTCTCAGTCATGTACCAGCCAGCCCCTCTCAGTCATGTACCACACGACTGGCGGGGGGTGCTTAGTAAGATATGTGATTTGGCCAGGCCAGTGTTAGTCAGTACCAATACATGGTACCAGCCACCTCTCAATCATGTACCAGCCCCCTCTCTGTCATGTACCACAGCCCCCTCTCAGTCATGTACGACAGCCCCCTCTCAGTCATGTACCACAGCCCCCTTTCAGTCATGTACCAGCCAGCCACTCTCAGTCATGTACCAGCCAGCCCCCTCTCAGTCATGTACCAGCCCCCTCTCAGTCATGTATACAAGCCCCCTCTCAGTCATGTACCAGCCAGCCCCCTCTCAGTCCTGTATACCAGCCCCCTCTCAGTCATGTACCAGCCCTCTCTCAGTCATGTACCAGCCAGCCACCTCTCAGTCATGTCCCAGCCAGCCCCCTCTCAGTCATGTACCAGCCAGCCCCCTCTCAATCATGTACCAGCCCCCTCTCAGTCATGTATAACAGCCACCCTCGCAGTCATGTACCAGCCAGCGCCCTCTCAGTAATTTATACCTGCCCCCTCTCAGTCATGTACCAGCCCCCTCTCAGTCATGTACCAGACCCCTCTCAGTCATGTACCAGGCTGATCTCAGTCATGTACCAGCCAGCCCCCTCTCAGTCATGTACCACAGCCCCGTCTCAGTCATGTACCATCCCCCTCTCAGTCATGTACCAGCCCCCTCTCAGTCATGTACCTACACAACTGGCGGGGGGTGTCTAGTAAGATATGTGATTGGGCCAGCCCAGTGTCAGTCAGTACCAATGGGCCGCTGTCCCAGCCTAGTAGTGGGCCGGCCGTTGACCAAATGTAAAAAAAAAAATAAAAAAGTAAAAAAAAAAATATATATATATATATTTTTTTATCAAATCATAACGGCCCAAATATGCGTCGGCCCACCGGACAAATGCCTGGTATGCCAGATGGCCAGTCCAGGCCTGGTATAATGTGCTAGTGAGTAAAATGGTGTGACATGAAGGTTTATTCTGTACAAAATGTAAAAGTGGTGTTACTGTAACTGTAATACATGTTAATTATGTATCTCTATTTATAAGCATTCCTCATCACTACTATACACATTTATAGCTCTTCCTTGTGCAAATTAGTTACATTTTGCATTATCTTTCGTAATCAAAACTCATGGTAAGACGATTGCACTAAATTTGACTATGTACTTCTAATTAATTTAGGCAAACCTTATAAAAACACAAAAATGCTAGAAAACATTTGGTGACACTGTTATGTATCTGTCCCATTGACGAGATTTTTACATTTCTTATCAAAACGCCTTCATAATGTCATAATTGTGAAAGTCATACCAAACGTAGCCCCTTTCGTGACTGTGATGCACGCCAACAAGGTTTGGCCGAGTGAATCCACAGTCCCTTGCACCTCAATAGGAAACCAACCTAGATTATCAGGCCTCCAGCAGCAGGTAGGCTCTCAGGCCTCCAGCAGCAGCCAGGCTCTCAGGCAACAGCCAGGCTCTCAGGCAACAGCCAGGCTCTCAGGCCTCCAGCAGAAGCCAGGCTCTCAGGCAACAGCCAGGCTCTCAGGCCTCCAGCAGCAGCCAGGCTCTCAGGCAACAGCCAGGCTCTCAGGCCTCCAGCAGCAGCCAGGCTCTCAGGCAACAGCCAGGCTCTCAGGCCGCCAGCAACAGCCAGGCTATCAGGCCTCCAGTAGCAGCCAGGCTCTCAGGCAACAGCCAGGCTCTCAGGCCTCCAGCAGCAGCCAGGCTCTCAGGCCTCCCCATGAGAAGCGAAACGTGGGGCCGCTTGCGCTTCATTGAAAGCATGCGGCCCGCAACCAAAGGAAACAAATCAGAGCCCTTATCGCGCTGGTGTTGAGGGGGGGGGTGACCGGAAAGCAAGCTAGACACAGCTAGATGTCGAAGTTTTTTTAGGGCGTGCTCATCTAATGTAGCCGATCACTCTGCCGCCAAGGCTGTCGGCCTTGCGGTCACCTGTTTTTGTTGTGTCCAGGGTACCTCAGGCGGGGGAAACATGCCCGCTGGTTAAGGGCCTCGACACAGTCGTTGACGAGGCCGCGCTCTCACCTCTGGCTGCATGGTGCGAGGCGGTGTGGGGCCCAGGTCAAATACCGCCTGCGTTTCCGCGGAAAGAGCAAAAAGTCCCTCCGCGGAAAGGGGAGCCCTAAGGAGGAGAAAACGTTTCGCCTCCCCAAGGGAAGACTGCTCCAACCAGAGATGCCTGTGAATAAGAGTTGATAGCATCCTGATCCTCCCTGCAGTTATAGCCTGCGACTGAGTTAAAAGTTCTATAACCCCAAAAACATGTGCAATGTTTTCGGCGTCGGCTGGTCCTACAGCCCCACTACCCGACACCAATGTCTAGAGAAAAACAGTCAACTGAGCATTGACACTGGGCGCTGCTAAATTCCATCCTGTGGCGGTATAAACATCATCAGCCCATACCGTCACCTGCCGGCCCGACTCGCCCTCAAGCGTCGGCTTCCGGGAGGGACACCGTTCAACCATGCCAGGGCAAAGGATCGATGCTACCTGGCTCTCAAGCCAGGGTACACCTGCCTTGCGCCCTGTTGTCAGCCCATTCACCCATAAAAAGGGTAAATAAGCCTCAGCAAAAAAAACCACATTAGCTACTGACTGACCTTCATCAATGAACTGGTTAAGATGAGGGAAAAGTGGTGACAGCCCACGACGGGGAACAAAGGAACAGTGACCCAGCATCGTAGCATTAGCCATGCGCCCCAGGATAGCTGGGAAAATATCCAACTCAGAGTCATGACGACAACGTTTACCCAGATATCCTGCCCCTTGCGCCAATACACAACTCGGTTGTCTCACGGGACAACGAGCAGTATCACAAATGCTAGCATTGATGCCTGGTAGCGCAGGCCCTACCTGTGCGCGACCTAGCCCGACAGCTAGCCGCCATGCGACGTCCCTCGATCCGCTGTCACGAGATGAGGAAACCCCAGGACAGGCCCGATGCGCTGTCAGGATGTGCCGAGAAGATTCCAGGGGCTGGCGAATCTCCGGGGAAACCCAACATTGTTAAATTTCTCTCTGCATTTCATAACAACTAGTTCATGGAGTGCACTGCAGCGTCCATGTTGGAAACAAAAAAAGAGGAAGGGGGAGTGTGACCATGTCCGGCATCATATAGTAGGACACAGGGGCGTGGCTTGGTCACGTGCATGAGAGTGCAATTGTTTTGTTCATGAGTACAGTAGGTACTGGAGATAGGAGATATCTCATTATGGCGAGGAGCGAGACACGATTGCCAGTAATGCTCTATAACTAAACAGTGAACCTAATACAGGACAGTAACTACAAACACTAACTAAACAGTGAACCTAATACAAGACAGTAACTCCAAACACTAACTAAACAGTGAACCTAATACAAGACAGTAACTACAAACACTAACTAAACAGTGAACCTAATACAAGACAGTCACTACAAACACTAAACAGTGAACCTAATACAAGACAGTAACTACAAACACTAACTAAACAGTGAACCTAATATAAGACAGTCACTACAAACACTAAACAGTGAACCTAATACAAGACAGTCACTACAAACAGACGTTACAGGGAATCTGAATCCTCTCTCCTCAACTTGTGTCTGTACTTCAGTTGTCAGTTCATCCCCTTCAGAACTCATCCGCTCTGTCTCAGGCCATGGTTACACTGCTGAATACAGCAACGTTTTTGTTGCTGAATGATTATGTTTGCTGTCCAAGTTAAAAAGAAGCGCCGTTTTGGCAGGATAACGCGTGGTCCTACTGGCAACGCTGAAATTGTGTTTCCGTTTTGGATACTTGCCAAAACTCGCAGACAATGGTGCCATGTAATAGCCGGATACGGAGCCATTGTTGCTAAACGCCCATGCGCAGTAGACTCGCACGGTTATTTCCAGTGTTTACAGCAGAGCTGTCCCAAGGAGCTGCGGCTACCATGTGTTGTCAAGTTATTGTTATAAGGAGCCCAGTCCAAGCTACATCAGTCTGCATTCCCTTAACAATTGTTTGTATTGAGCCGTATTGTATTGTACCCATTCTGCAATCTGTTAAATAAAGTTTATATCCATTCATTCTGCTAGCATTAACGTTACCAAGCTGCTAGCCACAATGCTATACTGTTATACTGTAATATCCCAATCACGTTAGCACGTAAGCTAACAAACTTCGCTGCTAGCCACAATGCTATACTGTTATACTGGCATATTCCAATCACGTTAGCATGTGAGCTAACAAAATCAGCTACGATCTTTTTGTGAGACTAAACTCCGCTCTTGGTGGTCAATTGTGTTGATGTTAGTTTTGTTTCATCAACAAATGAGGCAGAACACACAGTGAATGTATCAGTTTTGTTTATTGCACTTTTATTGCACTTTCTTTGCTGAAAAATAAATGCTACGTTGGCTAAATGGCTCACACGAGGCATTTAAAGATGGTAGATTGTTGATTTTATTGCAGGAAGTGTATTGGCACATTCAACTTTTCTGATTGGTTGAAAATTGCCTTCATGTTTGAACTACATCGCCACCTACTGCCACCTACTGCTTTGGCATTGTACTACATGTTTAACATCACTGTGCTCAGGAGGCAAAAACAATGTCTAACTTGCCTGCCATTACGTTGCGTTTTGAAAAGCGAAACTGACCCTAATGTCAGTAATCTTAATGTACAGTCCCCCCCACCTACCCAACCTCCTCCAATGTACAGTTTCTTCAAATGTATATACTCTCTTTTCTGGACTCTTTTTGTATCACAAACAGTACTGTATTTGCAAATCTGGTATGTCATAAATGTATAGATGTAGCAGTACTGTCTATCTGTATGTCATGTATGTCATATATGTTATAATGAATTGAAAATGGGGGACCCTGATGTAAACAAGACGAAAGTCTTTCTCTGGTCTGCATCCCCTTAACAATTGTATGTATTGAGCTGTACTGTACTGTACCCATTCTGCAATCTGTTAATAAAGTTTTCAATCAATCAATCAATCACCCTGACAACTAAACGAAAACTGGCCATTAGTGTAACCGCAGCCTCAGACTCCAGAGTGCTTGAATCTCTCCACACCTCTGTAGTGTCTCAGACTCCAGAGTGCTTGAATCTCTCCACACCTCCGCTCTGTCTCAGACGTCAGAGTCCTTGAATCTCTCCACACCTCAAGTTTCAAGTTTCTTTAATAGTTGTCATACAGAAGTACAGAATACTTTTATACAAAATGCTTCTTACTGTTTCGCTCCAGAGACTGTGTTAGACAAGATAGTATGAAATAAAATAGTATAGCATGTAAAATAGAAGTAAAAATAGAGGTCACAGTGTTCAGTATAGACATATGTACAATGTTCGATGCAGAATAGAAGTAACTGAGTTACCATACAATATACAATATATACTATGCAATGTACTAATACAATACTATATAGTGCAGAGCATAAATGGGATGAGGTACAATTTAGGTACAATTTACAGTAAGGTGTGCGAGTTGTAGTGCAAATCCTTTACCAATAAATATAAATATAAAGTGTAAAGTGTGTTTAGGTGTTCTAAAGTGTGTAAAGTGGGTGCTGCAGTGAGTTGCCCGTTTAAAGTGAGTGTGTGCGTGTGGATGTGTGTGCTGTGTGCATTTGATGGTTGCTGCATAGTGTTTATTGTTCATTGAGCAGCCTGATGGCCTGAGGATAGAAGCTCCTTCTGAGTATTTCTGTGCTCGCCTTAAGACTCCGGTATCGTCTCAGACTCCAGAGTCCTTGAATCTCTCCACACCTCTGTAGTGTCTCAGACTCCAGAGTCCTTGAATCTCTCCACACATCTGTAGTGGCTCAGACTCCAGGGTCCTTGAATCTCTCCACACCTCTAATAATAATAAATAATTCATTTAATTTATATAGCGCTCCTCAATAACCCGAAGTCGCTGACAGTAGTCGGGAGCAGGGGTACAAACAAAGAGGCGAAAGCAAAGAAACAAAACAAAACAACAAAGAAACAAAAACAAAGGAACATGAGACCATGGGGGGAACGGGGGAGACAGCCTGATGGCACAAAAAAAAAAAAAAGACTAGAGACATATCGATCAGGTTGGAGGGGAGGGGGGGGTTTAGGGGTGGGGGGGGTTGAAGGCAAGGGAGAACAGGTGGGTTTTGAGGCGAGCTTTGAAGGTGGAGAGTGTAGGGGAGTCTCTGATGGACTGGGGGAGGGAGTTCCAGAGTCGGGGTGCAGTGCGAGAGAAGGCCCGATCTCCGAAGTTTTTGAGCTTGGATGTCGGGACAGTGAGGGAGGCAGTGGAGGAGGACCGGAGGGAACGGGTTGGGCGGTAGGGGAGAAGGAGATCAGTCAGGTAGGGGGGGGCCAGGCTGTGGAGGGCTTTGAAGGTGAGGAGTAGTGTTTTAAAGTTAATGCGGTGTTTGATCGGGAGCCAGTGGAGGGAGTGGAGGACAGGAGTGATGTGTTCGCGGGACCGGGTGTTAGTGAGGAGGCGGGCGGCTGAATTTTGGACCATTTGCAGTTTATGGAGGGAGCGGGAGGTGATACCAGTGAGGAGGGAGTTGCAGTAGTCCAGGCGGGAGGAGATGAAGGCGTGAATGAGGGATTCAGCAGCGGGGGGGGAGAGGCAGTGACGGATTTTTGCGATGTTGCGGAGGTGAAAGTAGGATGTTTTGACGATGGAGCGGACGTGGGGGTCAAATGAGAGGGTGGGGTCAAGGAGGACACCAAGGTTGCGGACTAGGGGGGAGGGGGTGATGGTGGAGTCGTTGATGGTGAGTGTGATGGGTCCGGATCTGGTGAGGGTGGTTTTGGTGCCAATGATGAGGAGTTCAGTCTTGTCACTGTTGAGTTTGAGGAAGTTGTGGGTCATCCAAGTTTGGAGTTCGGTGATGCATGATTCAATGTGACTGAGGGGTGGGCTGTGGGGGGATTGTGTACTGATGTATATTTGGGTGTCGTCAGCGTAACAGTGGAAGTTGAGGTGGTATTTGCGGATGATGTGACCAAGGGGGAGAATGTAGCAGATGAAGAGCAGGGGGCCAAGGACTGAGCCTTGGGGGACCCCCTGTGTGACTGGGGAGGGGGGGGAGGTGTGGCCGGAGAGGGAGATGAATTGGTGTCTGTCAGTGAGGTAGGAGGAGAACCAGTCAAGTGCTGTGCCCTCAACACCCAGTTGGTGCAGCCTTTGGAGGAGGATGGAGTGACACACTGTGTCAAAGGCTGCACTGAGATCGAGTAGGATCAGGATGTTGAGGGCACCGGAGTCAGCGGAGATGAGGAGGTCGTTGATGACCTTTACCAGTGCAGTTTCGGTGCTGTGAGCGGGACGGAAGCCAGACTGAAGGGGTTCATATAGGGTGTTGGACTGGAGATGGGAGTGGAGTTGGGAGGCAGCAATACGTTCCAGTGTTTTTGAGAAAAAAGGAAGATTGGATATGGGGCGGTAGTTGGAGAGGGTGGATGGGTCGAGAGTGGGTTTTTTGAGGACAGGGGTGACAGCGGCGAGTTTGTAGGGGGAGGGGACGTGGCCTAGGGATAGTGACTGGTTGAAAAGGGCGGTGAGGTGGGGGATGAGAGCAGGGAGGCAGGCTTTGGTGAGAGTAGTGGGTAGGGGGTCAAGGGAGCAGGTAGTGGTCTTGGAGGTAGTCATGAGGTCCATGATGAAGGAGGAGTCAACTGGGGCGAAGGCAGTAAAAGGGGTGGGAGGGATGGAGTCAGGTGGGGGAAAAATGTTGGTGGGGGGGGCGAGGGTGGGGGAATTGGCGATGCGGGCAGTCAGTGAGCTGTTGATTAAAGATACTTTATTATTAAAGAAGAGGAGAAACGAGTTGCAGAGGTCAGGGGAGGAGAGTGAGTTATTGTCCGGGGGTTGTAAGAGTTTCTTGACAGTGGAGAAGAGTAGTGTAGTGTAGTGTCTCAGACTCCAGGGTCCTTGAATCTCTCTACACCTCTGTAGTGTGGTGTTATCCTAGTTTAGATCATCTATGTAGGCCGGGTCTATTGTTATGACGAACAGGAAGTAAGGTTAGGGCCGGCCAATAGGAATGAGCCTGGGGCTATGTGTAGGGGAGTTCAAGGTAACAGGAAGTTAACGTACGTTATGGCTATGCTAAATAAATGACCAGATCAGTTCACAGTTGTAGTCTCACGTTCTTTCAAGAATACGCGACATGGTGTCAGAAGTGCTGTGAAACAAATCAAAAGGTCTACCTCAGAGGTGGAATAAAGAGGTTCCATGAGTAACGGTGAGGAGAAAGAGCCAGGTAGAGTAGCATCATGGCTAACGCACCTGCGGCTCCTTTCAACATCCAACCGCCTGAGCCCTTTGATTTTTCCAAGCCGCTCGAGTGGACTAAATGGATCAGGAGATTCGAGAGGTTCCGTCAGGCAAGCAATTTAACTGCAAGCTCCGAAGAAAATCAGGTAAACACGTTGATTTACTGTATGGGAGATGAAGCTGATGATGTTTTGAGAGGCTTGAATCTCAGTGCTACAGACCAGCTGGAATACGGTAAAGTGCGGGATGCCTTTCAGTCTTTCTTTGTTGTGAAAAAGAACATTGTTTTTGAACGTGCACGTTTTAACATGGGCAAGCAAGAAGCAAACGAGACTGTGGATGCATTTGTTACTTCCCTGTATGGATTAGCAGAGCACTGCAATTATGGGACGTTGCATGATGAGCTAATCAGGGACAGGATCGTAGTGGGACTGGCTAACACACATCTCTCAGAACGCATGCAGATGGAGAAAAATCTAGACCTGGAAAAAGCCATTAACATGGCTAGACAATCAGAAGAGATTAAAAAACAGCAACACACACTGAGGAGCGATGCCAGTTGTGTAAAACTCATCGATAGTGTTAGCTCTGTGGACAGAGTGTTTAAAGGCAAGCAGCAGTATGACAAGCCTAGTTTCACGCCTTGCGCGCCTTGCTCTGAATTGTAGGAAAAGGTCAAACATAGTAAGCATGCATGGAAAACTTTCATGGTTAATGGTAGAACAAAGACTAAATGTAAATATCATAATGTTTTTTAGAAATATATATAAGAACAAAAAACCTGCTTGTCTATATGATGAGATACAATTCACAATCAACAGACACAGTTACTCCACCAGGCATGTGTCAATGGAAAGATGTACTGTAAGGATGCCAAGAACAAATACAATGAAAAGAACTATGATGTATAGAGCCATGACTGCATGGAATTCCTTACCACATGCACTAACTAGGGTTGAAGACAAACAGACATTTAAAAAACACCTTAAAAATCATATAAGAAAGAGTGGTACTGTCAGTTAAGTAAACATAGTGTGTGATTGAGAAGATGGGTATGTGTGATTGTTGAACTTAGATTTTTTTATTATATAATATTTGTATGTGTTATTGAGGTGTATTGTATTGTTTTATTGTATTGTATTGTATTAATTGTATTGTATTGATTTTATTGTATTGTATTGATTTGTCTGGACCCCAGTAATAGTAGCCTATGCCTGTGGCAATGGCTAATGGGGATCCGAATAAACTAAACTAAACTAAACCAAAAACAAAAGTTATGGAGCACAGCCACACAGCAGCCAGAGTAAAAATCAAAACAGCTCACAGTGCTACAAATGTGGGGGCGGGCCCCACCCTAAACACGAGTGCCCTGCAAATGAGGTCAGGTGCCATTCCTGTGGAAAAATGGGTCACTACCAGCGTGTGTGCCGTGCAGGTAAGGCTGTGCATGGTATTGAGGAAGAAGAGAAAAGGGGCTATTTTCTTGGCTCTGACATCTGAGCAAGAGGCATGGACTGCTGAGATAGGCATAATGGGAAAAAGCATCAGTTTCAAATTGGACACCGGAGCGGATGTTACGGCTGTGTCACAGACAATGTTTAACAGTATATTTTCCCATGCACAGCAGCCTCTTCTCCAGAGAGCAGAGAGACCCTTATTGGGTCCAGGACGGGTTCCGTTGGATGTGTCGGGTTTCGCCAGACTGTAGCTGAGAAAGGGAGCCAAACACACCACAGAGAAAGTCTATGTGGTCAAAAATCTTAGTACGCCATTGCTCGGGTTGCCAGCCATAGTAGCCCTGGGCTACTCCGTGCTCATCCGCGCTCATCCGCGCTCATCCGTGTCAACAGTGTGGACAAGGGCCCAGGTGGCCAAAAAGTTCCGGCCCATTAATGGCCTGTATCCGGCAGGCCGGAAGAAATTAGTCGGCCCAAGTCCGGCTGCCAGAGTCGGCCAAGTAGGCGGCAATGACTGACTGGCCGATTCCGGCCCGAGTACACTGGGCCAGGTCCGGGGTTGCCGGAAGCGGTGAACGTCCGGATCGGCCGAGTAGGCGGCAATGACTGACTGGCCGATTCCGGCCCGAGTACACTGGGCCATGTCCGGGGTTGCCGGAAGCGGTGAACGTCGGGTTGCCTAAAGCAGCCCAGATGCGACCCACACACACTGGGCCAGGTTTGGTTGCCCGAAGCCTAGCCGACACTGCCAATGCAATGGTACTACACAGTAAATTCCGCAGAGTACATTTGACTCAAACTGAGTACATTTGATTCAAACTGAGTAAAGAAATTTTACTCAGTTTGAGTGAAATGTACTCAGTTTGAGTCAAATTTACTTTGCGGAATTTACTGTGTACCCAGTATTCTGCCAGAGCTACTCCACTATCTGCCTATGACCATACATTAAGATAAGATATTCCTTTATTGATCCCCCTTGTATTTCTTACCGGAAATACAGTAGGAAATGGTTGATTAGTAATACAATGCCACATATTTAAGGACCCTTCCCTTTACCAATGGAGTATTGGCATGTCCCGCATTGAACAATTCAGAAGTTTACATGCTGTCTCCTACCTCACTGAAATATATTCTCAGTGTATGTGCACATTGTACACAATATACACCATTCTGCAGTGAAGCTCAAATATCAAGTAAAGTAACAATTACCCCCATACATGCTACTTTTTCCAGTTAAAAATGACAACTTGAATAGATATTTAAACATTTATTAACAAAAAAATATCACATCCTCCTCTCTGAACCCAACGACAAAGCCTCCAATGAAATTAACCCATTGTTCCCCTGCAACAGCTTCTCCCACAGGGGATCTTTGATTAAACACCTGCTATCAGAAGAATATAGACAGTCAGAAAAAAAGTTCAATTTACTACTTAAGTACATTTAAAAGTAGAAACTTTGACTTTTACTCAAGTGTGTACTTTCACTTAAACTTTCATGTTAGTCTAGCTTAGCAACATTTTTTAGGAGAATTAATACAAAAACGAGTGATATGGCCGTTCAGTTGTAAATGAAAGCCTGCATTTAGTAAGACGTTGTTTATAAATGTCTTTTGGTTTAGTTATGAATGAATGACAGCATCTCTATAGCACAGCTCTATTACTAGGACATAAAGTGCTTTGGAATGACTGTATACATCATTCACAACGGGTGGCCCCAGCAGGAATCAAACTCCTAACCGTGACAGTGTTAGTGCCATGCTCGGAGTGCCAAGCACAAGACCCCAATGTTATGCGGGGCTCTGCTCATAGGCGGGCGGCTCGTGGCGTGGCTCGTAGTCCTGGTTGTAGAAGCAACCGTCGCCCTCCATGGAGACCCCCCTCCTCCCGCGTCACCCCAGCGAGGTGGCGGGTGGCGACCCTGACGAGGTGAGCCATGGTGGGGTGGCGGGGGGCCGGCAAGGGGAGGCCCCTGGGGGGGGCTCCGGAGAAAAGTGCCAGGGGGCCGGGCCGGGAGGCGCCCCTGGGGCACCCCGGGAGGCGTGGGCATAGCCTTACGGACCACGGGGGAATAGGTGACGTGGGGGCGTAGCGTGGCGGGGGTCTGGGGGAGCTGTCGCCGGCCCCGGCGAGGCGTGCTGGTCCCCGACGTGGAGGGGATGGGACTTCCACTCACTGCCCTACACGAAAAGTGAAAAAGGCAAATAAAAAGAACGAACCACAAATTCAACGACAGAAGAGAAGAGGATGAGATAGAGAGAGAGAAGAGAGAGAGAGAAGAGAGAGAGAAGAGAGAAGGAAAGCAAGATAACAAAATACAACAAGAGCCAGTATGGAAGCAAATGAGTGACAGAAGTATTTGAATTTGATCAGACACCGAATTTATAGCATTGAAAATAATTACTTTGAAAACATGTATCTGAATTGAATTTATAGCATTGAAAATAATTACTTTGAAAACATGTATCTGAATTTTTTCAGACACCAAATTTAAAGCATTGAAAATAATTACTTTGAAAACATGTATCTGATTTTTGAATTTTATCAGACACCGAATTTATAGCATTGAAAATAATTACTTTGAAAACATGTATCTGAATTTTTTCAGACACCGAATTTATAGCATTGAAAATAATTACTTTGAAAACATGTATCTGAATTTTTTCAGACACCGAATTTATAGCATTGAAAATAATTACTTTGAAAAATGTATCTGAATTTTTTCAGACACCGAATTTATAGCATTGAAAATAATTACTTTGAAAATCATGTATCTGAATTTTTTTGCTCTGAATTTACCTATGTGAAATAAAAATTCAATGTAAAAAATTCGAATGTATAATAAAATTCAATGTAAAAAAAATTCGATGCATAATTGCGGTGTATAAAATCCGATCAAAAAACCATCATCCGGGCTACCCAAACAGGATAAGCAATCGCGCCTGGATGCAATCGAATTGACTTCTGGCCTATCACTGCACGGCTTTGTCAGTCATGTGATCACACCAACCCGGGAGAAAGATGGCGGTATATATACATACGTTGGGGGGAGAATATACATACGGTGGGGAGGAGACTGTACATTAGGAGGGGGTGGGTGGGAGAGAAATATACATACGGTGGGGAGAGAATATATACATACGGTGGGGAGGAGACTGTACATTAGGAGGGGGTGGGAGAAAATATATACATACGGTGGGGAGGAGACTGTACATTAGGAGGGGGTGGGTGGGAGAGAAATATACATACGGTGGGGAGAGAATATATACATACGGTGGGGAGGAGACTGTATATTAGGAGGGGGTGGGAGAGAAATATACATATGGTGGGGAGAGAATATATACATACGGTGGGGAGGAGACTGTACATTAGGAGGGGGTGGGAGAAAATATATACATACGGTGGGGAGGAGACTGTACATTAGGAGGGGGTGGGTGGGAGAGAAATATACATACGGTGGGGAGAGAATATATACATACGGTGGGGAGGAGACTGTATATTAGGAGGGGGTGGGAGAGAAATATACATATGGTGGGGAGAGAATATATACATACGGTGGGGAGGAGACTGTACATTAGGAGGGGGTGGGAGAGAATATATACATACGGTAGGGAGGAGACTGTACATTACGAGGGGGTGGGAGAGAAATATACATATGGTGGGGAGAGAATATATACATATGGTGGGGAGAGAATATATACATACGGTGGGGAGGAGACTGTACATTAGGAGGGGGTGGGTGGGTGAGAGAGAAAATACATATGGTGGGGAGAGAATATATACATACGGTGGGGAGAGAATATATACATACGGTGGGGAGGAGACTGTACATTAGGAGGGGGTGGGTGGGTGGGAGAGAAATATACATATGGTGGGGAGAGAATATATACATACGGTGGGGAGGAGACTGTCTATTATATGTATATTTCTCTCCCAACCACCCCCTCCTAATGTACAGTCTCCTCCCCACTGTATGTATATATTCTCTCCCCATCATATGTATATATTCTCTCCCCACCGTTCTCTTGGTGTAAAAAGTTTAAGACCAGGGTGAGGCCAGGCTATGGATGGCTTTGAAGGTGAGGAGTAGTGTTTTGAAGTTAATGCGTTCCTTGATCGGGAGCCAGTGGAGGGAGTGGAGGACAGGAGTGATGTGTTCGCGGGACCGGGTGTTAGTGAGGAGGCGGGCAACTGAGTTTTGGACCATCTGCAGTTTATGGAGGGAGCGGGAGGTGATGCCAGTGAGGAGGGAGTTACAGTAGTCCAGGAGGGAAAAGATGAAGGCGTGTATGAGGGATTCAGCAGCAGGGGGTAGAGGCAGTGACGGATTTTGGCAATGTTGCGGAGGTGAAAATATGAAGTTTTGACAATGGAGCGGACATGGGGTCAAATGAGAGGGTGGGGTCGAGGATGACACAGAGGTTGCGGACTAGGGGGGAGGGGGTGATGGTGGAGTCATTGATGGTGAGTGTGATGTAATACAATAATTTATACTGTAGCATTACAAACCATTTGACAGCCAGGTCCTGCACCTCCGTTCTTGTCCTCTAGGAGCCATCGCAGCATGGCCAAGACCTTCCTCATCCAGCATACTGTCCGGGTGTAACTTATTGCCAGCGGAAGAGTGCAAGAATGCTTCCGCATTCGTCACCGCACGCCAGTACGGTAATGCGCCTTTCCTTTCGCCCCGCTCAGACAAATGCATGTAGTACATTGCAACACAACGCAGCATTTCCGCGGCTGTCTTTAACTAGCAGGACGCTAGTGGGCTAGTCGCTAAAATATATAATTGTACCAACACAGATATTAGGCAGTACACACATTGTCCTGCAATACATGTACAGTGAATGCACAGCTACATTCGCCATATATTTCTATCGCTGCTGCGGTCTATAGTGAAATGCAATATTATTATTATTATTGTAAAGATTATCATTACAATCGCAGCCTGGAGGCAATGTTACAAGTGTACGAGGGTTGTGTGCAAAGAGCACAGCCTCTCAATTTGCACAACGTGCACAAAATAATTGTAATGATCTTTACAATAATAATAATATTGCATTTCACTGTAGACCGCAGCAGCGATAGAAATATATGGCGAATGTAGCTGTGCATTCACTGTACATGTATTGCAGGACAATGTGTGTACTGCCTAATATCTGTGTTGGTACAATTATATATAAAACGATATATATATTTGAGCGACTAGCCCACTAGCGAGGCAACCTCCTGCACCATCGCAGCAGCGCCGAGCGTGGTGATACAAGCGGGCTGCTCTGAGGAAAGGAGCCCCTTCACGCTAGTGGGCTAGTCGCTCAAATATATATCGACGTTATATATAATTGTACCAACACAGATATTAAGCAGTACACACATTGTCCTGCAATACATGTACAGTGAATGCACAGCTACATTCGCCATATATTTATATCGCTGCTGCGGTCTACAGTGAAATGCAATATTATTATTATTGTAAAGATCATTACAATTATTATTTTGTGCACGTTGTGCAAATTGAGAGGCTGTGCTCTTTGCACACAACCCTCGTACACTTGTAACATTGCCTCTCCAGGCTGCGATTGTAATGATAATCTTTACAATAATAATAATAATATTGCATTTCACTGTAGACCGCAGCAGCGATAGAAATATATGGCGAATGTAGCTGTGCATTCACTGTATGTATTGCAGGACAATGTGTGTACTGCCTAATATCTGTGTTGGTACAATTATATATAAAACGATATATATTTTAGCGACTAGCCCACTAGCGTCCTGCTAGTTAAAGACCGCTGAGGTTGAGTCGTTTCTTCTGATATCACTTTCAAACTCCAAGTGATTCGTTGCAATGTACGCGGAAATGCTGCGTTGTGTTGCAATGTACTACATGCATTTGTCTGAGCGGGGCGAAAGGAAAGGCGCATTACCGTACTGGCGTGCAGTGACGAATGCGGAAGCATTCTTGCACTCTTCCGCTGGCAATAAGCTACACGCATACTGTCCTTCTGAAGCTCTGAAGTCATTAGTGGCCATGAACCTAAAGAGAGAGAGAGAGAATACGTTAGTAGATAGTCTAAGGCCAGTGATTCTCAATATTATTTTGCATATCTAGGACCTCTAATTTAGTCCATGTCATGCACAACTACATACAATATACTGTAGCATTACAAACCATTTGACAGCCAGGTCCAGCACCTCTCCGTTCTTGTCTTCTAGGAGCCATCGCAGCATGGCCAAGACCTTCCTCATCCAGCATACTGTCCTTCTGAAGGTCTGAAGTCATTAGTGGCCATGAACCTAGAGAGAGCGAGAATACGTTAGATCTTGACCGTCTTGGGAGAGAGAGAGATAGAGAAGGCATTACAGGATGACTCTTTGAAAATGATGTCCCAGATTAAAAAGTATATATTATATATACACAGTCACACACACAATAAAAAAAAATTATACATCACTTACGACCACTTGAAGTAGTTGTTCTTGAGCCGTCTTCTGCGTTCATCTCATTGATGAGATCCAGCACTGTAACAGTATATTTGCAACAATGAAATTATATATTTTATTACAACTCTATCAGCTGAGTAACAATATTCATCAAAGTGTTGCGTGTTACAGCGTAGGTTAGTTTATTAGTGCATGACAGTAGGGTTTTACATACTGTAAAAAAACAAACACTTAACAAGTTAATATCTGAGATTTTGAAACACAGTAACATCACTACAATAAACTCAAACCGGTCTACATATAAATCAGAAAATCTGACAGGTTTGTCCAGATTATCTTAATTTGGAGGCCTAACCAAAAGTAAGCATATCTGACTAGGGGCAGGTTGGTGTAGACCGACTAGGGGCATGGTGGTGTAGACTGACTAGGGGCATGGTGGTGTAGACTGACTAGGGGCATGGTGGTGGTGTAGACTGACTAGGGGCATGGTGGTCGTGTAGACTGACTAGGGGCATGGTGGTGTAGACTGACTAGGGGCATGGTGGTGTAGACTGACTAGGCGCAGGTTGCTAGTGTAGACTGACTAGGGGCATGGTGGTGGTGTAGACTGACTAGGGGCATGGTGGTGTAGACTGACTAGGGGCATGGTGGTGGTGTAGACTGACTAGGGGCATGGTGGTGTAGACTGACTAGGGGCATGGTGGTGTAGACTGACTAGGGGCATGGTGGTGTAGACTGACTAGGCGCAGGTTGCTAGTGTAGACTGACTAGGGGCATGGTGGTGGTGTAGACTGACTAGGGGCATGGTGGTGTAGACTGACTAGGGGCATGGTGGTGGTGTAGACTGACTAGGGGCATGGTGGTGTAGACTGACTAGGGGCATGGTGGTGAATAACAAAACAACGATTGTGTGCAGACAATTGAAAATGTTGGGTTCCTTTCCACTTTCTTGAATATAGAAAAAATTAAAATACTTGTTCTAGAACTGTATTTTTTGCACTTGTTTTTAAGTTACTGGGAATACCCTTTCCTTGTTTTTGCTCATTTTAACAGACAAAACACAACACATTCTAGTAATTCTGGTTTACACCTAACCCTTATTATTGATGTTATGATTTCCAAAAATAAAATCTCACCAATCTTTAGTCAAATAGGAGATTTAAGTGTTTATCTGGAATTGTGAGGATAGGTATTCGCGGTAACCTGGGATCAATATGTGAAACGTAATTATCTCCTCAAATAATTGGCCACAAAAGACGAAACTCATTTTGGTTGTTCATTGGGGTGCCAAGATCATGCCCAAAACATATCATGCATCTGCATTTAATGTTGTTCGTATAACGTCCTGGGTTATATGGCTTAGAAATGGGGCAGGTTACCAGGAATACATGCGTTACCCATATAGAGAGAGAGAGAGAGAGAGAGAGAGAGAGAGAGAGGGGGAGAGAGGGCATTACAGGATGACTCTTTGAAATGATGTCCCAGATTAAAAAGTATATATTATATATACATACACAGTCACACACACAATAAAAAAATGTATACATCACTTACGACCACTTGAAGTAGTTGTTCTTGAGCCGTCTTCTGCGTTCATCTCATTGATGAGATCCAGCACTGTAACAGTATTTGCAACAATGAAATTATATATTTTATTACAACTCTATCAGCTGAGTAACAATATTCATCAAAGTGTTGCGTGTTACAGCGTAGGTTAGTTTATTAGTGCATGACAGTAGGGTTAGTAAGCTCCCCAAGCTAACACAAGCTAATACAACACGGACCACAGCTCCCCAAGCTAACAAAAGTTAGCTCTCATAGTCATAACGCTATCAGCTCCGGGTACAGTATAGCAACGTTAGCTAGTCATACCGTTAGCCAGTTAGCAGCTCCGGTAGTTTACCCCGCTGCAGTTTCATAATATCGAGCTAATAACGTTACAGTAGTCACTGAAAACACAGACTAAACAGCACTCATTTATATCAGCGGCACGCATTACTTATAAATAATAAAATATATGTGTTGCACACAATTACCTGAGGAGAAGATGCAACAGTTGCAATGCTCACGACGTGGTCCAGATCTCTTGCGCGCTTCAATTCAAATTTCAAACCGGGATCCCCCACAATGCAACGCATCAGTGTTGCCAGATTTGAGAGTCCGCCTTCATCTGACAGACCTTTGATAATAATGGGCGGTTCGGATATTGTTAATCCGATCTGGCAACCATGCTCGGATCCTTGTTTCTCCGCACAGACTGACCACGGTTTTGATTGATTGATTGAAAACTTTATTAACAGATTGCAGAATGGGTACAATACAGTACAGCTCAATACACACAATTGTTAAGGGGATGCAGACCAGAGAAATACTTTCGTCTTGCATCAGGGTCCCCCATTTTCAATTCATCAGGATATACGGCTATACATTTATGAAAACGTATACATTATAGGTGGGGGGGTGGGTGGAGTGGGGGGGGGGGGTTGGGTAGGTTGGGTAGGGGTGGACACTGGACACTGTACAACTGCACAAGCAACTGTACATATTGACAAAACCATGTTTGGTAATTGACTGTACATTGGGTTGGGTTAGGACATTTACAGGGGCCAGTTTCGAATTGCAGTCTCCCGTAGGTGTTCTTTGAGAGTGGTTTTGAAAGTGGGTAGTGATTCACATTCCTTTACAGCTTTGGGTAGGGCGTTCCACATTGATGTGGCATAATTGCTAAACGTGTTCCTGTTTGAGCCGAATCTGGGTTTAACATGATTTGTGGAGCTCCCTCTATGGTGTTGTGGTCGTGGTATTCACTGACCTTTGGGAAGTATTTTGATATGTACACATATATGGGTACCTTGATCGTGTATAGTGTATCTTGTAGACAGGCCCATTGCAAGTTGCTGCACTCTGTCGTCTAAGCCGTTGTCACATGGGCAGGGGCGAGGTGGGTATTAGGAGTAAGGTCAAGCATGTAGTCTGACCAGTTTGTTTTGAGATGAAGTGTAGCAGGGTCAAGTCAAGTCAAGTCAAGTCAAGTCAAGAGTTTTAATTGTCACGGCATACAAGTATACAATGAAATGCGGGTGGTCTTGCCCGCAACGATGTGCAATACGTGGTACAACATATAATAGAATCCAATAAAAAAACAACATTGTGCAATAAACAGGTAACAGGTAACATATTTGTGACATCTCGGTATCTGTACATATTATTTACAGGGCATATAGGACACGGTCAAAGAACACCAGATCCAGGCGTACAACTAGAACCACCAGAACAGTGAATACGAGCAAAGTAACACGACTAACTGGTAACGACAGATACAGATTACAAAACATACAATTAAAAACTAAAAATCTCTAGAAAATCTAGTCAATTTACAAACCAATGAGCTTCTATACAGTAGAAAGGATATGCAGCCAGTATGAGCTTCTAGACAGACAGTAGAAGAGATATGCAGCCAGTATGAGCTTCTAGATACAGTAGAACAGATATGCAGCCAGTATGATCTTCTATATAGAGACAGTAGAACAGATATGCAGCCAGTATGATCTTCTAGAGACAGTAGAACAGATATGCAGCCAGTATGAGCTTCTAGATACAGTAGAACAGATATGCAGCCAGTATGAGCTTCTAGATAAGACAGTAGAAGAGATATGCAGCCAGATGAGCTTCTAGATAAGACAGTAGAAGAGATATGCAGCCAGTATGAGCTTCTAGATAAGACAGTAGAAGAGATATGCAGCCAGATGAGCTTCTAGATAAGACAGTAGAAGAGATATGCAGCCAGTATGATCTTCTAGAGACAGTAGAACAGATATGCAGCCAGTATGAGCTTCTAGATACAGTAGAACAGATATGCAGCCAGTATGAGCTTCTAGATAAGACAGTAGAAGAGATATGCAGCCAGTATGAGCTTCTAGATAAGACAGTAGAACAGATATGCAGACAGTATGATCTTCTAGAGACAGTAGAACAGATATGCAGCCAGTATGAGCTTCTAGATACAGTAGAACAGATATGCAGCCAGTATGATCTTCTAGAGACAGTAGAACAGATATGCAGCCAGTATGAGCTTCTAGATACAGTAGAACAGATATGCAGCCAGTATGAGCTTCTAGATAAGACAGTAGAAGAGATATGCAGCCAGATGAGCTTCTAGATAAGACAGTAGAAGAGATATGCAGCCAGTATGAGCTTCTAGATAAGACAGTAGAAGAGATATGCAGCCAGATGAGCTTCTAGATAAGACAGTAGAAGAGATATGCAGCCAGTATGAGCTTCTAGATAAGAAAGAGATATGCAGCCAGTATGAGCTTCTAGATAAGACAGTAGAAGAGATATGCAGCCAGTATGAGCTTCTAGATAGACAGTAGAACAGATATGCAGCCAGTATGAGCTTGTTGCATACTCATGTTAAACAGTTGGCATTAGTGCAGAATTGAACTAAAACTGTCTCATAGGAACGGATTCTGGAATGGCATTTTGAATAAATGACTAAATGACATAAATGAAAGCTCTCATCGACTCCGACAGATTGCTAGTCATTCATAATGGCATCGAAAGAATGTCCAAATGACCTGTGTTGTGTTAGCTTGTGTTAGCTTGGGGAGCTGCAGTATGTGTTGTGTTAGCTTGTGTTAGCTTGGGGAGCTGCAGTCTGTGTTGTGTTAGCTTGTGTTAGCTTGGGGAGCTGCAGTCTGTGTTGTGTTAGCTTGTGTTAGCTTGGGGAGCTGCAGTCCATGTTGTGTTAGCTTGTGTTAGCTTGGGGAGCTGCAGTCTGTGTTGTGTTAGCTTGTGTTAGCTTGGGGAGCTGCAGTCTGTGTTGTGTTAGCTTCTGTTAGCTTGGGGAGCTGCGGTCCATGTTGTGTTAGCTTGTGTTAGCTTGGGGAGCTGCAGTCTGTGTTGTGTTAGCTTGTGTTAGCTTGGGGAGCTGCAGTCTGTGTTGTGTTAGCTTGTGTTAGCTTGGGGAGCTGCAGTCTGTGTTGTGTTAGCTTGTGTTAGCTTGGGGAGCTGCAGTCCATGTTGTGTTAGCTTGTGTTAGCTTGGGGAGCTGCAGTCTGTGTTGTGTTAGCTTGTGTTAGCTTGGGGAGCTGCAGTCTGTGTTGTGTTAGCTTGTGTTAGCTTGGGGAGCTGCAGTCTGTGTTGTGTTAGCTTGTGTTAGCTTGGGGAGCTGCAGTCTGTGTTGTGTTAGTATTCATTCCATTCTAAACATAACGTTAGTTTACAAAACATGACCTGTCTATATAACGTTGAGGAACAAATTATAAGTGTGTGGGTGTGTGTTTTGGTGAACATTGGACTGCAAACAGAAAATGCATCACAGTTAGACAGTAGCTACTGTTAGCTGTCCTTCCGGATTAGCTTTGAGCTAACTATCTTTCCCGACCCATGTATTCATTCCATTCTAAACATAACGTTAGTTTACAAAACATGACCTGTCTATATAACGTTGAGGAACAAATTATAAGTGTGTGGGTGTGTGTTTTGGTGAACATTGGACTGCAAACAGAAAATGCATCACAGTTAGACAGCAGCTACTGTTAGCTGTCCTTCCGGATTAGCTTTGAGCTAACTATCTTTCCCGACCCGTATTCATTCCATTCTAAACATAACGTTAGTTTACAAAACATGACCTGTCTATATAACGTTGAGGAACAAATTATATAGACGGGTAATGTTTTGAACAACTAACGTTACGTTTAGAATGGAATGCATCGGCAAAGATCCGTTAGCTCAAAGCTATTCCGGCCAGTTTATCAACTTCCTGTCATTTAGAAATATGATTTTATAGTGAAAATCATTACCAAAACGTCCGGAAAAACGGGAGCATTATAGACGGTCATACAAATGTACAAATGCTATAAGGTGGCAAGAAATGCACTATAAACAATACTTTATGCATCGGCAAAGATCCTTAGCTCAAAGCTATTAAGGCAATGCTGGCTAACAAGAGGCTAGCGCAAGAAACGACGCCGCAAACCATTGCCGAGCCAGAGCCGGTTTATCTTTGGCGAGCCCGAGTCGGCTCTGCCCCGGCAACCATTGCCGTGCCAGAGCCGGTTTATCTTTGGCGAGCCCGAGTCGGCTCTGGCACGGCAAGCCGAGCCGGGCCAGAGCCGGTTTATCTTTGGCGAGCCCGAGTCGGCTCTGGCACGGCAAGCCGAGCCGGGCCAGAGCCGGTTTATCTTTGGCGAGCCCGAGTCGGCTCAGCCCCGGCAACCATTGCCGGGCCAGAGCCGGTTTATCTTTGGCGAGCCCGAGTCGGCTCCGCCCCGGCAACCATTGCCGGGCCAGAGCCGGTTTATCTTTGGCGAGCGCGAGTCGGCTCCGCCCCGGCAACCATTGCTGGGCCAGAGCCGGTTTATCTTTGGCGAGCGCGAGTCGGCTCCGCCCCGGCAACCATTGCCGGGCCAGAGCCGGTTTATCTTTGGCGAGCGCGAGTCGGCTCTGCCCCGGCAACCATTACCGCGCCAGATCCGGCTCATCGTTGGCGTGCCGTGCCGGACATATGCCGAGTGTGCCGACCGGTAGCCGGAATTGGGCCGAGTATGCTGGCCACCTGGGGGGACCCTCAAGACGAGCTACACAAAGCTATGCAGTGGGCTGGGTACGGTACGTAGATCATACCACATTAAGCTTACACCCAATGCTGTGCCGATTTCCTTGAAAACCCCTAGGAGAATGCCACTGCCGTTGGTGGGGAAGGTCAAGGAAGAGCTCCAACGCATGGAAAGTCTGGGCGTTATCAGCCGCGTGAAGGAGCCGACCGCCTGGTGCGCCGGCATGGTGGTCATGCCCAAGAAAGAGAGCAAGAAGGTGCGTTTATGTGTGGACTTGACAGGCTTGAACGAGTATGTGTGCCGTGAAAAGTACATTTTACCGTCAGTAGAGCAGAATCTCGGGACTCTTGCTGGAGCGAAAATATTCAGCAAATTGGATGCCAACATGGGGTTCTGGCAGATTGCACTCACGAAGGAATCAGCCAAGTACACCACGTTCATTACACCCTTTGGCCGACTCCACTTTAACCGTCTTCCGTTTGGAATCGCCTCAGCACCCGAACACTTCCAGTGCATGATGGCGGAGGTCATAGAGGGGATAGAAGGGGTGGTCTGCCACATTGACGATCTATTAGTGTGGGGGCGGGACCAGGAAGAGCACGATGGTCGACTCCATGCTGTGCTACAAAGAGTGGAAAAAGCTGGCCTCACCCTGAAAGTGGACAAATGTGAGTTTTCCATGAGTGAAATGCTTTTCCTGGGTTACATCATCACATCGGAGGGCATCCGCCCTGACCCGAGGAAGACAGAGGCCATCACAGAGTTGGTGGGGCCTACGAACATTACTGAGTTGAGGAGTTTTCTCTGCATGGTCAATCAGCTGGGAAAGTTCAACCCCCAGCTGGCCGAAACTGATAAGCCGCTTCGTGACCTCCTCTCAAAGAGAAACTGTTGGGTCTGGGACGTGGACCAGGCTATGGCGTTTGAAGCGCTGAAGAAGGCACTGTGTTCTGCTCCTGTGCTGGCTATGTATGACCCGAACAGAGACACTAAAGTGTCAGCTGATGCATCATTATAAGGATTGGGAGGCGTTCTACTCCAGAGAGAGGAGGAAGGATGGAAGCCTGTGGCGTATGCATCGCGCTCGCTCAAGCCAACTGAGCAGCGTTACGCGCAGGTAGAGAAGGAGGCGCTAGCCCTCACATGGGCCTGTGAAAGGTTCCGGGATTACCTCATAGGGAAACATTTCTGCCTGGAGACCGACCACAAACCCCTACTCAGTCTACTTGGAGCCCAAGCACTGGATCTGCTGCCGCCAAGAATCCAGCGCTTCAGAATGAGGCTCATGCGCTACTCATACTCCATCGTGCATGTACCAGGAAAGTCACTTTGGACAGCAGACATGCTGTCGCGTGCACCTGTGGAGTCATGCATGTCTGCAGGAGATAAAGAGCTGATGGAGAGCACCAACATATACGTGGACTTTGTTATAGAGAGTCTACCTGTCAGTGCCTCATACATGGAAAACCTGAAAGAACAGCTGAAAGCTGACAGTGTTTGCTCATGTATTATAACACTGTGCACAGAAGGATGGCCAGCGCATGTAAATGAAGAACCGCTGTTGAAAAAATACTGGCCAGAGCGAGATACACTCACAGTGGAAAATGGATTACTGTTGAAAGGAGCACGGCTTGTAATACCAGCAGTGATGGGCAAGCTACTTGGAAAATGTAGCAAGCTACACTACAAGTTACTCTCGATTAAATATAGCTCAACTACAATGGAACCTATCCCCAGAGAAATGTAGCAAGCTACACTACACGAACATGGCAAAAATAGCTAGCTACATCGGCACTACTTTTTTATTTTTTTTTTTACTTCGTGATCAAGTTTCCACCAAACAAATAGGCAGGAAAAAAAATTCTCAGTTTGATTGTTTATTATAAAACTGAAACAAGCCCTCGGTCTGGCTTTTTGTGTCATCCTTTTAACATGAACTTGTATTATGTACAAAATCCAGGAAGGCAAGTTTAGCTGGGTGCAGCCTCTACAAAAGAAAAGAAAGAGACCATTTGGTTTTATCAGTTTTTATAGTATAGTTTGTTGATTACTTTTGATGCAGTAATGGTCTTTTTCTTTTCTATTCTATCTTTATGTATTATTTATCCCTAAACTCTGCATCTTCTGAAACCTGCCCACTTTATCAACCAAAAACACACTTCTTCAATATCTGAATTGTAACTGTTTTACTTCATTTTACTAGTATTATGCTACCATGTATATACTACTACCAAGAGTAACGCCCAGACTTTCCATGCGTTGGAGTTCTTCCTTGACCTTCCCCAGTACTGAGAGTCTGGACAAAACATGTCCTACATATAAAAGTCTAATTTATATCAAAAATAAAGAAATTAATAATGATTGACATACTCACAAAGTTCAATCTAAAGGTATCGTGTATACTGATGTTATGTTTTAGCACATATATTTGTTTTTTGGGGGATATTTGTTTAAATGTATAATCTGTGGTTAGAAGCTCCCATGTTAATTTTCTTGTCCTCAACAAGGGTCACATTATTGACCAGCCCAAAAAAGCTTGAAAAACCTCTCAACTTGTGAAAACATACATATCAAATCAAGGATAAGGGTTATAAATGTATAAAACAATGCATGCCATGAAACTCAAATCATATTTTCCATAGAAATCTGCCTATCAAAGTTGTGTCCTCAGTTTATGTCAACAACAATAGTGGATTGAATTCAAGTGTTTCAGTGAGATTATTTAGACAGCTAGCAACTGCCAAAAAACTAGCTAGCTGCAGTGCACAATACAGGCTTGGAGGTAAAATGTCTGCCTTTTTGTCAACTCCGTCAGACGTCAACTCCATCAGATTTTGTGTCTGACGGAGTTGACGTGTAAGCTGACGGAGTTGACAAATCCATCAATAACCTCATAATATGCTATTATTATACTATTTTTGAACATGGTAAAGGATTTAAATGTTATTTCAGAGTTGTATCTGCACAGAAGTGTGCATATAATAGCATGCATTACAATACACTTCTGACTTTTAGAGCATGGGCAGGCTGTGGTCTGCTTTTTGAATAATTGTCTTACTTTCCCAGCACATGTGTTAATACATAAATATAAATATATCACTTGTCTACGTGGTTGATTGATTGATGTAAAATGTCATAACCCAGTAGGGATACAAGACAGAAGAAAACAGTTATTCTTGTTCTTATACTGTTTACTTAGATCATCAGAGCAAAGGTGAACGGTGGTAAACTGTGGATATTTCATCTTAATATCTTTCAAATAATTCTTAATATAGGACTGGTCCATGTGTGTCTACTGTAGATTGCTACATCATCCTTTATCTGACTCTTTCCATCCATAGTGTAATACATTATGGTAGGGAGTGATCAACAGGATAATATTTTGCTAGTCAGTTGTCTCAATCTTATCAGTTGTCACAAGTGTAGAGTTCAAGAAAAATTTGCATCAGATAAAAATCAGATCAGGATAAGATAGCAATGCCAGACAGTGCAGGGAGTCTCTCAGACAGGAAAAGCAACGAAGTAAAATGCGAAAAAGGCATTCAAGAGAAATAAAAACTATGAAAGAGAATATTACAAATGTAACAAAGCAACGAAACAACCTGATAAAAACAATAATGCGCAGAAAAAAGGCTACAAATACATCACCACTGGACTCTCCAGGCACGGAAACAAAGAAGATGCTATCAGGAAGCAAAGTAAGGAATCCGAAAATCCAAAAGGCCCTTCTATTCCACAAAATCCCCAGAAGAGGGCTGAAGACAAACAAACAAACTCCTGGCCCACGGCGCCAAAAACCAGCACTGAGTGTGTCATCAGGCACGATTCTTAAAAAGTATCGTCTTCTTCAACAAATTAAAGAGTTTGGGTTAACCTACAAGTTAATGAGAGAAAAGGAGCAGCCTCAGAAAAATCCAACATTAATACAGGGTATAACACAGACTGTTCAGGATTTCTTCCTGAACTATGCACGTGTGATGACGGATAAGACTGACACAATCACCAGGAACAAGATCAAGCGGCAGATAATGATCCTGCTAGACTCCATGCTCAACCTCCACACAGAATTCCAGATTAAGAACCCCACTTTAAAGCTGAGCTATTCTTCATTCTGTGCTCTGTCAGAATGGAGGTAGGTGAATTCCAATGGGTGAAGGCAATCACAGAGACAGAGAGTGTTTACTCTTGAACAGGTTCAACTTTAATAGTAAGAACACAGAGTAAATTCTAAGAGAGACAAGTGCTAAAAGCACAAGTGGAAAATAAGGTAAATGGGAGCTTATTGGAGGTCCAGAGTAGAACCGTCTGCGTTATCCCCGAACGCAATTAGTGAAGACCTGACAATGAACAAGCAGAAGAGAGGTATGTTACATAGACACCAAATACCAACATTCCACACACACCCCCGTGACAGCCAATCAGGAACCACCCCTAAGTGACAGCACTAATTGACAGGGAATGACAGGTGACAAGCCCAGTGACATATGCCAGGAATGTGGGTGGTCACCGACCACAGTCGGTGTCCAGAACGTAACAGTACCCTCCCCCGACGAACGGCACCAGACGTTCACCTAGGAGCCTCGGGATTCAGCCGCCGGAAATCAACGATCAGGCTGGGATCTAAAATATCCCTTTGAGGCACCCAAGAACGCTCTTCTATCCCGTACCCCTCCCAATCCACCAAGAACTGAAACCCCCTACCCCTCCGCCTACAACCCAGTATCCTCCGCACCATGTAAATGGGTTGACCGCCAATAAACCGGGGCGGAGGAACCACAGGCAGTGGCGGGGCCAAGGGCGATGAGAGGAATGGCTTCAACAGGGACACATGAAACGTCGGATGAACCCTCATAGAGCTCGGAAGTCGTAGCTTGTAAGCCACTGGATTAACCCGATGAATCACTTTAAATGGTCCTATAAAGCGAGGAGCCAGCTTCTTGGATTCCACCCGGAGAGGGAGATCCCGGGTGGAAAGCCAAACCCGCTGCCCTGGACGGTAAACTGGAGCCGGACGACGCTTACGGTTAGCCTGCCGTTGGGTACTAACCGAAACCTTCTGTAGCGCCTTCCGAACCTGTTTCCACGTCCTGCGACAGCGAGCCACATGTGCCTGGGCCGAGGGAACCTCCGCCTCCTGCTCCTGCTCGGGAAACAGAGGAGGTTGAAAACCATACTGGCACTGAAAGGGAGACATACCGGTAGAAGAGGAGAGAAGGGTATTATGCGCGTACTCAGCCCAAGCCAACCTCCTACTCCACGTTGCCGGACTACCGGCAACGTAACATCTCAAGACCCCCTCCAAATCCTGGTTGACCCTCTCCGTCTGCCCGTTCGACTGCGGATGGAACCCAGACGACAGACTGATAGAGGCGCCGAGGCCGGCGGCAAACGCCTTCCAGAACCTGGAGGCGAACTGAGGACCCCGGTCCGACACGATATCTACTGTCAGCCCGTGGACCCGAAAGACATGCTGTATAACTAAATCAGCAGTCTCCCGGGCCGAGGGAAGCTTGGGGAGAGGGACAAAGTGAGCCGCCTTAGAGAACCGATCCACCACCACCAAGATGGTGGTGAACCCGTCCGAAAGGGGAAGACCAGAAATAAAGTCCAGAGATATGTGTGACCAGGGTCGTTTAGGAATAGGAAGTGGTCGGAGGAGACCTGCCGGTGCCCGTCGAGAGGTCTTACTACGTGCGCACACCGGACAGGCCGCCACAAAGGAACGCGTATCCCCCTCCACTGTCGGCCACCAGAACCTCCTACGGATAAATTCCAGGGTCCTGGTTGCCCCTGGGTGGCTGGTGAGGGATGACGCATGTGCCCACTGTAGCAAGCGTGAGCGCGCCACCTTGGGAACATACGACCGTCCCGGAGGACCCCCACCAGGATCGGGCTCCCGCGTTAGCGCCGACCTTACCACCTTCTCTATGCCCCAAGACATGGGTGCCAAAATCAAGGCCGTTGGAATAATGGGATGGGGCTGCTCCTCCCGACCAGGAAGATCAAACTGGCGCGACAACGCGTCAGGTTTGATATTCTTGGAGCCGGGTCTATCGGAGATGGTATATCGAAATCGTGTGAAGAACAACGTCCACCTGGCCTGGCGAGCGTTAAGGCGTTTAGCCCCTTGGATGTAAGCCAAGTTCTTATGATCAGTCCAAATAATGAAAGGATGTGCCGCCCCCTCTAACCAATGTCTCCACTCCTCCAGTGCCAATTTGATCGCCAATAACTCCCGATTACCCACGTCGTAATTACGCTCGGCTGGTGACAGACGGCGAGAAAAAAAAAGCACACGGGTGCACTTTCCCATCCTTTAAGCATCTCTGAGAGAGCACCCCCCCCACCGCGACGTCAGAGGCATCCACCTCCACAATGAACGGAACCTCCGCGTCATGGCGGATCAATACAGGAGCGGATGTAAAACGACGTTTAAGATCGCAGAAGGCCGACTCAGCCCTAGGCGACCATTCAAAGCCAGGGAGAGAGGCCTTAGTGAGAGCTGTTAAAGGATTGGCTAAGGCGCTAAAGTTGCGAATAAAGCGCCTGTAAAAATTTGCAAAGCCCAAAAACCGTTGTAACCCCTTGAGCGACGAAGGTCGTGGCCAGTCCAAAACTGCACTCACCTTGGCTGGATCCATGCGCAGATCGCCCTTCGTCAACACAAAGCCCAGGAAGGACACGGTGTCCGTGTGAAACACACACTTCTCAGCTTTAACGAATAGTTGATGCTTGAGGAGACGGTCTAGCACCTCCCGAACGTGCATTTGGTGTTGCACCATATCGCGAGAAAAAATTAGGATATCATATAAGTAGACAAACACCGACACCCCAATCAAGTCTCGCAGCACGTCGTTAACCAGGGCTTGGAAGACTGCCGGAGCATTAGCCAAACCAAAGGGCATGACCAAATACTCATAGTGCCCATTGGGTGTGTTAAATGCAGTCTTCCACTCGTCTCCCTCTCTAATCCTGACCAGGTTGTATGCATTACGTAAGTCAAGTTTAGAAAAGACCTGTGCCCCTGTAAGCACTCAAAGGCCGTGTCCATGAGGGGTAAAGGATATCGGTTCTTGATGGAAACGTCATTCAATCCCCTATAATCAATGCATGGGCGCTGGTCCCCATCCTTTTTATCAACAAAGAAGAAGCCAGCGCCGGCAGGGGAAGTGGAAGGGCGTATGTGCCCCGCAAGCAATGCCTCCTCTATGTAGGTGTTCATGGCCAAGGTTTCGGGGCGTGAGAGAGAGAACATTCGCCCGCGAGGCGGGGAGGTACCGGGTAGAAGATTAATGGGACAGTCGTATGATCTATGAGGCGGAAGTGCTTTAGCACGCGTCTTGCTAAAAACATCCGCCAGGTCCCAATAGATCTCAGGCACCCCTATCAAATCGGGATTAGAGGGTAGATCAGAATCTGCCACGCTCCCCACCATCCTGGAGAAAGAGGGAGGAGACAAAAGAGAAGAGGGGGGGGGAGACAAGGGTTTGGGCAAACTCCCGCTGACGGTCGACTTGACGTCGGCCGCCGTTGAGAGTTCGCCCGTGCTCCAATTAATGACACGAACACATGACGACAACCAGGGATGACCCAACACCATGACAGAATAGGGGGAAAAGATGACAAAAAATGTAACCCACTCCCACTCCCCACCCGCCACCCAGATGTGTAAAGGAACTGTGCGCTGGGTGACGCTCCCACTGCCCAGAGGCCGACCGTCCAGGGCATAAACTGGTAAGGGAACCCCTAAATCCTCCACTGGGGTTCCCCACTCCTTCACCAATCCCACGTGAATAAAATTGCCCGCCGCCCCTGAGTCAATGAGAGCCTTAGTTCCCCTAATGTCACCCCCACAGTTGATCGCCACCTCAAAAAATTTACGAGAATCCGTGGTTTTGGCAGGAATGAGCCCACCTGCTGGCGCTTTCTCAAAGCCCGACGGCGCACCTTCCATTCCCGATTGGCGCCGAGCCGATACAGCCTGGACCCGACAGCTGCCGAAGCGGTGACCGGTGCGGCCGCACCGGAAGCAGCGTCGCTCTTTGATGAAGCGCTGCCTCTCGTCGTCCGAGAACGACAGCGCTCCAAGCTGCATGGATTCATCACCCAGTGGCCCACTCGTGTAATGCATGGAATTATCAACACCAGGAGAAGAAGGAAAACATACCTGGGTGTTGTTGACATGCTCCTTCTCCCTCTCCCGGTGCCGATTGTCCATCTTGATGGTGGTGTTGATCAGCACTTCCAGCTGCTCGGGGATCTCACGCGCGGAGAACGCATCTCGCATCCGCGCTGAGAGTCCCCTGACGAACAGAACCACGCAGACGTTCTCCGCCCAAGCTGTCTCCCGAGCCAAGATCCGAAAATTGATAGCGTAAGCTGCGACCGTGCGGAGGCCCTGCCGGCAGTCGAGAAGACGACCACCAGCCTCGAAGATCGAGAGTACCCGGGAAGTAACGAATACTCTTCTCAATTCCCGGGTAAAGGCGTCCACACTGTCGCAGATTACCGCCCCCGCCTCTAATTCTGCCGTAGCCCAGGAGAGAGCTTGACCGGTGAGCAGTGTGATAATATACGCTACCTGCGCTGTCCCCGATGGAAATGATCGTGGTTGCAGCCGGAAAACGAGTAGACACTGGGTGATGAATTCCCGACAACCATCCGGTGATCCGTCATAGCGAGCGGGCGCCTGCAGATGTGGCTCGTGGGACCGTGCCTGGACCCCGAACACCCCCCGACTCTCCTCTGCGTGGAGCGCTGCTTCTCCCGTCGCCGCCTGAACACCAGCCACTCCTTCTTGGGCTTGTCGGGCTGTGGCCAACGCCGACTGTGCCGCCGCTTGGGATGATCCGACGACCCCGTTGAGTCGGATTAACTCGGCGCTGACCAGCTGTTGATGTTCCTCCATCCGTGTCTGGGCTGCTCCCTGCGCCTGGAGCATCTCCATGATGGCCTCCATGGAATTCTGATGGTCAGGTCTTCTGTCAGAATGGAGGTAGGTGAATTCCAATGGGTGAAGGCAATCACAGAGACAGAGAGTGTTTACTCTTGAACAGGTTCGACTTTAATAGTAAGAACACAGAGTAAATTCTAAGAGAGACAAGTGCTAAAAGCACAAGTGGAAAATAAGGTAAATGGGAGCTTATTGGAGGTCCAGAGTAGAACCGTCCGCGTTATCCCCGAACGCAATTAGTGAAGACCTGACAATGAACAAGCAGAAGAGAGGTATGTTACATAGACACCAAATACCAACATTCCACACACACCCCCGTGACAGCCAATCAGGAACCACCCCTAAGTGACAGCACTAATTGACAGGGAATGACAGGTGACAAGCCCAGTGACATATGCCAGGAATGTGGGTGGTCACCGACCACAGTCGGTGTCCAGAACGTAACAGTGCTCTGAGGCCCTTCTATGTCACAGCACCAAAAGCATCTGATCAGAAGACATGTCTGTGTCAAATACATGAAAATGCATGCTTAATGCTCGAGGTCCTTAAAATGTCTGGTGTTGTGAAGTCAAACAAACTGGATGACAGTTTTCAATTAGTTTGTTGCTCTCCAGCAAGTGAGGCCTGCCTTCTTCGCGCCTGCTCACGATGTCTAAACAAAGGTACAGTTACAACCCAAGAGCAAGACAAAATCGATGTTCAATGGAGGCAGTGGGAGAGAGTTCAAGAAGACACACGCAATGGAATCGACATCAACACTAAGCTTGTCGAACACTGAGGCAGCCTTTCAGAGCTCATCAAACTCTATGAGCAAAAACTCAGAAAGGAAACCACAACACATGTGTGTTCAGTGCGAAACCAGTCAAAAGAATACAGCAACACAATTGAGTCCTGTGATGAGAGTACAGCAATCGTCCATGTTGACTTTTCAGAATCCTGGAAATTCAAATATAAAGCTGAAGTTCAGGCCTGCCATTTCGGACAAAATCTGCCACAGATAACACTCCATACCAGAATGTATTACACTAAGGGTGGAAAGGCAGGGTTTTGCACACTGTCAGAGTCAAAGAGACAGGATGCTGCAGCAATCTGGACACAAATGGATCCAGTCCTAAAAGATATCAAGACAAGGTTACCACCGTGCACTTCCAAGCAAACAAGAACAAGAAGAACTTTTTTTCTTCTGGGGTTTGAAAGGACAACGCGGAACTTCTTCCCCACTTCTCATGGTAAGGGCGCACCAGACGGCATTGGCGGAACAGTAAAAAGAACAGCTGACAACCTGGTCCTGAGAGGAAATTATGTGACGGATGGACACATATTCTTCAAAAAGGTCTCAAACAGTCTGAATGGTGTTCAGCTGTACCACATTGTGGAAGAAGACATGCAAAGATACGACACACTTCTCATGAATCCTCTCAAACCGGTTCCCTCAACAAGACAAATACACCAGATCATCGCACATAAGGACAGGATCCACAACAGACAACTATCCTGCTTTTGCAGCGAGATGTTGGATTGCCAGTGCTTCTGCCCAGCTACCTCCTATTACCATGGCAACCCAGGAGAACAGCAGAGTGATACACGGAGGGCAAGGAAGAAGAGACCTCTGGCCATGTTGTGGGAGGAGATGAAAAATGAGATGGAATAGGGTATGGAGATGGAAGATGTAATGGAGGAGTTGGACGAAGAACCTTTGAAAGGTCCTGAGGGTACGGTGACAGTAACGACTGTTAGCAGCCTTAGTAATGGAGACTGGTTAGCAGTAGTATTATGATGACCACTGGTGGCTAGCCAAGACCATCGATGTGAATAATGAGCAACAAGATGTGAAAGTGGAATTTCTGCATCCCCATGGTCCAACAGAAAAGGTTCAGCCCAAATGTGGCAAGAAGGATGTCTGTTTCTGCCCAGTTCAAGACATCATAGTGAAACTAATTAGAAATGCAGAAGGAAAGGAAGAGGAGAAGTGGGTGAGAAAGTGGAGATCAGGAAGTGGTGTAGAAGAGGTAGATGAAAACAGGGACGAGAAGAAGGGGTCCTGTTCTCCATTACTGTTTTTGTTGTTGGAAACGATGCATTTTGTAATAGTTGGAAACTGTGTATGTAAAGTTTGTTGTTTATTACAATTGAGTTAACAAAATGTTCAGTATAAGACAAGGAGTTATTAGTTCTTATTATTGTCACTTCCATCTGTTTAAAAAATTGAGCAGAGATGCAAATCCAATTTTGTCAACTCCGTCCGTTTCTCGTCAACACCGTCAGATCATTGTCAACACCGTCAGATGTTTATTTTTGTTAATCTTGGGGAAAATACAAATTCCTTCTTCAGTTTATGTTGTTTAAGTAATAAAGTAGCATTAGATCTTCATCCTCTTGTGTCTTATTTACTTAATGATATTTTTTTTATCATATCAAAATTAAAAACAAAGTTTGAAAATGCTAATATTTCTAACTCTGGGTTTTCAGAATAGTGTGAAATTACACCTGAGGTTTATATATTATATTTTATTGCATACCAGAGTAACTAAACACTATTACAACATACTTCAGAACTTTAGATTCTTGTTGGACTGGAATAATTAGAATTATATACTTTTTTGTGTGTCTGACGGAGTTAACACAAATCAAGTTTCAAAGGGAAACATGTGAATTTGTTGAAAATGTTTTTCTATGTAGAGCCCGCACCTTTACATGGTTAAAATACAGACCTTTCTCTACATGAATATATAACTCTAATCAATATAGTGTGTATTCTCAAAATATAATATTTAAAAAGTGTTTTGTCCCGACTCTCAAGAATCAGTGGTCTATACTACTACAGTATGTACTCAGAGTATAACACTCAAGCTTGACACTGACAAACAATACTACTTATCCTTGGCTGCTAGATATGTACCACTCCTGCTGACTTGTTGTACACAATTTGTAAGTTGCTTTGAATGAAAGTGTCAGCTAAATGACCAAATGTATTTAAATATGTAACTCACAAAACATTCCATGGCCCCAAAATCATGTGGGGAACCCCCTGGGGGTCCTGTCCCACAGGTTGAGAACCACTGCTTTTCCCTCTTTTTTTCTTTTCTCCACCCCCATAATATTGTTCATTTTCTGCCTACAGTGAAACATCATCATGATAGCAGCTGTCTGTTAGTTAAAGCTGTTGACAAAAAGTGTACTGACTTGTGTGCTGTTTGGGAACAGTTGATTTTCATCAGCTCACCTGAATGTGTTCTAAAGTTAGTGCTGGACGTGTTGAGAGCAGCATATGTTTTAGCCGTTTTTTCAGTCAAACTCATAAATGTGTCCCAGATAGGGCCATGGAGAGGCATTGTTGTTATTGACATCATCATCTTCATCAATGCCATCGAACCCCTCTGCCATTTTGCGCGGACTGGTTCATGTAATCCGTTAAATTGCATTCATTCAGTACGTCTGTTTTGATTTTCACTTCCTGCTTTGCGGCTGGAGTCCCGCCTTATCCTGCCTCTGATTGGCCTACCCGTAATGTTTTGGCCTACCATACCCAATCGTGAGTCGTCATACTCATATCTAAACCAACCAACCAATCATAGTGGGTTCTTTACGGGGAGTTTTTTTTTCTCCTCACAATCTTCTAGTCTAGACTGTTTCTCCCGAAAGTAGCGTGTAACGTTTCCGCGTCGCTACGTCACTACTTTGTTCTATAAATAGTTCCGCTACAGAGACCGCTACTCTGGTTAAAAAGTAGCGACGCTACCAGCATGCTACTGAGAATTGTAGTTAAGCTATGTAGCGTCGCTACTTGTAGCTAGCTACTGCCCATCACTGAATACCAGCAACAATGCGAAATGACGTGCTGGCCAAAATTCATGAGGGACACCAAGGCGTGGTGAAATGTAAAGAGCGCGCTCATCAGTCCGTGTGGTGGCCGGGACTCGGGCAGTAGATAAATAACATGGTACTCAACTGCAGGACATGCATACAAGAGCGCCATAACCACAAAGAGCCACTCATGGTGTCTGAACGCCCTGAAAGACCATGGCAGAAGTTGAGGGCAGATCTGTTTGTCTTGGGAAGCAAGACATACCTGCTCGTTGTCGACTACTTCTCCAGGTATGTTGAGATTGCAATTTTATCTGACACCAGGTCCACCGACGTCATCGTTCACCTCAGCTCAATCTTCCCCCGCCATGGCATCCCAGAGGTCCTGATGTCAGATAACGGGCCACAGTTTTCTGGACAGGCCTTCGTGTCCTTTGCAGCTACATATGGATTCAGGCATGTCACCAGCAGCCAGAGGTTTCCTCAAAGTAATGGCGAAGCGGAACGCACAGTCCAGACAGTGAAAAATCTGCTGAAAAAGGCTGGAGATCCTTATCTGGCTCTACTCACATACAGAGCCACACCTCTCCAGAGTGGTTACAGCCTGGCTCAACTTCTCATGGGCCGACGTCTCCGCACCACAGTGCCGACCATTCCCTCCCAGCTGGTTCCTGCACTGCCGGACTGCAGTGCGTTCGCTCGGAAGGAGGAGAAGAGAGGCGTGGTGGACGCTGAAAATTACAACAAACGTCACCGTGTCAAAGCTCTCAGTGACTTGTCACCAGGAGAACAAGTATGGGTCACTGACGCTGAAGAGTCGGGGACAGTGCTCCAGAAGCACTCCACTCCAAGGTCATACTTGGTGGATCTACCTCAGGGGGTGGTGAGACGTAACCGCCTGCACCTGATACCTCTTCAGACATCTGAACAGGACTGAGGTTCCCCACTACAGCACCAAACGCCAGAGCCAACTCCTGAGCAGGCTCCCATGTCACCGGGTGTGGTACCCCAAGCCGCACCTAAAGGGACTCTCTCTCAAAACCCGGTCTGGGAGAACTGTAGTGAAACCTAATAGGCTTGACCTGTGAACTGGGGGGAAAGGGGATCTGACATTGTAAAAAAAAATAGAAAAAATTAAAAGGGCACATGTGTATAATAACAAGAAAAATTAAATGTTATGTAAATATGGTATGTAAAATGTAAATGCTATGGGTCTAGTATAAGGCACTATAAATAATACTGTTTGTGTTACAGGGTTAAACAGGGACAGACCTTTCTACACAAGAGGCAGAATAATCCTCTAAGGTTTGATGAGACAAAGGCAGTCTACCCTTTGTTCTCGAGAAAGGGGAGATGTGGTGTTATCCTTGTTTAGATAATCTATGTGTGCCGGGTCTATTGTTATGACGAACAGGAAGTAAGGTTAGGGCCGGCCAATAGGAATGAGCCTGGGGCTATGTGTAGGGGAGGAGTTCAAGGTAACAGGAAGTTAACGTATGCTAAATAAATGACCAGATCAGTTCACAGTTGTAGTCTCACGTTCTTTCAAGAATACACGTAGTGTCTCAGACTCCAGAGTCCTTGAATCTCTCCACACCTCTGTAGTGTCTCAGACTCCAGAGTCCTTGAATCTCTCCACACCTCTGCTCTGTCTCAGACTCCAGGGTGCTTGAATCTATCCACACCTCTGCTCTGTCTCAGACTCCACAGTGCTTGAATCTCTCCACACCTCTGTAGTGTCTCAGACTCCAGAGTCCTTGAATCTTTCCACACCTCTAGTGTCTCAGACTCCAGAGTGCTTGAATCTCTCCACAGCTCTGTAGTGTCTCAGACTCCAAAGTCCTTGAATCTCTCCACATCTCTGTAGTGTCTCAGACTCCAGAGTGCTTGAATCTCTCCACACCTCTGTAGTGTCTCAGACTCCAGAGTCCTTGAATCTCTCCACACCTCTGTAGTGTCTCAGACTCCAGAGTCCTTGAATCTCTCCACATCCCAGTCGACTGAACTGAAGATGGACTGAGATCGTCCATCGGCCATTTCAACACACACACACACACACACACACACACACACAAACACACACACACACACACCACACACACACACACACACACACACACACACACACACACGCACACACACAGCTAACCTAGGACTTCTCAAACTGAGGGGTTCAGGTAAATGTGGAAAGAGAGCAATTTCTTGTTTACCGAACGATACAGCAAATGATGAGTGTAGTATTTTGGTTTGCAAAAAAAGTATGCAGTCCTCAAAAACGAAAAACTACAATGGCCAATTTTGGGGGCGCAGGTTAAGAGGTTAAGCGCTCTTTCGGTTCAACCAGAGTGCCTGTCTATTCAGGGAATAATAGCAGTGCTACTCTGAGACCCAATGCAGCCATTGTAAAGCGCTCTTATCGCTCCAGGGATATGGTGCGCAGGGCTTTCCACCCTCCCCCTCATGCTGTTGAGGTGGACAAGAGCCTTCACCTGTTGTGTCCTATTTGTGCGCCTTTAGATTTTTCTTAGGCGCTCACATGACCTCATGGCTACCAGTCAATTGTTGGTTTGTCACAGTGGCCCTAACAAGGGTAAAGCGCTGTCAAAACAACGGCTGTCACATTTGTTGTGTGAGGGCATCGCCCTTTCTTTGTTATACCTCGGCTGGACAGGTCCCCCCCCCACAGGGATCAGAGTGCACTCTACTCGTGGAGTGGTGGCTTCTTTTGCCCTGCTCAGAGGGTCTTCTCCTGCCCTGCTCAGAGGGTCTTCTCCTGCCCTGCTCAGAGGGTCTTCTCCTGCCCTGCTCAGAGGAGGGAGGTCACTACACCTGGTTATATACTAGAGAGGTGAGGTCACTACACCTGGTTATATACTAGAGAGGTGAGGTCACTACACCTGGTTATATACTAAAGAGGTGAGGTTACTACACCTGGTTATATACTAGAAAGGTTAGGTCACTACATCTGGTTATATACTAGAGAGGTGAGGTCACTACAACTGGTTATATACTAGAGAGGTGAGGTCACTACACCTGGTTATATACTAGAGAGGTGAGGTCACTTCACCTGGTTATATACTAGAGAGGTGAGGTCACTACACCTGGTTATATACTAGAGAGGTGAGGTCACTACACCTGGTTATATACTAGAGAGGTGAGGTCACTACACCTGGTTATATACTAGAGAGGTGACGTCACTACACCTGGTTATATACTAGAGAGGTGAGGTCACTACACCTGGTTATATACTAGAGAGGTGAGGTCACTACACCTGGTTATATACTAGAGAGGTGAGGTCACTACACCTGGTTATATACTAGAGAGGTGAGGTCACTTCACCTGGTTATATACTAGAGAGGTGACGTCACTACACCTGGTTATATACTAGAGAGGTGAGGTCACTACACCTGGTTATATACTAGAGAGGTGAGGTCACTACACCTGGTTATATACTAGAGAGGTGAGGTCACTACACCTGGTTATATACTAGAGAGGTGAGGTCACTACACCTGGTTATATACTAGAGAGGTGAGGTCACTACACCTGGTTATATACTAGAGAGGTGAGGTCACTACACCTGGTTATATACTAGAGAGGTGAGGTCACTACACCTGGTTATATACTAGAGAGGTGACGTCACTACACCTGGTTATATACTAGAGAGGTGAGGTCACTACACCTGGTTATATACTAGAGAGGTGAGGTCACTACACCTGGTTATATACTACAGAGGTGAGGTCACTACACCTGGTTATATACTAGAGAGGTGAGGTCACTTCACCTGGTTATATACTAGAGAGGTGAGGTCACTACACCTGGTTATATACTAGAGAGGTGACGTCACTACACCTGGTTATATACTAGAGAGGTGAGGTCACTTCACCTGATTATATACTAGAGAGGTGACGTCACTACACCTGGTTATATACTAGAGAGGTGACGTCACTACACCTGGTTATATACTAGAGAGGTGAGGTCACTACACCTGGTTATATACTAGAGAGGTGAGGTCACTACACCTGGTTATATACTAGAGAGGTGAGGTCACTACACCTGGTTATATACTAGAGAGGTGAGGTCACTACACCTGGTTATATACTAGAGAGGTGAGGTCACTACACCTGGTTATATACTAGAGAGGTGAGGTCACTACACCTGGTTATATACTAGAGAGGTGAGGTCACTACACCTGGTTATATACTAGAGAGGTGAGGTCACTTCACCTGGTTATATACTAGAGAGGTGAGGTCACTTCACCTGGTTATATACTAGAGAGGTGAGGTCACTACACCTGGTTATATACTAGAGAGGTGAGGTCACTACACCTGGTTTGATACTAGAGAGGTGGGCGTGGCCACTTCACCTGCACAGTATATTTCGCAGAGTAAATCTTACTCAAACTGAGTACATTTTACTCAAACCTTTTGTAAAATGTACTCAGTTTGAGTAAAATTTACCTTGCGAAATGTACTGTGTGGTTATATACAAGAGAGGTGGGCGTGACCACTTCACCATGTTATATACTAGAGAGGTCGGTGTGACCACTTTACCTGGTTATAGGTGGGCGTGGCTAGGTGAATGGTAGGTGCATGAAAAGTTCTTTCAAAGAACGCCCACAGGCGCGAGCATAGTCCAATAGGCGAAGCAAGGCGCTTTGCCAGTAATGACATAACTAGGATTATAACCTTTGATATACAGGTGATAAACATCAGTGTTTCTACACTCCTCATCGATCGACACCCGCCTGCTCCAGATAAAACCCACAGCTCGTACTGAAGGAGTAGGACTAGCTTTAGACAAACACAGGAAGGACTAGTGTAGAGGAGCCAAAGCTGGGAAAATACCGTTTTTTCTTACCTTGTAGTAGTAACGTGAATATTTAGGAAAATAGCTTTGGGAACGCTTCTCTAAAGAAAGACTTCGCTGTGGAAGAGAAATAAACCATTTGGATATCTTTGTTTTACACTGGAGCGGCTGTGGACATTATTTGTCTTTATCAACGAACGTACTACTCACAAGTAAGCAACTTTAACCAGTAGAGTGGAACGTCGGCCCTCATAACTACTGATCAAACAGTGACTTCAACCAGCTGCTGACTGAATCTAAGTAAGTTTATAACAAAAGTTAAAGTAAACTTCAGGGAGCTTTCCAGAGGAGGGAGTGTTACTGAGTGACAAAATGGCTTCGTCTCATTGTGAAGAGGATGTGTCTTGTTCCGTGTGCCATGACATCTACACAGATCCTCTCGTCTTGTCGTGTGGCCACAGCTTCTGTAAAGCCTGTCTGCAACAATACTGGAGAGACAGAGAAGACAAGAACTGTCCACTTTGTAGGAAAGTCTCTTCAATGTTAGATCCTCCTCGTAACTTGGCTTTGAAGAACCTGTGTGAGGCCTTCAGGGAGAGAAGCCAGGGAGCTCCAGCAGGTCCTGGGGTGCTCTGCAGTCTGCACAGAGAAGAACTCAAGCTCTTCTGTCTGGATGACCACCAGCCCATCTGTCTGGTGTGTCAGTCCTCCAGAAAACACAAGAGCCACAACTGCTGCCCCATAGAGGAAGCTTCGGAGGATCACAAGGTATGGCAAAATCATTATTATATTAATTTATTCAATCTTTAATTATACTCAATAAATACACAGAGTAAACATTGTTGTCACGTTGTTAATGAATACAGAAACATTAGACAATCAGAACAATTAGATGGGATTAGATTCAGACACTGATGTTGGAGTTGATTTATTTTTGTCCACAACGTAGGAGGTGTGAGAGTCAATGTCAGTGTGGGAGTCAATGTCAGTGTGGGAGTCAATGTCAGTGTGGGAGTCCAGGGTGGCCTGGGTGGAGTCCTCAGGGGGGAGACTTCCATCTTTCAAGTGAAATGCATCATGAATGAATTCCATTGCAGAAGCAGCTCCAGGCTCCACTGAAGACCTTACGTGACAAGCTACAGGCCTTTAAAGAAATCAAACGAACATGCGTCAGCACAGCAGAACACGTAAAGGTACACGTCTGTCTATGTCTGGGTCTCTTAATATGTCATGATGTGCTCTGTCCTTGTGTCCATGACTGTATTGTGACCTGTATCCCTATCGTATGTGTATGTGCTTTTGTTGTGTTTTTATTCTAATGTTATTTATCTTGATTTTATTCTGTTTTTATTGCTAACCCTTTTTTCACACAGGATTTTAACCTGTACCTTCTGGCAGGGGGACTGCCAATGGAAATTAGCCTTTTGGCTAAAATTGGGTGCATTTACATTTGTAAAATGTTTTATGAATGTACACTGTCCCCCTTGAACAACTAAAGTAAACCTAACCTAACCTAACCTAACAAATATTCTGTATTAATGATAAATGATTTACTGTAAGGTTGTAGCTGCACTCAACCTGCACACAGTAAAAATAAGTGCCCTATTGTACATCTGTAGTCCATTGTGGGAGACATGATTTTTAACCCCCCTACTGTATATTTCAGTTAGTTAGATAGTAAATTATAACTACCTTATGCATACTGCCCCTTATGTGATACTGTGAATACTGTATAGTTAGTTAGATAGTAAATTATATTGACTTATTTCCTTAAACTTATTTGTTTACACTGCTTGTGTTGTTTTTACTACCTGTACCCCCCCCCCCCCCCCCCCATCCCCCATGCTGCTATGATGCCTGAATTTCCCCAAGGGGATCAATAAAGGAATATCTTATCTTATTTTATAATCTCCAGGTCCAGGCCCTGCACACAGAGAAGCAGATTGAGGAGGAGTTTAAGAAGCTTCTCCAGTTTCTCCACGAGGAAAAGGAGGCCAGGGTAGCTGCACTGAAGGAGGAAGAGGAGCAGAAGAGCGAGACGATGAAGGAGAAGATTGAGGGGCTGGATAAAGAGATCTCAACCCTTTCAGACACAATCAGAGCCATAGAGCAGGAGCAGAACGCTGAACACGTCTCCTTCCTGCAGGTCAGGACTGGTCTCTCTTCAGTTCATAGGGATGTTTAGTACACTGTAAAAACTGGGATTGGGGTTCATTGATATTTATTAAATAAGTATTAGTAACCTATACATAATAAAAAAGACTATGTGCCGTTTGAAATAGAATTGAGCTGAATTCAATGCATTTGAACCATTTATGAATTGCATTTTACACAGTTTTAGTTGAATACAATTAGCTTATAGTTTAAAAGTGACCAGATGACGCTCAGTTTTTACAGTGTAGTGTTTACCTTGATCTGTCTTTACCTCCATAGAACTACAAGACCACACTGAATAGGTAAGTGATTTATCTCTCTTTTTGTCGCTCTTTCTCTCTCTCATCTCTATCTCTTTCTATCTTTCTCTCCTTTCTCTCTCTCCTTTCTCTCTGACTCTCTTTCCCTAACTGCTCCCATGTTAACCCTTTCACCGCCGCACTACCAAAACGGTTAACCCTTTCACTGCGACAATACACAGAAGGTTAACCTTTTCACTGCCACACGACAGTTAACCCTTTACTATCACACGGTCACCGTCGGTTGTGTTATAGTAAAGGGTTAACCTTCTGTCGTGTGGCAGTGAAAGGGTTAACATGTGTCGTTGTCCACACCGGCCGCTGGTGGGCAACTCGCGGGCGGTAAGCAAAGTTCTTTTTCAACTCCGGTTGGATTCAGGAGTACATCACACTGATTTCATCATTCTAAAATGCATTCTAGCATTCTAATTAATGAGATAATAACGGGTTATACATGCAAAATGGACACTGGAACTGGAAATCTTAAATTTTAATTTTTTTATCTTCAAACGGGGACTGACTTCAACTTCAACTTCAAATTACTTTATTTTCCTTTCGGAACTTCATTTGTGCAGTGGTTGAAAGACAAACATACAGTCACAATACATAGACACTCACCACTATAAAAAAGTGTTAAAACTACAGTAAAAAGACCACTATATAAAAAAAACACCAACTACATTAAAACTACAGTACTTAAAGCATGATATATTAAAATCCACGTGGAGCAGTTCTATATGTATATAAATAATAAATAATAGTAGGAATTTACAGCTGTTCCAATGTAAATCCGTGCGCTTCCGCTCTGAAGTCGGACTCGGTGTGGACGGCCACGCGAGCGGTTCTCGCACGAAACCTACGCGCGCCCCTCTCTCTCTCTTTTGCTCTGTCCGTCTGTCTGTCCGTCTGTCCGTCTGTCTGTCTGTCTGTCTGTCTGTCTGTCTGTCTGTCTGTCTGTCTGTCTGTCTGTCTGTCTGTCTGTCTGTCTGTCTGTCTGTCTGTCTGTCTGTCTGTCTGTCTGTCTGTCTGTCTGTCTGTCTGTCTGTCTGTCTGTCTGTCTCTCTCTCTCTCTCTCTCTCTCTCTCTCTTTCTCTCCTTTTAAATCTGCATCTCAGATTAAAGGTGCTGTTGTAATTGGATGATCTGGATGTTGTGACGTGATGTATGTATGTATGTATGTATGTATGTATGTATGTATGTATGTATGTATGTATGTATGTATGTATGTATGTATGTATGTATGTATGTGTGTGTGTGTGTGTGTGTGTGTGTGTGTGTGTGTGTGTGTGTGTGTGTGTGTGTGTGTGCGTGCGTGCGTGCGTGCGTGCGTGCGTGCGTGCGTGCGTGCGTGCGTGCGTGCGTGCGTGCGTGCGTGCGTGCGTGCGTGCGTGCGTGCGTGCGTGCGTGCGTGCGTGCGTGCATGTATGTATGTATGTATGTATGTATGTATGTATGTATGTATGTATGTATGTATGTATGTATGTATGTATGTATGTATGTATGTATGTATGTATGTATGTATGTACGGCAAAGTTGATATTATTCCCCCTACACTGCTCTGTGTCACGCTGCTGTAGACACTGACATTGATGCTGTGGCTATCAGCACCCAGCTGATAACGGCCCTCTGCCCAGTTTGACTAGAGACAGACACACATGTTAAAATGATGATAATGGTATTACCCTCTTCAAGCTTGTCTCTATATATCAGTTATAAACCAAATATACATTGAAAAACACTGATTTCTTTTACTCCCCCCTTGCTTCTAATCAACCTTCAGAATCATAAATCATTATTTGGTTTCTCCCAATAATTCTATCTTGTTGTTTTATTGTTTTCCCCACCCCTTGCAATGTCCATTTTCCCCCTTTGGGAATTATTCTCTTCAGATAGGAAACCCTCTTTTCTTTGTGATCCCAAGCTAAAACTCACCGTACCCCCCCTTATCTACCTTCTATATATATATATATATCCTTCTATACATATATATCTTATATATGAATCCTCCATAATGTTTATTTTATATCTCATACTCCTATCAATTATTATCAATGAACACAGGACTTCTCGCTGTCGTCTTGTCTCTCGATCTCCTGATTGACTCTGAAAGGAAGTCCCTGTTTGTCCATGATTCATTCAATACACCCGCCCATGCTCTTTTGTTTCAAAATGCCTCGAGACAGTGTCTCCGCAGGAAAGCCCCCTCCGATGTCCGCCTCGTTCTCCCCTGCCAACACCGCCTGCGACTGCTGGACTCCGCCCCGTTGGCCGTCTCCACCGGCGTCGGTCATCTCCAGACTCTGAAAGCAGAAAAACAACACCAGCAGTCTTCTGTACACTCTACTTTCCCTTGTTTTTCTATTAGTCTACCACCTTCTCCACACCCATATCTGTCCCTGTTTGTCGTCTTCCATCATGACACCAGCAGCTTACCGATACCCCCTTCCGTACTCTATCTTCGTCCCAGCTTGACCCCCGGTGCACGCCAGTTCTCTCTGGTGACTATGTCTTCTGAAAACTCTTGCCTATTTATCAGGTGTGACAAGGCCCAACTGGAAATTAAACTCCCTCTTTGTTTCATAATTAACCTATTTAAATTAACTGCACCTCATCTCTCTGTGCAGTTCTTATTTAATCCATTGTATAATTAAACTCTTCTCCTACTTGTTCCAGTGTCCTAACTTGAATCACTCCCCCACTCCGCCAATAGATGGTAGTAGAGACCTATGGAATCACTCTGTCATCATTTCCTGATAAACTCCCCTGCACTACCCCCCTCCGCCACTAAAGGTTTGCAGAGACATTTCCCCACTTCCACCCCTAGATGGCGGCCAACTCAGTCTAGAGTACTTTAGCTGACGTGTCTCTCCTTGGTTCTTATCTGTTAGCCTCCTCGTGGCTCTTTGCGGCCATCTTGTCTGCTCAGTTTTGTTGACATTTCCTCTCATCTTATCTCGCTCATCCTCCTCGTGGCTCTTTGCGGCCATCTTGTCTCTGTGCAAATGGCTACTCTCTTAAACAAACGGCCGCTGCCCTCCCTTCAGAGGCCTAAAAAACACAGCTTTTTTTCTCTCTTTTCATGACAACAAAAAAAACAACTGTCTCTTAGAGTCTCGTCGGCAAACAGGTCATAATGATGTCTGCAGGTCACATGACAATAGATGATCTACTAAACATGCAAGTACTGAACAGGTCAAAAATAGAGACTGAATGCCAAATTACGGTAGGTCTGAAAAACATAGGTAAATTCTCCCGACTCACAGTCCCGCATTCCCGCCTCCTTGTGAGGAAAAAAAACATTATAGTACAGACAAACTAAAATGGAATTAACCCTTAGAACACTGCCTTCCTTCACCGGCCCCGTTTGTTTTCATTCTCTGTAGATAAAAACCTCTCGGTTTTCAAAACAAACTCTGCATCTCTGCCTGTCCCAAAACACACTCCTACACCGTGACTGTTTCCTCTGTGTCTTCAAAACACATTACAGCTGGCTTCTCTGTCGCTACTTATGTTTACGGATGTACATAGTTCTTTATTTGGCTTAAAGATCAAACAACCGTGGGTGCACAATGAACTAAAAACTTTTTCCTACAGCGCTGTTTCTCCTACAGCGCTGGTTCGCGCCTCATGACCGCTCGACTCGACGCTCTCTCCCAGGGCTGGCCGGCCTTGCTTCATGATTCTCCCACTGATTCTCCCACACGATGGCTGTTGTTCACTGTCGCCCCAAGTCTTTTTCCGTTGGTGTTATCTTTTTCCAATCCGGCTCACGGCAACAACTGTTGGATTCTGATCAATCAGCCAGTATCACGTCTTCGTCTGTTTGGCTCGTGTTATCATTTCTCCATCCACTGACCCTGCATTGTGTTTTATCTCTCCCACTTCTCACATACTGGCTGTACAATCCTTATCATTCCCCGTTAATGCAATCTGCAAGCATAAGTATTCACCACCTCCATAAGAATTTGACCCTTGACAGCATAATACCTTTCTTGAAAGAGCGTTTATTACATAAACAGAAGCCTCAGCTCAGATGTTATCAGATTGTATTGTCCTTGCTATCGTCTCTTCTGCTGTTCAGTCCAATAGTGGCTCAGGCCTTGTCGTTAGCCAGAACCCTTCTCTCATTAGCCGAAGCTAATGATGATGTGTCATTCACCCCCCCCCCCTCACCGGTGAGGTGAGAGGGATGAGAGTCTCTGATGGTTTCTTCTCTCCTGTGTGGTTCGTATCTCAGTCGTTCTTAGTCGTTCTTGGTCTGGCTTACACCCGGAAACACTGTTCGATTTATATGATCTTTGTCATAGCAACGACGGCCTCGCCCCTCTTCTGGTTGCCATGTGACACGACCATCTTTGACCCCAGCTATTTGACCCAGATCACTATAGCAACGGCAAAGTTGATATTATTCCCCCTACACTGCTCTGTGTCACGCTGCTGTAGACACTGACCTTGATGCTGTGGCTATCAGCACCCAGCTGATAACGGCCCTCTGCCCAGTTTGACTAGAGACAGACACACATGTTAAAATGATGATAATGCTATTACCCTCTTCAAGCTCGTCT